>NW_024096482.1:1997500-2597500 GCF_016545835.1 Crotalus tigris
TGAAGTGATACTGTATATTATAGTTCTGTATGAGTTTGCCAGGAGATTCAATGGCAAACACAAAGCATATTGATTTCCCTTCCTTTGAAGTGGAATTGACTACATTATTTTAGGCAATGGACTCCTAATGTTTCCAAGACACTTACAGCTATTCTATCTGCCTCCTGAACAGACTGTCTACTAAAAAAAGATAAGGAAGAACCTGAGGCAATATAGAGATCTTGTAGATTCTTGTAACATTCTGCGAAATTGAGTGATTACAGCACTTTTTATATTCCATTAACATCAGATGCAGATTAAGCCAGTTTTATCTGAACGTCTAATGTAAGAAACATATGAAACTGGGAAACAAACATGATTCATTGGACTTGTAAAATATTTCTAAAAAAATCTATATATTCCTAAATTAGAAGTTGCCCAATAAAATATTTTTCATGTTGTTTTTATTTTGTGGAACTAGCAATACAACCTAACTAATCTGAAAATTCCCACTAGGCAAAATATGGTCTGGTTAAGATTCTTCCCAAATGTATTTCAATTTGGGGAAAAACTGAGAAACTGATAACATATATTTCTGAACTGAGATTTCCAACACTATGCTAGTAGAATAACTGTATATTGATAAAAGGCTCTCAATTAACAGAATAAAAATAAAGGATTTAAATTATTAAAATGATTAAATTATTAATATAATAAATCCAATTGTTCTTAATATAATTTAGCTTCATTCACCTTCATATGGATTATCTTTTGACCTCAAATGATAATAGTAATACTAACATTATTGCACCTGTAAAGTTTTGAAAAAAACCTAGGTGCAACAGTTACACATAAATATAATTGAATTGGCCTTTATTAAATATGCATGTCTAGACGTGTTCTTCCTCCATCACAATCGTGTATATGATAATACAGACAAGGATATAAAATATTCCTTGTGTCCTTTAGACTAGTAGGTAACCCAAAGATCATTATTATAAAAAAGCAGGGGTATTCTAATGAAAGAAATGAGATAATGGATTCCATTTGAATGAAACTATTTTCAAAGTCTAAGTACTTCTGCCTAATGTTGATTCTACTAGCACTGCACAGTAAATGTGATTCTTGGTGACTGTTATTTAACACAGGAGAAAATAATCAGAGTATTGGAGAACAAGCTGCTACAATACCTTCCTGATTTTTTTCCACATAGGAACTTATAGTTGGAGGACTGCCAACAGAGGAATGCAGGAAACCAAACTGTGTCATAAAATCTGATTCTTGTTGCATACATTTTATATTCAGAAAATTTTATGTAAGTGTACAGTGGCAGGACAATTGGTTTTTAATGATCAGAAACTTTAGGAAAAAATCACAAGATATCATAATGTTAGATTTCTTTTTTAAAGTTAGAATTAGTTTAGTTAGGGAGTGTTCAAAATTAAACTGGAACTTTGAGAGTTACCCAGACCTATTTGTTTTTTCCAGTAATTCCTCTTTTCTCAACTATCTGAAACCCTGATAGAAAAACCTTGACATCAGTGAATGGATGTTAGTTGAATTATTTTACTTTAACCACATTCCAAGAGAACAGGATGGGTAACTATTCATTTAAAATTAAGTAACACAGCTTTTCTATGGGTGGATCATAACAAGAAGATCACAGACTCTTAGAGGGTATTCTAGATATTTCAAAATGCAATTGCCTCAATTCCAGGCTGCAGTTGTATGCTGGTTCCTTGAAGAAAATCCCTTTGAATTTGATGAAAATCCCTTTTGACTAGACATGCATAGCATTAGATTTTTGTTTATATTTGTGTGGTCATTTTATTGTATTCTGAGGGCTAAATCAGGTATGAAATATGCATGTACCAACTACAGCCATGTCAAATAAAAACACAAAGATCAATATTCTACAAAGCAAAGTGAAAAAAAACATTTTGTCACATTGAATTGTCTCCTAAATAATCCACAGTCTCAAAGAGAACTACTGTAGTACTTTGGGCTAATCAGTACATCATAGTAACTCCTGTTGTTTCATTTTGGTTTAGTAGTGAAAAGGGTTTGACACATTTTATAGCTTGGTGTTATACATGAACCAAGTTATTATGGCTTGTTCAGCAAACCATGATAAAATTACAGTCTAGTTCAATAGGCCAATCTATAGTCTATTATCAATATTTGTATTAATTTATAGAAACATAGTGCATTCAAGTTTTAAAGTTGTCTCCTTGACAGAAAGCATTGTAGTTTCAAAGGAGAGGCTGGACAAAATATAAGAGAATCTCCTTCTTTAGATGTCTGAAGACTGCATCTTTTAGGTCTTGCACTCTAATATCAGAAAAAGGTGAGTACATTTAAGAAACACTGCTTCTTGATTACCACTTGATTTTGAGAACTGAAGTTATTTGAACAAATCTAAACCAAAAGGATATTTAGAAGCTAAAGGTTTCTAACAAAAAATACGTATCTGAAATAAGCTGACAGATAAGAATTTGAAAATTTTAACAGACTGATAACAGAACTCTTTAAAGGTACTATTCAACCCAGTTAATGTGCTTAAATAAAATTGTTCAGGTGGCTTAAGTGCACAATATTATGTTACATTATGATTTTGAGAGCGCTTGTCCCTAAACTGCAACTGTGGAAAGTTAAGGCTAACATTGACAACCATGTAAATATTTTAGAAACAAATCAATAATTAAAAAGAAATAATCCAACACTGCATTATCATCATGCTGCTTTTACAATTTTTTTAAAGAACAGTTCACTGAATAAAACTAATTGTCATGGTTTGCACATAATGCTATACCATAATGAGTGGATTCACCCATCATTATAAGTTAAAAATAAACAAACTACAACACTAAATGTTTAGGGGGAGAAAAAACTCAGTATGGAAAGTTGATCATTTACCATGAAAAGAAACAAGAAGTTCTGGACAAGGGTTAGCCTGTGGTTACTGGTATTTTAAAGAATTCTACTGAAAGTAGCAGCAATTGAGAAATGCAGTTATATACCTTCCTATTCCAAAACTAAGTAAATATCCTGCATACGTATTCCCATTTATCTCCTTATCAATTCTAAATGCATATAACATCTAGTTTCTGAAAAAAAAATCCAGTGACAAAGATTATTTAATATATTAACAGCAACAAATCAGATCAGTACTTCCAAACAATTGTTTAAATTATTTCTTAAGTTACACAAATATGTAACTTAAAGAGTCATTTGAAATACTTGAGCAATAGTTACCAAACTATTACCATAAAATTCAAGGGAAGTTTTTTTTTTTTTTTTTTTTACTCATGTGCTATATTGCCTTCTAACCTGTTCTTCATAGTTATTTCACTGTCATTTCAGATCTTCAGATCAGGTGATGCCTTTCTTTCATCTGAATGGACTGATGTAGTTCTCAGATAATATCAAGCATTTTAAACCATAATTTGTAGAACATAAATGTATTTATCTTGGTAGCATTATGTTTACTGATGGAGGTACAGATAAGGACATTAACCATCGAATTGGAATGGCAGCAGTCGTGTTTCAACGCATGCATCCAATTTGGTCTACAGCAGCCATTAATATATTACCACAAAGATAAAACTTTTCAAGTGTTGTGATACCAACTGCAATATATGCTTGTGAAACATGGAAGTATACAACTAAGATGATTAAATGGTTAAATGTTTTCCAACAATGCCACTTGAGACGAATTCTCTGTGTCTCACATAATGACCATATCACTAACGAAGAGATACTACAAAGATCAAGTTTAGAAATGTGTATTAACATTGTGTGCGGCTTGTTGGCAATATCTTAACACATGCCTAAAACCCAGCATCCAAAAATTGTACTATGTTGGATACCTCCTGCAGGAAAAAGAAAACAAGGCTGGCCTTGGAAAACTTGGCGCCAAACACTTAAGATCTTAAAATTATTAATGTCCCTTGGGACGATGCCAAAGATACCGTGAATGATCAAAACTGCTGGAAAACACTTGCTGCTCAATGTGCTCTGCATAAGCCCTAATGATGATGATGATTTGTAGAACAATTCAGAATCACCTAATTCAAACACATAATCCTATTCTAATAGAGTAAGGCCATATATCATACTAAAACAAAACAATTACAGTTTAAAGTTGTTCATGAACAAATTCACATATAAAATTAGCATATTTGTTTTAGTAAAAAAAATAAAAAATGTTTTCTTTGCCATAAATCTATATCGATAGTTTGGCCTTTTAAAATTGTAACACAGACATCTTTTCATATTGAGGCAAAGAGATATGCAATATCCTCAGCCATCACTATTACCAATGTTTTTAAAATGATATACAATATCTCTCTACATTTAAAAACATTGGCAATAGTGGTGGCTGAGGATATTGTTTTGATGTAGTGGTGACCAGTCAAGGTGATGGCAAACATTGCGCAATCAGTGGCCCAACTCCCCTATGCATACAATGCTCACAAACGGGGGTGGAACTTCAACTGGCAGATTTTAAATCTGCTTTGCATATTTATGTATTAGTTGGTATAGACATATACATCTGAATTTATCTATGGAAGATATTCACATGACAAGCCCTTCAATGAGACTGTAGGAATTACTGATGAGTTTCACTGTTGTCTTTAATCAAAATGCTTCACTTCCTTAATGATTAGCATCAGGAAGAATGAGAATCTGGGAGAATAAGAACTGCTATATTTTCTCCCCCCCCAAAAAAAGCTACATAAGCTTTTGTATTTAGACAAGCACAATATAGAATGCGTATATATATCTAGAATGCTGGGACCAGACACCATTTTCTTGGACAAGTAAAACTGCAACACTTGTTCATTTGTGCTAATATGATTCCTACTTCATACATTCCATATTCATATTACTTTATTGAGGGAAATTAAAAACAAGGCAAAATCTTTCCCCATTATCTGACTGCCCCTCCTTGAAGAACTTTTTTTAATTCAATTTTTTGAAAATACATTTCAGCAAATAAAAAGACAACGGAAACAGAAGAGCAGCAGAAATATTTGAGAAAGTCCCTCAATACCTCACTGCTGAAAAGTAGTTAATAAAGTATTTTTGAATGTGATTAAAAAAGGAATGTCACAAACTCAGTTTCCTTTGAAAGGCATCAACTGTGGTTTGAGCAAAGTGACTTGCCCCATCTCCCAGAACTCTAAGCCTGACCACTGTGTTGCAATCACCTCACAGGGAACAACTCTTTGTAGTCTTTGTGACTGATCCCAAGTCCTCTCCTTGTCCACAGAGGAATTACAAATAGCCAGTCTATTCACTGGCTCTTCATTCCACTCTGGTCGTTGGCTCCACTTTTTCGTAGAGCCATTTTCAGTTGGCTAGTTCTTTCTCTGGAAATGAAGATTATCTGAAAAATTCAGAGCAGTTGGCCAGGTACAGATGTAAACAAAACAAACAAACAAAACTAAAAGTGATGCAATGGCACTGTTAACAAACTTCATAGATTCAATCAACAGGAGTCAAGCTTAACTTAAGAAAGTCTTAACATTTTTTATAATCAGCATAAAATTACATGTTTTAGTCAACATGCAGAAAGTCAAAGTTATCTTGATTCTGCATAATTAGCTAGGTATTTTTCTAGAATTTTACCAATTATATTTTAAAATGCTGGAATAAAAATATAAAGGCTTACTCTCCTTAAAAAAGTTTTAAAATAAAAAAAATATTTGGGCCCAGGCCACCAATCTCCATGCTTGTATATTGTTATGTTGCTACTGAAACTTCAAGCAGGAAGACTGGAGCAACTTCAATGTATGGTGTGAATTTTTTTCTCCAACTATATGCAGATGTACATCTGGACAGGATCAATCCAGGAGAATATCATTTTTCTAAATTTACAACCAATTTAAATATGCCATATCTATGCAGTAGGGAAATAACTAGATGTTATTCTTCAAGTGAGTTGAATTGGATATATTATTCAGTAAATTCTTTTTAAAAAAATTTTGTATTGCAGTAGATTAACAGACTAGTATAAACAAACTTGTAGGGCTCTAATTAAATTGATTTACTAAAACCTAGTGGATGTATCAGGTTCCAGAACACATTCAGAAAGCATTCTAACAATACAGAAATAGGTTGATTCTAAAGACTTCTCTCAGCTACTATTAAAATGAGAAGTAAAGTGATAGAAGGTATGAAAGTTATAGATTTGAGAAAATGAAGTTAAGTAAAATACCTTTTCTCATTGTTTCAAGGCCTCAATTAACACTTAACCCTCTAAAGAACAGGAATCATGAGCATAAGATACGTTCATATACATGTATTTTCTTCTAACCAACAAATAACTTCGCTGAACAGTAATGATTCCTGGCAATGTGGGCCCATGTTTAGAATCAAACAAATCAATAGCCAGAAAAATCTTCCAAACCACAGACACATGCATGCAAGCATTACTCACTGAACTTCTAGTCGTATCCCACTGATATAATTCAGTATCCTTTTATTAGATAAATGGTCCAAGTTTCTATCCAAAGATGTATTACACGGAAAGATCTTATGCTGACACATTAAGAAAGAAAATACAGCAATGCTGCATTGTTGCTTGTGTACTTAATATTCTGGTAAAAATAATAAATAGTGTTTTTAATCAACACAGAATCTAAAATGATTTTAAATTTTGTTGTTGTTTTACCAACATTTTTCATAGTATCTAGTGTGCAAGTTACAGAACTAGTTATTTTTGAGTCACTGTGAGGTTTGAAATCAAGCCCTGTCAGATGTGCCAACCCTTCAATCATAAAAATGTCATTTACTAGAAAAAAAATGAAAAATGCTAAAGGCACAAAATCGCATAGCTGCTCTAATAGAAATTTGTAAACAGAGAATTGGCTGAATTTAAGAAATTCAAACCAAAGAGAATTTTTAAAAGGCATATGAAGTGGGCATTAGCCCACTTCCTTAAAGACCCCGACAGTGTGAGGTCTATAGCATATGCACTAAAATACCATATTTCAAAAAAGCAATAAGGCAAATAGTATAATTATTTCAGAAGACATTATGATGGTAGTGTAGGCATTTTGGGTATAATTTAGTTACAATGTATAGTATAGTCTCTGCTATGTATGCATAATTATTTTCTCCTTATGCAATTATTAAGTTCTGGAATTTAGAACAATTACAAAAAGAGCTTTGCGAAACACCCTGAGAGGTGCCAACGGTCATTAGAGCAGCATTTGCCTCTGTTGTTTATTCCATCTGCAATTCAAAAAATAGCCACCATGTAAAGTTTATTAATTAAGCAACATTAAACACTGTCATATTTGTGAAGAGCTTCTTCTAACTTTTGGGTCACTTTTTGAAAAAAAATGATTTGCTGTTGTAAGAAATGCTGCATTTGTGATTTGAAGTCCCTGACTCGAATTCTATGGAAATGGTGAATCTCCGCCAAAGTGGCAAATGAAATAATGTTACAACGATCCTGAATCCCATCAGCCTTTTGGATTTCCATTTTTCCTTCTTCTACATGCCGCTTACTTTCCTTCACTTTGGTAAGGGCTCCTGCACATTGGATAAAAAATAACAAAAACAAAACAATTATTGAAAAATGAAATATGATAAATAGATTAAAGGTTATTACTAGTTTCTACAGAAATTATGAATGGTTCTGACACTATATGAAATAGACTATCTATCTATCTATCTATCTATCTATCTATCTATCTATCTATCTATCTATCTATCCATCCATCCATCCATCCATCCATCCATCCATCCATCCATCCATCTATCTATCTATCTTTGAAGTTTTTCAGACAGACCGGTCTGATTGATTACACCTTGGCATTTTTAAGTGCTATACTGCAGCTATATATTATATATTATAACCTATGTCTGATTTGATTAAATAAACTAGAAAAATTAAGCAATTCAAACATCTGTTTTGCCTTGAATTTAAGATACGCTTGAACTGGAATAGCTTTCCTCTTTCAAAATAGTAGGTAAATATTATAGTTATCAATCTAAGATATTATCTCTCCACATACTGTAATGTTTTATCTGTATTTAAGAATAAGGACAAAAATTAAGTAAAAGCGAACAAAATATCATCCAAGCTTGTTTATTAACCAAATAAGAATTATTTTTTCACTGAGAACATTTGGTATGGCTAGATATATTTTGAACCACTCCTTGGAATTCTCTTGTTTGCTTAAACAGACTTCAAACCAACAACCTTTGTACTCATAGACTCATTTGAAATAAATAATATCAAATTTGAATAACCACAGGGGTTTCCAACCTTGGCAACTTTAAGGCTTGTGGACTTCAACTCCCAGAATTCCTTACCCAGCTGATTTAAAATCACATTGTAATTGCACAATAATCTGAAACATATATCCATGCTTTGGATATGTTCTCACAGTTCTGTTCAATTTATTTTCAGATAAGCCATTAAAAATGTTAAGTGCTACACACATTTTAGTATATCTAAGTCTGCAGCTAAATTTGTACATCTCCAAATTCAGAAAGACATGCAGATCAAACATTTATCCCAGGTTCCCTCAATCTATTTTTTTAAAACAGTGGCCATAAACATCCCAACGTAAATCAATGGTGCTTCAGAAGTCTCCATCCCTCTGGAGTCTGTGTCAGAGATTAAGGCATGCTGGGACTGCAAGAAAGGCAACTCTGAAAGGTAATTCTAAAATTAATGTCTCCTCAAACCAGCCTTATGTTGAAGCTATTTTAACATTAATTAGCCATCGTAGGATTTTAATCACTAGCTCCAAGCAGGGTCATCTTACGTACTGGATTAAAAAAAGATGCAGCTACCACAAAACTAAGCTAAAGTGCTTCCTGAATCCTACAAGTAGAATACATGAGCATTGTATAAGTTAGCTTGCTAGAGCAGTTGCTTTAAACCTTTTAAAACTTTCCAAGAGAATTTGCTGAATAAGCTCTTTCAGATTGCTGCGGAATCTGTTTCACAGAGTCAGTTCATAAGAGTACGGTGAGATACAGTGGTTGCCAAAATTTCTAAATAGCATCAGGATTTCCAAGACTCCTAGAACTCAATTGGAAAGTCCTTGTGTTACACTACACTAGGTGATACTATAAAAGTAAATATTGAGTGAGCTCATTGACTTTGGAAGTGTCCTAAGTTTGTAAAATATTCACTACAAGTGCTGATAAAGAAGTGATTAGACATTATTTTCACATTCTCTATATAGATAGTCCTTGATTTACCATTGTTCATTTAAAGATTATTCAAAGCTATGATGACCTTGAAAAAGTGACTCACAATTACAACCATGACATTACCACCATAATCACGTGATCACAATTTAGGCCTCTTGTGATCATGCGATTGCAATTTGTGACCTCCCAGCAGGCATCTGGCAAGCAAAATCAATTGGGGAAGCCGATTCACTTAATGATTGTGTGATGACCACATAGCTTAAGGACAACAGCAATTAGTTTAATGATGGTGGTAAAAATGGTTGTAAAATTGGATCCAGTCACGTGATGACTTCTTTAAGCTGCATCACTTAGTGACTGAAATACTGGTTCCAATTGCAGTTGTAAGCTGAGGACTATATCTACATTGTTTTTAAAAGGTATAGATCAGGGGTCCTCAACCTTGGCAACTTTAAGACTTGTGGACTTCAATTCCCAGAATTCCTCAGCCAGCTTTGCTTTGCTGGCTGAGAAATTCTGGGAGTTGAAGTCCACAAGTCTTAAAGTTGCCACGGTTGAGGACCCCTGGTATAGATCATATCTTCAAAAATGGCTATCATAAAGAATCCTATCGCTAAAGGAGTGTTGGGAGAAGATTCCACAATGCAGGGCACCACAACTCCCTAGACAACAGAGCTTCCTAGACAACAGAAACTGTAACAGGCCTCTTCTGCTGGAACTAGGGGGACTTAAGACTGTTGTCCCATTTACCATAGAAAATCTACTTTCAAAATATGAATCTATAAGAACTATGCAGAGACCAACTATTCTAAGTTGAAAATCACAGAAGAGTACAGGCTAGGGGAAGCTACGATGCAAAAAACTTTACCTGTCCTTTCTTAATGACATTCCATGTATTATGCATTTATTTAAATTTATATGCCATTCATCTCCCCGATAAGGTGACTCTCTACAGATCATAAAAAGATAAATAAAAATAATTAAGATATTAAAACTATGCAAATTGAAAATTTAAAACTATACAAAAAAAAAAAAAAACAGGACCAAGAGACAGGTGCCATGTAAATTAGGTCTTCTTACTCTGTCAACCACCTCCAGCAATGAGTGCCCCTCCTCAGGGCATCAAACCAACTGGCAAAACTAAATTGTAATATCCTTCGAGAAGGCCAAAAGATGGGAGTAGTTCTCATCTAAGTGGTAGAGTAATCTCCAGGGCTCTTCTTGATTCCACCCACTGAAATTTCTTAGCAGATGGGATCCATAGCTGGCCTCTTCCGCTGGCCTAGTCCCATTGGGGTGAGATGGCTCCTCAGATATCCTGGAGCCATACTTTTCCCTTCCTTGTTGCAAATAATGTTCTGTCTTGACTAATTCAGTAAATATTATTCTTTACAGCAGTTCTCTTCCCAGAAAAGTAAAGCTAACTTCTTATATTTGATTTATCAGTGTGTAGCTGATAAGGGTTTTCAGACCCAGGTAAGGTTAGCATTGCTTTGCTATGGGATCTTAATAAAATTCTTAATGTTATGACAAATTTAAAATATAATCATTTTTTAAAACTACTTTCTTTTCTTAGGAAGAATGCTTACATTAAATGGTTCAAGATGGTATGCCATCTCACTTTCAACTATTATAGCTTGGAAAGTCCAACTTTTTGTTCTACGGTACAAACTCTCCACAATCCCTTCAAAAATGTACTGCACCATTCAAGAACAGAAACTGATACAGATCAGTATCTAGTTTACGTATTTGGTTTTGACAGTTACAGTAATATTGAGACAAATCACCAGGTCCAAATCACAAAACTGTTAGATACTACAAGTGGATTCATGCAGTTATTGTTCTTTTTTTGCACTCCAAAATTATTGAACATTAATGTCCTGAAAAAACACTTTCCCTAAATTTCAGATCATTGAAAAACAAGCAATAATAAATATGCACAGAGGACATCAAGATATGACTTCATTTTAACCTGAATGTCTTTGCTGGAAGCAATAGCTTAAAAATTCTGTACAATGGAACAGATGTGATGAAAGTGTGCAAAATATATGTTTTACAATTAAAAACATGTGCTTCAGTGTTCTTTTAAATAATAAAATTTCTGTTACAATAATTTTTCATCTGTTCATTATTAAAGAAATAAAACAAAATCAGGAAGACTGCTAAGATGGTAAAAAGACTAAAAACCAAGTTATATGAGAAACAATTACAGAAAGGATGGTTAGCCTGCAGAAGAAATTATTGAGAGAAGATACCATGGCAGTTAGCTCCAAAAGTCTGCCATTGGAGGAAGCAGTTAGGCTTGCTTTCTGTTGCTCTTTAGGCAGAAATGGAACTAGTGAAATGAAAAAAGCAGATTCAGGCTAGCTGTTAGCCATATTTTTCTTGGATGCTAACACTGATAACATTTTTTACATTTCAGCTCTTTGACACACTGCTGTTATTCTGGAACCAATCTTCAGAATACTATTTCCAGCAGTCTTGCTTCAGTTTCAATCCAAATAATTTCATTCCTTTACCATATGTTTGCATAAGTAAACATATGCTCGATCAAAAGAAAGATACCTTTTCAAAAGTAGATACTCATCAAAGAATCATGACTCTCATTCATCTTTGGATTTCCAAATGGCCAGATCCCCTTTTTGCACTCTCTAATTCTGTCCCACCCATCCATTCATATTGCCTAGCAAAACATTTTTCTCCCCTTGGATTGCCCTTATTTGGAATGTTTTGCAAAAACATCTCTACTTTTTCCAGGTGACAGTTGCCTGTTACGATCCAATAAGCATAACATAAGCTGGTGATAACAGAACCATGAGCATAGAAAGGAAGGGGTCAAAATCTGCAAAATAGTTGATGCAGAACTGTGATCCAAGTGTAGCCCTCTGGGTACATATTTACAACTTCAATTCACCCAAAGAAGAGACAGCCTTAGATTTTACTTAGTAAATATATAGTCTCACATCTATGACTCTAGATCATGATGCCATACCCACCATCTTTACCCCACCTCACTATGTGGCTATTGCTGAATGGGACACTCTTCATCTGACACCTCCAAAAATGTTAGACAAAACTAGTGTTTCTCAATCGTGGCAACTTGAAGACGTGTGGATTTCAGCTCCCAGAATGTTGGCTATGGAACACCTTCAGGTTGCCAAGGTTGAGAAAAATTGGGTCAAAGAGCTAAATAATGTCCTTTTTATTAGATGAATCTAGTTGCAATAATCAGAATGAGATTATTTCCTGATTTTTTTTCCATACAATAAACTTCAACATGTGCATAAGATTTTTTTTTGCAAGATATTAAAGACAAGATACAATTCATGGTGATTTGTGTCTGTAATCAGCACAAAGAATAGATATATCCACTAACAATTTAGAATTACATATATAGCTGAAGATGCTTATAAAGTAACTTTGGAGGATGTTTTTAAGAATTATAAACTGAATGTGAAATAAGTTGCTGAACAGGGAGCACAATGACTTATCAGGAAATTTATGCTGAAAAATTTAGGCTTAATAAATTAACCAGATGAAGGGAATAGCTGCTAATGACACCATCTTTCCCCAAATCCTTTGCACCTGTCAAAGAACTTGGAACACATAAAATTATGTCCTATATTTATGAGAATCATACTTATAATCTTTTCATCTATTACAAAACTAATGCAAAATGAAAAATCCACTGTTTAAAGCTGATAAAAAGAAAAGTAAGTTTGTCATGTTATACTAAGAACCTATTGCTGAGTGCATTTTGTAGATAAATATTCACATTTGAAATGTAGCTTAGGGGAAAATATTGTGCCAGTCAGTAATATAGACATATAATACAAGTTTCAATTAGTCTGAATATTATTTCACATTTTTGTTAGCGTAAACAACATACTAAAATCAGGTTTTAATCAATTTGAGAATTGGTACGTACAAGTATAAGCCACCAAAATAAAATAAATCAGGGGAGGCATTATAAATTCATCTTAATTGCTCCTACTGCTTTTCCATTTAAAAAAAAAATTAATCAAGACATGAAAAATAAATTCTAGACTTAGATATTTATCATACTGTATGTCTTTTTTGGCAGGCATACAAAATACCTTTAACTGACATTAAAAACCTTTTTTAAAAAAATCTTAAATAGCTTACTTATATTGTGATCACAATCAAGTGTATTGTGAATCAACTACTGGCAGCATGAAACTGTCAGGTAGTTTGTGCAATTTCCTTTAATGCTTCTGGAATGCAGTCTGGTCCTGGCTGGCCTTTTAAGCTGACTAAGAGAATGCTCCAATTTATACCTTCCTCTAGTCATGTCCCAGCCACCTCTGCAAATGAACAAGACTCATTCTCATCTGCCTAGGTAAACTTTGAGAATAAAAGCCCCACAAATGGCTCTTCTTCTGTCTCTATACAGGTAGTCCTCGATTTACATTTTACTTAGTAACTGTTCAAAGTTACAACAGCACTGAAAAAAAATGACTTATGACTGTTTTTCACACTTACGACCGTTGCAGCATCCACACGCTCATATGATCAAAATTCAGACGCTTGGCACCTGGCTCAGATTTATGATAGTTGCAGTGTCCTGGAGTCACATTTGTGACCTTCTGACAAGGAAAGGCAATGGGGAGGCCAGATTCACTTAACAATCATGTTACTAATTTAACACTATAGTGATTCACTTAGTAACTGTAGCAAGAAAGGTCACAAAATGGGGCAAAATTCACTTAACAATTGTCTTGCTTAGCAACACAAAATTTTGGGCTCAATTGTGGCAGTAAGTCGAGGACTACCTGTACTCTATTCCCCAGTGGACACAGGATGCTTGGATGGTGCAGAGGTTAGAATCCAATATTGCAAGTTAACTCTGCCCATAGCCAAGAGTTCGAATCTTACTGGCTCAAGCCTGACTCAGTCTTCCGAGGTCAGTAAAATGAGGATCCAATATGCTCACTCTGTAAACTGCTTAGAGAGGGCTGCAAAGCACTGTGAAGCGGTATATAAGTCTAAATGCTATTTCTATTGTTATCACCTGAACTGAACACAAAGCTTTGCAAAATGCTTTGTTCTTGTTTCTTTGTTCCTGTGAACAGCCAGAATTTTTGATTGATTCTCTGCATCAAATAAAGCAGATACACAAGATTCTATTTAAAGATGAGATCTACTGGCATAGAATAATTTATTACTTTATCTAGAGTTAAGTAGAACACTCTTCCAGTATAAGATTTTATTTACTTTATAATTATACTCGGATTTTTCCTTCATTGTTATGTTTATATTTTCTTCAATAAATCTTTATTGTTTGATTGAGGTGGATTTTGTTGCAGCTCTAGGGAATGTGTCTTCTTCTATGGTTAAGCTGTTTACCTGCATCCAATTTACTCTAAATGAAGTTATTTCTTTTCTCAGACAGCCAACTATTCTGCTCCAGAATTTCCTAACAATCAAAGTTTCAAATTTCATGATATTGTATCTGAACAAGGTTTAATGTGAAACTTCTGAACTCTGGCAATGAAAAGTCTGAGTGGTTTTGGATTGCCATTGAATGAACCTAAAGCAAAGTGGGAGGTAAACCACAGCTCCCAGTTCTCTCCCCACATTTCTTGGCATTGGTTATATCAACAACACAAACTGAATACAGATATTAAACACCAGTTAGATCTCCAACAGATATCTATTACTTTATATCATGTAAAGGTGGTCAAAATCTGAGGGAAATCTAGTGAAAATTCTCCTAAAATTACCTGGGTCACCCAGAATGGCTGACTTTTGAAGGAGCAAATGTGCTACTGCATCCTCCCAACTGTACTCACTTGTACTCAGAAAGAGCTGTTAAGCAAATCAGGGCATGCTTATAAATGGTTCATTTAGAGCAGTGGTTCTCAACCTGTGGGTCGGGACCCCATTTGGGGTCGAATGACCATTTCACGGGGGTCGCCAAACCACGCTGTCTGCCATTTTTTTCCCTTTTCCCTAGCTGTCCTACTCCTTCTTATTGGTGGCCACACCCACTTGGGGGTCACCACAACATGGGGAACTGTATTATGGGGTCACGGCATTAGAAAGGTTGAGAACCACTGATTTAGAGTTAAAATTTGAATGAGGATCTCTAGCTTGATCTTTCCTGACAAGCAAAATTAATCTGGACTTTGTCATTCTCTTAAGATTCTGGCATTTGGGGGAGTAAAAAATAAAAAAAAATGTGGATGTAAATAGTCAAGGGGCGGTAGTCAATGTATGTTCAGCTGTTCCCATTGGCAAAAAAAAAAAAAAACCCAAATCCTACATGAAAAAAAATTGGGAAGTATATAAAAGTACACTTGTGAGCCAGAATGTTCAGCAAAAACAGTATGTCAAGTTTGGGGATGGCAAGTATTCCATCCTATCTTTTTTATTGTTCTAAAATGGAAATTCTCAAGTTTTCTCAAGACCTAATTATTTATAAGTTATACAGAATAGCTTAATTAACTCTATGACCTTGCACAGATAGCTTATTTAATATCAACTTCATTTCCATTAAGCACCAAGGTTTTTTTGTTTTTGTTTTTTGATAAACAATGGTGCTAGATAGCCCTAAGTAGTTGATAGCTTTGGTACCCTTTAACATCCTAGAGTCAGAGTGCTGATCTATCTTTCTATCTTTCTAAGCACAGCAGATTCCTGCTTTACAACTCAGTAAGCTTTGAATTAAAGCAGACAGACAAAGGGGAGGAAAAAGTAAAGCCAATAGCATAGATGGAGATGAGGCAACACATATTGCTTAGAACAAGAATATCATCTCATCATGAAAGGTTCAGGCGTCCAAACTTTCATATTTGGACAGGAATGGAAAACATATCTACCATCTTATGTATATGATTCTTCCATTGTTATTGCTTCAGAACAATTACTTTGTTCAATCACAATTTTCCCTTTACTTCTTTTCCAGCATTCAAAGATTTTCCAGAAAGACTGCAAGGGAGGGAAGGCAGGAAGGAGAGGGAGAGAGAGAAAGACAGAGGGAGGGAGAGAAGGAAGAAATACAAAATTTAGCTGTTGCTAGAAATAGCTAAGCAATAATAGTTTTATTTACACATATATGTCTTTTGAGTCACAATCTCATGTTAAAATTAAAATCTAAAAACAATAGTAAAGTATTGTTCTAATCAACAAAAAATAACATTAATTTAAAATTAGAGAACTTACATCAATAAAAGTTCTTAGAGCGTGAAACAAAGAGAAAGGTATGTGTTAACTGAACTCTTAAGAATTTTCAAGGCTAATGTGCTACTAAACAAGTATATATTCTTTTTGATAGCCCACCTCCCTCATATCAGATGGTAAACAGGACACCCTTCAAGTTCTGATTTTGAGGACTTGTATATGGAAAACAAGCAGTTATTCAATAACTACTGATGGTCAAGATATGGTAAAAGTTTAACACCAATTCTCTTCTTGTTATTAGTGGTAATAGTGGTAGTAACATAGCAGTCCCCAACTTTTCTAGCTTTGCGGACCAGTGGTGGCAGGGGGTAGATGAGATGATTCTGTGCAAGCAGCAGGTTCCAATGCGAGTGTGTGCAGCTCCAATTGCGCAAGTGGCAGGTGCACGTACCCGCTCTTTGCACAAATGGAACTTTGCACACGCACTGCTCACCTAAGTGGAGCTGCACATGCAAGCATGTTTGCCTGCCGCTTGCACGAACCAGTTCCAAACAGGCTGCAGCCTTGCAGTTGGGGACCCGTAGTAGTAACATCACTTTTAACCGAATTGGAAAGAACAGCAAATACAAAAAAACAAAACCTAATTAGTAATTATGTGCAGACCTTTGTCAAAGGTAATCTTACATTAGAATAAAGTGCTGAAAGCATGAGTAACTGAGGCTGGGGAATCTCTGAACAGATATAACTTGCCTTAGCTGGTAAAAGATACTCTGTCTTAAAGCTGATGAACAGCACTGGTGACAACTGATTGGATTTGTCATATCCAAGATAAAGTAGAAATAAATAACTTTATCTTTATAATACTTTGTAAACATGTCTGACCTTTGTTTATAAGATAACTTGCTGGATACCCCAATGAGATACACATAAGCACACTGAACATATGCTGACCTTACTGGCTATGAATAGGCTCAATTATGAATTGTTACTTTAATTAGATTTTCTTATCATTTGTGCTCTTCAATATTACTACTTACTTCATTCCTTATAACACATCAGAATTAGGGATTGACTGAGCTCTGCTTAGACAGCAGTACTAGCATTAATAATAGTAAATACTCTGCCCTAACTTTACATTATCCTTTTTAAATTGCTTTTATTAAACTTGTGTAATGTTTGGACATATCATTATGTGGAAATAAATAATTATGAAAAGTTAAAGGAAAAAAAGAGAATGACCAGTGACAAGTGATGGATTCAGTTACAACAGCAGTGAATATACCATGAAAGGGTTAAAAGGCCAGTCTGAAGGCAAATTATTCTGGAAACTATCTAGGTAGTTAATACTGACTTGACAGTACTCATTCACTCATTCAGTGATCCATCTGTTCCTGGGTAGCACAACTGTCCTCTGTCCTTGCCATACAATCCCACTAAAAGATGTTCTTGCTTTATGGATACAAATACTGAGGAGCACACTGAAATTTGAATTAAAACTGCATTTTTACAAGATTTACAAACTGTACTATCTTTTCTCCCAGAAAGCATAGCTTAACATACCAATACATACAGTTTTTTATCCCTTAATTTTACTAAAGGCAAGTCAGCAGTCTTCATATCTAATAGTAATATGAATTCTGATGTCCTGTCTTCAAGTCTAGCACTTTATTGATTATAACATCACTGTAGAAATTATAAAGAATACTGCAGATTTTAAAATATAATTAACAAAATACAAAATTTGGAATTTCTCAGATCCTTAGAGTCTCAGCACAGGTAGTCTTCATTTAGTGACTGCCTCTGATGTTAACCATTCCAGTTATGACAGTGATGAAAAGGTAACTTTGTCACTGATACCCACATTTTCAACCTTTGCAGGTCTCTAAAGAAAAGGAAAGCTGAAATAAAATTGTAAAATTGTGATGTTTTATGTTGTGACGGCATCATTTAACAAGCAAATTGCTGGTGCCAATTGTGGCCACTAGATGAGGAGTATATGTACTGACAAGCTCGTATGCTATATGCGGATTTGAGCAAAACACTGAAACGTTCTTTGGCATTTACATCTTATCAACTTAGTTTGCTATTAAGAGGCAAAACTCTGTACCCAATCATGATTATCCATGGACGAAACAAGATGATGCAGTCATGCAAATGCCACAACTTATGTAGTTGCAGCAGATGTCCTGATGCAACTATATAAGGGCAGCATTTGTATATTTACATCACTGTACATTTATCGCTTTGGTATCATCATATTTCATTGCAGAAACTGCTGTGCCTAGTGCATACTAGTCCTCCACCAACTCACTAAATATGGTTTGTTCTTGTTTTTGCTAATCTGCTTGAGACTGCAAAGTAGGTACAGAATGTGGATTACAGGCTATCTCTTTAGCTCTACAAGATACAATTTGTGAAGGTCTAAGCAAGTGTCCTCTGTCTTGAGATGTCAGGGGTGGGGGTGGCGTTGGTTTTTATGGGTTTTATCCTCACTCATTGAAAATGAGTTGAGCAATCTTATAAAAATATAAATTTGCTTAAAAATAAAATAAATAAATACATTCTGCAAAGCATTTTATATAGACATAGTATTTATATGCTATGGTCAAAGAGTGGTAAAAGACCCCCTTGACAACATTTCAGCAGCAATTCCTAACTATTAACAGAACTAGTCCCGGGTAATATGACTGTCCCAATGTAGATTAATTCTACTATGGGCTGATTTACAAAGCAAGTTTTCTAATAGTTGGAAACATCCATTATTGTTTTTTCTTTCAAGGTAATACTCATACCTTATTTGATGTGACATGTTTATTTATTTAAGAAAATCTATATGGCTGCCCAACTGACTCTTAGTGACTCCAGGCTGCTTACAAAAATAAAAACCCCATATAAAAAAAATAGCAATAAACTTCTACCCCATTGGTGACAGCCCTCAATCTATCAATTCCCAGGCCCGTTGGCCAAATCAGATCTTCAGGGTTTTGTGAAAGAATGTCAAAACGGGTCAATGTTCTTGGGGCTCTCTAAGCTGGGTCATTTTCTTGCAGTGCACTGATGATGTTACCTAGTTTGAATAATGAAGTGTCTGCAAGAACACAAGAAAAGAAAGCAACCAAGTTCAGAGAACACCAACGACCCCTCATTGCAACTCTGAGCTACAAATATCCTCCTTTATGGGTCAACTTTCCTCCACCAAAGGTACTGACATCCCATATACTCCAATCCCAACTAGCAATTTAATCAATTATCAAGTGATTGGCAATGTCAGATTATACAATACTGAAATCTGTAGTTTGTACTTGTAATTTGAAGTTGGCTCACATGGTTAAGACACTAGGTTGACGATTAGCAAGCCCACATTTGAGACCAAAGTGCTGCTGCATGACGGGGTCAGCTCCCGTCATTCGCTCCAGCTCCTACCAACCTAGCAATTTGAAAGAGTAGGTAGATAGGTATCACTTTGGTGGGCACATTAACAGGGGCATAAAAGGAGCTCCAACTGGGCATCCGCTGGGCAACAGTGATGTTACCAGCTAATCCTTTCAAACCGGAAATGCCTTGGTGCTTCTGACACAAATGCGAGCGACTTGTAATTTTAAAAAAAATCTTTAAAAAATAATTTTAGGTATATGCACCTATGTATACACATACACACATTACTAAAAATGCAAATATATACCAAAAATGCAAATATATATCCACATTTTGACGTTTTTCAAATAGTAAGTGATTGAATGAACAGCATAAAGTTATTTTGTGCTAGACTGCTGTAATGTAATAGTTGTAAGGACCCACCCCACTTTGCATCTTAAGAAGACAGAACTCTTGGAATAGTTCTTCCAAAAGGAATCCTTTATTAAGCGAAAATGGTTGCAGGCATGCTAGACAGGACTTGGGGTCCAAGCTCTCCCATTCAAGGTTTTAAGGGGTTCCCCAGTAGTCCCACCCAATCAACCCCCCTTCCCAGTGATAGTTTCAAGTATCACAATTCCACCCCGTTTCTTCTTTCTTCCGTCTGGATGGAGACTTCAGATAACTACATGAAAGGCAAATACTCTTCTTTGTTAATGCTAATGTTCTCTGGTGTTAACGCTTTGAGGTTACAATAGGTTACAATAAACACACATTCAGCATTCAGCTCTTTGAAGTCTACTGAAGGAAGTGAGGGCCATAAAGCCCTTTTGTTCTCCCCCTTCTCTCCCTCTTATGGCAGAATCCAAAGAAGGCAGAATTGGGAGTTTCTATATTTGATAATTAAAGATGAAATATGATTGGATTCTGACATCCGGCCCCTCTTAAAAATAAGAGAGATCCACCTGAAAGAAAATACAAGTATAAAATTTAGTCAGGCTTGTTAGGATACTCTGTGTGAAACTTCTTCAATAGCTTCGGGGCTCTGACATGACGTTTATGGACCCACTCATTTTGTGAGGGAGGGAGGTGTTTCCAGGCAACTAGGTACTGAGTTGCTCCATGATATCTCCTAGAGTCAAGGACTTCCTTTATTTCGAAGTGTTGTTCACCCTCCACCATGATTGGAGGTGGTGGGGGGGGGATTTTTGGCCGTAGAGGTGACTGATGCTCTCTTTTCAGCAAGCTGCAATGAAAAATTGGGTGTATTTGCCTGAGATTTTTGGGTAATTCTAATTCTACTGTTACTGGATTTATGATTCTTTTAATTGGAAAAGGTCCTATGTATTTTGGTCCAAGTTTTTTACAGGGCTGTAGGGACTTTAGGTATTTTGTAGATAAGTACACCATTTCTCCTATAATGAATGGTGTAGGCTCAACCCTTTTTTTATCGGCTTGTGTTTTGTAAGCCTGCCTAGCTTCATCTAGTGCTTTTCTGACTATTGGCCAGGTGTTTTGTAATTTTTCCATCCATTCTTTCAGCGAGGGGATCGTTGGTTCGTTTGGGGTTAATTCTGGCATGGGGTTGAAACTTTGACCGGTGGCTATTTGAAAAGGAGTGTAACCTGTGCTGGAGTGGACTGCATTATTGTAGGCAACTTCTGCAAAGGGGAGTAAGTCCGCCCACTCGGTCTGCTGGAAACTAAGAAAACATCTTAAATATTGCTTAAGTACTGAGTTCATTTTTTCAGCCCCCCCATTTCCTTGAGGGTGGTGGCTAGATGTCAGTCCCTGAGTGGTTCCTAAGAGGGATAAAAATTCCTTCCAAAATGCAGACGTAAATTGCACCCCCCTGTCAGAGATGATGCGTTGGGGTGCCCCATGCAATCTGTAAATGTGTTGGATGAAAAGTTTTGCTAAGGCTTTTGCAGTGGGAATCTTTTGGCAAGGGATAAAGTGCACCTGTTTGGAAAACAAGTCCGTGACCGTCCAGACCACAGTATTCCCATTGCTTTCTGGCAATTCCACTATAAAATCCATGGCTATTTCTCTCCAGGGGGCTGAGGGACTTGCCACTGTTTGCAATAGTCCTGGCACTTTCCCTTGCAACCTCTTTGCCGTGGCACATTTTGGACAACTGGCTATATAACTTTCAATGTCCTTTTTCATGGATGGCCACCAAAATTGCCGTTTAATTAAATGTAAAGTTTTTACAAATCCAAAATGCCCTGCTGATTTTGTGTCATGGCAAAGGTGCATGAAAATTACTCTTTGAGTTGTTGGTATATATAACTTTTCCCCTATCCAAGGCAACCCGTCTCTCATTGTGCACACATTTTTGTTTTTCTGGAACCAATCATCTGTTTCCAAACTTTTTCTGAATTCAATTCCAGTTTGGCTGTCCAGTTGTGGTTTTAATTTGGCTTGGGTTCTTGTGGTTACTGGTGCTGCCAGTTGTGACTCTGCCATTATTGGTCTAGAGTCTGTGGTTCGTGCGCTGTTATATTGAGGCATCTGCCAGGAAGTTCTTTCTTCCTGGTAAATGTTTGAGCTTAAATTGGAACTGGTGAAAATGCTGGGACCAGCGGGCTTGTTTGGGATTGAGTTTCCTGGAAGTTTTCAGGGCTTCCAATTTTTTGTGATCAGTCCACACCTGGAAGGGGATTTTGTTGCCTTCCAGGAACTGTCGCCATGTGAGTAATGCCCAACGTATCCCATAAGCCTCCTTCTCCCATACGGGCCAGCGCTGTTCTGTTTCCGTGAGTTTCTTGGATGTATATGCACAGGGTTGCAATACTCATCATCATTTTCTTGTAATAGCACAGCCCCCACTGCCACATCACTTGCATCTGCCTGTATTACGAAGGGCTTGTCCATGTCTGGTGCCTTAGTACTGGTTCGGCAGAAAAAAGTCTCTTTAGTCTCTCCAAACGCTTGCTTGGCACTCCATTGTCCATGTTAGTGGCTGGCTAGGTTTTACTGAGGATGCTTCCCTTCGTTTTTAGTAAGTTGGTGAGGGCAAGGCTATCTGGGCAAATGAGGGGATGAATTGGCGGTAAAAGTTTGCAAAGCCCAGGAAACTTTGTAGTTGCTTTCTTGTGCGGGGTGGTGCCCAATTCTAATACTGCTCTGACCTTCTCTGGGTCCATTTCAATGCCCTGTGGGGATATGCGATAGCCTAGGTAGTCTATCCTTTCCTGGTGGAATTCGCATTTTGAGAGTTTGGCATATAGGTGAGCGGCTCGCAGCTTCTTTAAACCGCTCTGACAAGTTTGACGTGTTCTTCTTTTGTTTCGGTAAAGATAAGAATGTCGTCCAAGTAAACAAGGACCCCCTTAAACAGGTGCTCCCTTAGAACGTCATTGGTCATTGATTAATTGCATAAAGACTGCAGGGCCCCCTTGTAATCCAAATGGCAAGACTTTGAATTGATAGCACCCCATGGGGCAGTTAAATGCAGTCTTCCATTCGTCCCCTTCCTTGATTCTCACGCGATAGTAAGCTTCCCTTAAGTCTAGTTTAGAAAAAATTTTCCCTTTCGATAGGTGTGACAGCATGTCTTTCATGAGGGGCAGCGGGTATAGGTTGCTTTCACTGATTGTGTTCAGGGCCCTATAATCCACGCATAAACGTAAAGAGCCATCCTTCTTCTCTCTAAAAAGGACCGGGGCAGCCACTTTAGGCTTAGCTGGTTCAATGAAACCTCTCTCCAGGTTTTTTTTTATAAATCTTTCCATTTCCTCCTTCTCCTTTGGGCTCATGGAGTATAATCTGGGTTTCGGGAGTTTTGCCCCAGGCTTGAATTCAATGGTACAGTCTGTGGGTCGGTGGGGGGGAAGCTCATTCGCCCTCTCCTCACTGAAGACTTCAGCAAGGTCCCTATATTCCTCTGGTATTTCTGTTAATCTTTTTTCCTCTCCTATGGATGCTTTTTCTATTCTTGATTCTGGTAGCCTCTCTTGGGGTTTTAAGTCCATAGGGTCCCCCTTCGGGAATTTGATTTCTGTCGTCCTCCAATTTACCCAGGGGTTCCATTTTTTCAACCATTCCATCCCTAGAATCATTGGGCATTCCATACCTGGGGTCACCACAAACGTTAAGTCCTCTTCATGGTTGCCCAGGGAGAGGTGTATTGGCAGAGTGGCTAGGGTAGCTGGCACCCCCCCTGCTATGGATCCATCTAGCTGGCCAAATGAGATTGGTTGTTCCAGTCTCCTGGATGGGATGCCCAGATTCCCCACTAGTGTTGGGCTAATGAGGCAGCGGGTGCAGCCAGAGTCTATTAAGGCTTTCACCTTCACAGCTTCGGGCATGGGGGGGATTAATATAGTCACTGTTTTGAAGATGGGTGTGATGCGTCCACTTACCAGGGGTTCGCCTTCCGAGCTGTCATCTGAGGCATCCACCGTCCCTGTGGTGTAGGCTGGAGTTCTTTCCCCTTGGTGAGCAGAGGTGGGGGTTTCTGCAATTTCCATCATTTTCATGGCTGTTTCTTTTGGCTTAGCTGAATACCCTCTGGGTTTGTTGATTGGGGATCTGTCTGGGTTGTGCTGGGGGCCTTTGAGCGGCATTCTACAGCTCGATGCCCTTCTCTTCCGCACTTGAAACACCCCATCTGCTTCTTGGCTGTATCCGATGATTTCACCGGTTGGTGTGTCAGCTCAGGCGGGGGGCGGCTCCATTGTTTTCCTCGGCGATGCCTCTTCAATATGTCGATCTCTGCTTCCTCTGCCAAGACGTACCATTCCTCAAGTCGATGTGGGTCTCCTCGGGGCAGGCAAGCATCATATAGATCATAGTTTAGTCCGTCTTTGAAACGGCCAAGGAGGATGTCTTCTGGCCAATTCAGTTTGCTGGCAATGGCTCGGAATTCTTGTGTATACTCAGCCACTGGGCGTTTGCCCTGCCTCATCGTTGTTATTCTTTCACGGGCTTTGCGATCAGCCAGGGGGTCTTCAAATCGTCTTCTCAAAGAGGACATGAAACGGTTGAAGTTACTGAGTTCTGGGGCATTGGAGTCATGCAGGTTCACCACCCAATCTGCAGCTGGTCCATCCAGGGCAGATTGCACGATCCGGATGCGGGCTTTGTCGCTGGGGATGTCCTGCCCATATTCCTCCATGTAGCTGAGGACTTGGGTTAGGAAAAACCCCAAGCGTGTTGGCTCCCCTTTGAATTTCACCTCCAACGGTGGACGTCTTGGAATGGATCGGTGCCTCCATTGTGGGTGGTAGTGTCTTCCGTCCAGATTTCCATCTTGGGTCCGGTAGGGGGTGGGAGCTCCTGGATCAGTAAATGTCCCTGGGGTTGCAGGTTCCACGTCCCCCTCGGTGTCTCTCCCTTTGTGGCTCCAGGAACTGGGGCGGGCGTAGGGCTCAGGAATCTCCTCTCCTAGGGAGCTGAGAGTTCTCTTCATCAGGTCAATAGCTCTCTCTAGGATCCAGTCTGAGTACGGCATACAGCTTCCTCCCTCTTCACTTGCGTGCAGGGATTTCTCCATCTCCTGCTTCCATTCTGGTTGCTTGGTCCCCCGTCTCAGGGTCACTTTTCTTGATTCCTTTCCCCACTCGCTTTTCTTTCCAACGCCCATCGACCAGTGAGGCTTGTGGTCCTGTGTCTCCACCACTTCTTCTTCTGAGAAATCTGGCCTCTCGGATCCCAACATCTGGCAAGGTTCCAACTGGGTCAGCGGCTCTCTTTCCAGGGAGTTTTCTCCCTCTCTTGCTTCGTTGTCTGACATGGTAAATTTTTGCAAAATCCCCCGGCAAGGGTCTACCTTCCAGGTGGATTAATTTTGCAAGTCCTGTCTAATGTAAGGACCCACCCCACTTTGCATCTTAAGAAGACAGAACTCTTGGAATAGTTCTTCCAAAAGGAATCCTTTATTAAGAGAAAATGGTTGCAGGCATGCTAGACAGGACTTGGGGTCCAAGCTCTCCCATTCAAGGTTTTAAGGGGTTCCCCAGTAGTCCCACCCAATCAACCCCCCTTCCAGTGATAGTTTCAAGTATCACAATTCCACCCCGTTTCTTCTTTCTTCCGTCTGGATGGAGACTTCAGATAACTACATGAAAGGCAAATACTCTTCTTTGTTAATGCTAATGTTCTCTGGTGTTAACGCTTTGAGGTTACAATAGGTTACAATAAACACACATTCAGCATTCAGCTCTTTGAAGTCTACTGAAGGAAGTGAGGGCCATAAAGCCCTTTTGTTCTCCCCCTTCTCTCCCTCTTATGGCAGAATCCAAAGAAGGCAGAATTGGGAGTTTCTATATTTGATAATTAAAGATGAAATATGATTGGATTCTGACAATAGTATTTAAACACTAATCACACTGGCACTGGTTGTCCAGGCCTTACCTTAAATGAGTCCGAAGAATAGCACTGAAATGTAATAGAGATCACATTACTTGATTAAAGCAATTATCCTACAGCTGGCTTATTCTGAAAATTCTTCAAGAAAGAAAAACTGAGGAAAGCAATTCAATTGCTTTTCTTGTTCTCTTGTCACGATGCCACAAAAAACATGAGAATATCCAAACTAATATTTAGGATAGTGGTCTTTTATCAGTTTTATATTACAGAAATCAAATAATTTGTCCTTGAAAAATCTATATTGATTCCAATTTTAAATTAGAATGATAATGATAGCACTATCACTATTTATTCATCCTTTCATCTATCCAATCACAGTAGTTTTGCTATAGTCATACATGAATAAGTTTCTAAAGCTGAAATACTGTATTAATAATTACAATATATATTTTGCATTTAAACCTGAATCACTCAAGTGTTTAAACTATTATAAATGTCTTTTCACATTCCTCAGAGATTTTATTTCAACAGCCTGAGTATTATCTTTCTCTTCCTTCTCAATGTTTGGTTACATCAAATGTTTCCATCTACATGACAAAAAAATCCCTTAAATCAAACCCAATACCAGCCACAGATGAAGGCTTTTTCCCTTATCTTTTCCTATTTATTTAGAAGAATACATTAGCAGATTAAAACTAAAAAGGAAATCATATACAAGTGTGATAAACATACCATTATAAATAAAAACTAAGTTTACAAATTTATCTGAACAAAGTTCTCATAGAAGAGTTCTTAATGACAAAACATTAGAATTCATGTAATTTTTCACTATCATAACTTCCTAGAAACTAAACATAGAAATTGATCCTTGGGGAAGAAGAATACATAGGAACAGAAATACAGTGAGCCAAGAAATATGACTCAAATCCAAATTAAATCTTCCACACTGGAACTTATTACTTACATTCATAACAGATTTATAATATACATAACTCTGGATTCTATCCCAAAGATAGAACTCCCCTTCTATTCTGCCTCTTCTGAATCTAAGCAAGCAAACAGTAAGATCTACTCTTAATCTCTTGCTATCATTCACATGTGATTTAACCACTCTCTGGCAATGTTATTGTTTTGCCGTGGTAGCAGACTCTAATGATAGGCACACAGGCAGACCACATAAAAGGACAGAACTGTTTATTTTCCAAATATGACATCTGATGCACTTTTGTATTTCCCCAAAGCCAATCTGATCACTTGAGTTGTTACTTTGTTCTTGTAAGCTGAGCATCCATGATTGATGCTCAGAGCCCATGACTGCCTCAGATTACACACACACATACACTGGCACACACAAATTGGCATTTGCCCAGAATGGCTCAACAGCCTTGTTCTCAGTCTTGTACTTGAACAGAATAAAAACAGGAAGAATCTGTGATTTGCGTCAAATATAGGGTAGCAGCAACCATACTATGATAATGAAGCCAGAGAATATATGAGTTGCAACTATTTTAAATTTAAAAAAAAGAAATCATTTTTAAATTGGCTGTGAAAGCTAAATAATTTTAGGCAGACAACTATCTTACATATAGGCCTGGGGTTAATGTTTGTGTGTATGCTGCTGGCATGTCTCTATTACTGTGGTTGTTTTTAGTTTGGTTTTGTTTATGGTTTTAACTGTTTTTACTAAGTATCATGTTTTGTAAACTGCCCAAAACTTACTGAAGTACAATGAACTTTTAATGAAATAAGGAAAATAAGTAAAAAATGCAGGTAGATGAAGGATGGATCTCACATGTCCATGTAAACACGCAACTATTTCTCTTCTCTGTTCCCCAACTCCATTCTTTATAAGAGAATTCACATTCAAAATATATCTGCCAGCATTAACAAATATGCAGCTTCACATTTAAATGAAAATAACAAAGAAAAGGAGCCATTAATTATCTCTAGTCATGTATATGCCTAGTTAGTTGTATTGTGATTGTTGCTGGCCATTATTAATTTCTGAGTGATTCATTAGGAGTTTCCTGAATTAAAGGATCCAAAATTTTGGTCAAGAACTCTCCACCTAGCTGGGGGTATAAGAAGTCTCATCTCCCTCCTTGCTAAAATCTGTAAGATAAAAGACAAAGGTTCTGCATTCCTTAAGCATCTGGAGAAATAGATACTGGGGGCAGGATGGTGGGAGTCAGAGAATTCCCCCTCCCCAATACACACATGTGTGCACACACACACAAAAAATATTGTACCATCATAGTAACTAAGATGGTAAATAATTCTCAATTTTTGCAAGTGAAAAATGAGTATGTAGTTGGCTCTAGTTATGATAACCCCATCCTCCATCCCATCACTTGAAATCTCATGGTTCTGTAAACATTATCTGATTGTTAATAAAGTATATACTTTAATGGATTTAATGGAAGTTACTATGTTTAGTGGAGTTCAGGTCTAATTAAATATATGTAGGATTGCAATCTAAAATGTACATCATCTGAGACAAATATGAAGAAACTTATTCTCAGTTTACAGATTTTTTCTTTCTTTCTGTGTGCCCATGTACATATAAACAGTGAAATCAAAAGATCAGAAAACCTAGAAAACACAGCCTGTGTCACAGCTATGCAAGAAACTAATGGATAGAAATCTAGGCAACAATACAGTTATTACTGTACAGTTCAAAACACTTTTGTATTTCTTAATAGATTGATGTAAATCACTCATTTGGGATATTTTTATCAATAAGTAAAAAACAACAGGAAAGATCTGTGTCCATGCCATTTACATCAGTTTTTTTTAAAAAGATATATTTATACAATGGAAGCTTTACGTTACCTTTCTGGACATGGATTATGTCTGGGAAGTTGGCCAGATGTCCCTGATACAGAGCTAATAAATCCATCACTGGGTCCAGGTCCTGTCTGGGTTGGTCTGCAAAGAGTTCACCAATAGCATCATAAGCTTCCCCGGTGAAGGCAATGGCCTGATTGAGGCCAACTGAAAAGGCCTGTTGGTCCATTTCAAAGGCTTGGCTGAGGCCCCTGAAGGAGTGTCCTACTTTCTGGTACTCCTTCTTGAACCCAGCAACCTGCTTGCGGGCAAACTCATTGATAGTCTGGTTCAACTGAATGGTGCTGTCATCCATCTTTTTGGTGAAGCTTTTGAAGCCATCTACTTTACTTTCTACCTCCTGCAGGTCCAGAGCAGCAGGGACACCAGCAGGGACACTAATGGTCAGGAAGAAGTTAGCACCCACCATCTCATCCTTCTCAGCTTTGCGCTTGCCTTGCTTCCAGGCCTTCTCATCAGTGCTCGGACAAGTGAGGAAATGCTGGAAGGCATCACACTGGGCCAACACCGGATGGCTACACATATGGTCCATCCACCATGCTAAGCCCTTGCGGCGCTTGGAGATAAAGTCCTCCTCAAAACGCCCCGTGGCTTGTTTCTCTGGCAAGTGGGGTACTGAGATGACCGGGAACTTCTCGACAAGCCGGCCATACAGCCAATCAAAGTGCTTGTAGCGCCGATGCACCTGCTGTCCTGTGTGGCTTGGCACCAGCTTGTAGGCAATGTAGCTCTTCATGCCCTTGAATTTGGTCTGCTTGGTGGGGTCTTCAATAGAGCACTGGAAAGGGTAAGGGTTCTCCTGCCACTCGGGCCCATAGGAGCCCAGAACTACGCAGAGCTTGTCCCCGTCCTTCACAAAACCCGACGCTTCACCCAGCACAAAAGCTTCGCCTCCGGATTTCACGAAGGTGGAGAAGCGGTTCAAGTTGCGGCTCACGGTGGCCGAGCTCTTGGCGCCCCCGGCCGGGTGATGCAAGGGGCCCCCAGGCTGGCTGCTCCGGGAGCTCAGCGACAGATCGGACCGGGTGGAAAGGGAATACCTGCTGGCAGAGCCGCCCGCCCCGCCGCCGCCCATCGCCGCATTCTCGTAGTCCGGGTAGGAGCAGCCCAGGACGCCCGGCTCGTCCGCCACTGTAGAGCTGTCGTCCCAGTCATCGTCCCAGTCGTCGTCGCTGCCTTGGCTGGCTTGGTAAGAAGAGCCGCCGTAGGAGCGCACAGTCTGGAAGGAGGAGAAGCCCGACGAGACGGGCGGCGGAGGCAGCTGGAAGGGCTCGGCTGCCGGCGGAGGCAGCTGGTGATGCTGGGCGGGCGGGGGGTTGAAGGCGGTGGCCGGCGCCGCCAGGGGCTCAAAGCCGCCGGACGGCACGTTCGCGTAGCGGGCTGGGACCGGCGCGGGCAGTGGGAGCGCCGGCTCGGCCGCCGGAGCTCGGATGACCTGCACGTAGGAGGCCGGGAAGAGGCCGCGGTCGCCGCGGCTGTTCACCCCCTCGAACCAGCCCTCGATCTCCTGGTCGCTGCACAGGCTCAGCACCTCGTGTTCGCGCAGCGAGATCTCGCCCGGGTTCTCCGACCTGAAGTCGTACAGCGCGCGGGCCCGCAGCAAAGCCATGACCCTGCCGCCGCCGCCCGCTCTGGTCGCCGCCCAGACAGGGATGGAAGCCGAAGGGCCGCCTCACAGCGCCGCCGAACAGGCGCAGCTCGCGCCCCCAGCCGGCCGCGCTGCCCGCCCCTGCGGCGGGCCAACGGCCGGTCCGCCTCCCTCTCCCGGCGCGCCTCCTCAGCCTCACCCTGCGCTCCCCTTCCTCTCCGCTGCTCCTCAGGGAAGACGCCTGGAGGGAGGAGGCACGAAAGGCAGCCCTCTCCTTCGGCAGTCGCGCTCCCCAACCGAGCGCCGGAGTCCCGCTTGGAAGCGCCCAGGGAACGGCCTGGGGGACTGTCCCACGTCGCCAGTTTCACTAATCCAGAGCCGAGAGAAAGGGCCGGGAAGCCGAGCCCAGAGCTGCCGCCCCCATCGATGGGGCCAGAGCGGCGGGCCGATGCTTTGGGTTGGCTTCGCGGTGCACCGCCTGCCCTCTGGCGTTCGGCGTGGGAGGGACGCAGCCTCGGAGCAAGGGAGAAGCCGGTCAGCAGCTGAAACGGCTTCAGGCGCTGTAAAAGGGCCTCTGACTCCGGGGACCCGTAAGCTGAGGTTGAGTCAGGACCCTTCCGCGGGAAGCCCTCAATAGGAATTCAACTCGAGTCAGGCGAACTAGAGTTGTATAATCATGTTGTATAATCCGGGATGTTTTTTGATCATTCTAGAGCCCTGATATTATCTGGTGTTCTCCCATCCAAATATTAAGTAGGAGCCTCTGACTCGGCTGAGCTTTTTCAAATGCGGAAGATTTATCGGAGCACTATTGTTGGTGGCATCAAAGGCAAATCTTCCTGTTTGTTTTCTTGGCAACATAAGGCAGTTTTCTTTGCATTCTGTAATGTTTTTCACAATCTTGATTAAGGATCCCTCTTAAAATGCTGATTGAGCCCAACCCTGCTTAGCTTTTTAAGATCATTCAAGTCTAGAGACAGGTTATACGTAAAAGACTAAACATTCCTGGGAGTGATAGCAAGTAGGGAAATCAGAGGAGAAATCAAATTGGGGATAAAGAAAGAAATTAAACCCATAATATACTTCAATGTATAATGATTTAAATCAAAATTTATGATTTAAACTATAAAACATTTAAAAATTAGCTTAAATTGTACATTAATTTAAATTGACATATATTTTAATACCTTATAGATATACCCTCCCTTCTTCAATTTGATTTGGGTAAAATTCTTTTAATGGAATGGTTTTTTAACATTAATTCCCTTTTGTCTTTTGCCCAATGTATAAGTACACATGGAAATACTGATGATCAACTTTAAATATATTTTATATCTTAGAAGGTGTAGATTAGGTAAATTGTGAATTGAATTATTTTCCTTCTGTCCTTGGATAGAAATGAATATGAGGCATTCACATTTAATTTTACAGCTGAAAGTTGCTCTTTTAGGATTGGCCTAACATAATACACAGGTACTCATAATCAACTACTTAGTTTTAGGTAACCCAATCCTAGTTCAGGTAAGATATGATGACAAATCACCATCACATTTTTTGGCCCTTGTACTTGAAACCTGGTTGGGCAAATTTCTGAGAGGGCAACTTTCATTCAACTGGGTCTCAGTGATACACACCTTAAACAGCTGGACATAGTCTTATTATAGACAGCCAGACAGGCATTAAGTAGCTTTAACTGAGGGCCAACACCCCAGTGAGCTGGATTGGGTCAGAAAAATGAGTCACAACCAATTGGAATCTTCTCTTCCCCTTAGAATAGCCACTTCCTTGGCTCAATAAAACAAGTATATTGCAGCCATGTTCCTTTCCAATCCACTCCTGAACCCAACCCCACCTACTGTGAGTAGTGGAGACCCATGACTTGCCTGCCCCAAGCTTCTGCCTCTACTCAGCCATGTAGGGGCTACTCATACTCACTCATAGAGTGAAAGACTGTCCCCCATCTCCCTCAAACCAGATCCACCAAAACCAAACTATTTAAATTACCACACCATGCAGGATCTATACCAAGGAAGATACAATGCTCAGACATTTTCACTATCCATGGACACTGCATCCCCTCCTTACCCAACATTCTCAATATTGGCCAGGCCATCCTAAATTATATAAAGATAGCATTCCAAAATATTATGTAATGATTTTCTTCAACACCATAATTTAAGAGCATTGATTTTTCTCCATTCAGCCTTTATGGGGGTTCATCTTCCATAGCTATGTATTACAATTAGAAGAATTACAGGGTGTACAATTTGTTGTCAGCATAATATCTCTACTTACTAAGATTTTGCCTGGCTTTGTCATACTATTTATCCCAAGAAGCCCATATTTCTCTATTTCACAGTTTTAGTCACGTCTGCCTTTTTCAGCCCAGGAAGATAAAGATCTATTATTACTTCCATTATTTTTTCATCTATTTGCATCAGGTTGCATTACAATTGACATAATTTTAGTTTCTTTTAATATTAAACTTCAGACCAATCATCAAGAAGTTCTTTGATCTTCCTTCATTATGGTTTTATTAGCCTGAGATTAATATTTTTCCAGGATTTGTAATTCTTATTTCTGTTTATTTTAGTCCAGCATTTCTCAAGATATGTTCTGCATATAGACTAAACAGAAAGGGTAACCATATTGTATATAACTTTGGCATTCTTCTTCTTTTTGGACCAATGAGTTAATCCATATGCTGTTCTGACTATTGCTTCCTAGTTAATATAAATTCCTTAGGATGCAGATGAGGGGGCCACAATTTGATTTATTTCTCTCTCACCAACATCCTTAATATGTTCAATAATGCAAAAACAAATTTATTTCTGGAACTTACGTTTTCCATTATCCACCAGATGTTTTGTGCCTCTGCTGCTTCTGAAATCAGCTTAAACTTGTGCTAGGTTCTCATTCCATTTATTCTTGAAATCTGGACTGGAAAATCTTAACCATGATCTTACTAACATGAGATAAGCACTACTGTTCAGTAGTTTCAGCATTGTTTAGTACTGTCTTTTTTGTATTTGAATATAGCCTTCTCTTTTCCAGTTATTTGGCCACTGATATATTTTCTGTGCCTGCTTACAAACTGTGAGCGGCATGTCAATAGCATCGGGTAGCATGGTTTCCAACAGTTCTGCTATGCCATCAATGTCTGCAGAATTGTTATTAGCAAAATTTTAGGGCCCTTTAAATTTAATTTTCCAAGAAATGCAGTGTTCCAGCTTGCTGGTTCTATCTCTGCATGTAGAAATGATGCATGAGTCCTTTTTGTATAGTTCTCCCATCCATGCTATCTCGTCTTTTTATCTCCTTTATTGACTGGATCTTGGCCTTTGTTTGGCCTCAAGTATCCTCTGCCTCATTATCACACAATAAGAAATATATCCTTAATTTGAGCATGGATTATATATGCCCCTTCCTATTAATATGTATATTTTACACACATTTCTAAGATTCACTAAATTAAGTCATTTTCTTGAATATAAGATTTTTACACAGATTTCAAAGACTTGACTACAGAATTTGAAAAAAGAAATGTTAAAGGAAAACTTGTTTTGACTCAAATACTACTTTGAGAAATGCAAACAATATTGTTTCTAATTTACTCTAGCAATAAATATACTCATGTATGATTTGCAGTATTGAATTAATACCTTTTAACCTCTTATTTGACTGACTTATGACCTGATAGTTGTAGTAAAGATTTGATTAATTGATTGTCTCATTTTAGCATATTTTTTCCCTCAAGGTAATGGAAGTTTGTAGCTTGGCTGGGGAGTTTCTGGACCTTTGCAAAAATATTTGTTTCCATTCTGCTTTGCAGCAATTCTCTCTTCTTCAGAACTGTTGGCAGTTTTGTTGAATTCCTTGCTTTCACCACTTATAATTCCTTTGGTAATTGTTTTTAATGTTTTTGTCACTATGCTGCAAAAACTTTTTATTTATTTTTAAATTATTTTTTATCTAGTTCCTAGCCTATCAGTGTGCCTTGTCACTTTAGCAACTCATGTAATGCCACTAGGTGGTGTCAGAAGGTTTCATAAAATTAGAATACAGCATAAAGTTAAATCCATAGAAAATCTTGCTATGTAAGACAATTGTTAAGTAGATTTTGCCCCATTTTATGACCTTTCTTGTCAAAGTTGTTAACTGAATTACTGTTAAGTTAATAAATGTTGTTAAAAAGTTGTTAAATTAGTAAATAGTTGTTAAATGAATCTGGCTTCCCCATTGACTTTGCTTGCCAGGTAGCAAAAGGTAATTACATGACCCCAGGACATTGCAACCATCATAAATACATGCCAGTTGCCAAGCACCATATGCTGCAATGGTCATAAGTGTGAAAAACATTCATAAGCCACTTTTTTTCAATACTGTTAAACCTTCAAACAGTCACTAAGCAAATGTTTGTAAGTCAAGGACTACCTGTACATTAATATCTTCTGTGACATACTGCATTGGAAGCAGAATCAGCAAGCAAGGGGAAATAATATTTGTTGCTCAAGAAGTTAATAAATGGTATGTTTTCAAATCAAAACCAGTTTGGGGATCAGGGAAACATGGAAAACTTGATTATGTAGGATGAAGTTAAACTTTCTCATAAAGTTTATAAAGTTTCTCTTTTATTTATTTGTATTATATGTTGCCTGTTTAAGAGATTAGAGGCAGCTCTATTCTAAGCAATAAAAACCATAAAAGCATATCAGAACACTGAATATACATTACATGATCATCTAATTTTAATTCTCCTTAATTGAATGGTTTGAATAAGATAACAAATAAGGAGCAAACAGGAATTTAAGACATTAGATACAACAATATTAGTATAGTTATATAAACATTTCTACAATACAGTTTTTGAACAATTTAATGGACCGTGACCACAGGAATCATATTGTCCAATGCTTTTTAACACTGTTCAAGAACCAGTTCAAAGGCTGAGAGTTGGCACATTTTTAAGCCAATGTTTGGCATCTAGTATGTTAGCATTTTTCCAAGAACACATGATGACCGTTTTGGGAATAGTCTAAGTACATTCAATAGAAAGTTCATAGATAGACAAATTCCAAATTTGGGGAATATAATTTATCAACATATCAACATCTTTAAATCACAACTTCCTACCAAGTACCTAATTTACAATAGTAGGAATATTCAGCTGAAAAGTAACTATCAAAAGTAGGAATATTAATGCAAAAATCTGTTGCATCTCCAGCATAAGAAGATGGGCAATCAATATTGTAACAAACTGTTGAATTCCTTAGAACTGAGCATTTTTGACGAATTAAATTCATTCTAATGTGGTAAGATATATTTATCTTTTTTGAATCTTCAGACCATTGCTTTTGTAAAATAAGCAGTATTATCATATATATATTTAATGACATTTTGCAGTTGTGAATAAAACTGAATTATCATTTAAATGAATTGTAGCAATTACTGACAAATTATATGTATATCTTTTCAAAAGTTTTAAATGTATCAGCAATTTTAGCTCAGAGGTGTCAAACTGCCGGCCCGCGTGCCAGATGCGTCATATGGAAGCCATGCCCACCCCATTGCCGGCAATGGCAAAACCGTCTCGATACATTGTGTGACGTCACGTGATGTCTCAAGTTTGACATGTTTGATTTAGCTGTTTAGAATTTATTATCCCATTTTTACCCCTCCTCTTTTACTTTTTTTTTGTAAGGTTGCCATTTTTAAATAAGGGTTAGTTTTTTGTGAAAGCAGGAATAAGAATTTAATTGTATCTTATCTGATATCATCGAATATGCCTAACCAGCTTCAGTGTTATAAATACAATAGGGTTCTGACTACAAAGTACTTTCCAAAATTTCAAAAGGATCAAATAAAAGCTTGTCCAATTGGACCTTTGACAATATATAATAACTATATTTTCTTTTCCAATACAAAAAAAAGACCAGAAACATATTCCAAATAATATAATTTTAAATCAATAAAATTAAAGCCTGCATTTTCATGGAGAAGTTGGTTACTTTGAAAGAAAGAAGTTTAGAATTTAATTATTTCACCATTAAGCAGGGTTTTACAATTTGCAATATTCAAAATATAAAGAAAATGATCCTTGTAAGAGTAATTATTCCTAAATACATATTTAATAAAATCTGAACAAATCCCATGTTTTCAAGGAAAATTTGTTCTTGGTTGGCAAAATCTCAGATGTTATTCCAAATTATTGCATGGCCAGAATATTTAGCTGCTGATAGATCTGCACAAGTCTAAAAAGAGAGCTTTGATAACTGTTCAGAAGGCTCCAGATACAATCTTGCCAACTTTTGACAAGGATGATGTGCCAAAATGCAGTTTATTTCCCTCACCAGCTATGAAAACAATACTTGCAGTCTGTTTTTGAAGAATGCTATTAAGTAGAAATACTAATTATTTTGTTCTCTATTGATTCTGATATTTTGAGGAGATGTCTGAAAACTTTAGAAGCAGTTTCTTTCTTCTTCCTTTTCTGTTTCTTCTTTCATGGTAAAGAGACCCCCAGGGCAGCTCCTTCTCCTGTGGTTCTGAAGAAACCATAATTATATTTGGACTAAGGATCATATCAGTTGAAAGAGAGAGAAAGAGACAGCCAAGTAAGCAAGCATATTGGACTTTATTTATTTAGTATATGGCCATGGTATATTAGTATGATTGGCATGGGTATCAGATTTCAAATGCGGAGGTAGAGATGGACCTTGCCAAAATTATAGCAGTATTGGAATGGCAACCCCCATGCACCTGCAAGCAACTTCAAAGTTTTCTGGCATTTGCCAACTTTTATCGTTAATTTATTCCCTCTTTGGCAAAAATAGCCATGCCAATCACCAATTTACTCAAAACATGCAAAAAAGGAGAAGAACCCTGACCTTGTCAGCCATTGCAGTGTTTGAAAAACTAAAAACTCTGTTTGTATCAGATGGCTGATCCCTCTCAATCCTGGCCATGGATTTTATAGTGGAATTACCTGAGAGCAAGGGAAACACTATAATATGGACTGTGGTTGATCTATTTTCCAAATAGGCACATTTCATCACATGCTCGGGACTTTCCTCTGCTCAGACTACAGTATTAATACAGAGTTGTTGTTTGACTGCCTAAGACTGCTAGTCTTTTCAGTTCAAACTCATACTCTATCCCAGACATGTCAAACTCATGCAATGTATCAGAGCTTTTTCGCCATTACCGGCAAAAAATTTGGGATTGGGCGGCATATAAATAAAAATAAATAAATAAATAAATAAATAAATAAATGGGGCAAATGAAAATTTTGTTAATCACTCAAGACTAAACAAGATAGAAAGAGCTGGTGCCTGCCAAGATGCTCTGGAACAAATTCAAATCATATATGTGGGAGAAGAGAACTTGCATTGCCAATTTCCTTATTTGGAATATAAACAAGCTTCAGCAGATGTCATAGAAAAATGCTTTCAGGGATTGTTTCAATTAAACAGTATACACTGGAATGATGTAGTCTTTGAGGTGCTTCAAGATAGAAATCTTTACAGTTTTCCAAATCTTTTGTTTAATTTTTTTTGCAAGTCTGATCATGACACAGCATTACAAGCAAAGAGGAATGCAAATTTTTATTTGGAGTATGAGGCAAATCTTAACCTATTTCCAGATTTGTCCTCAGGGTTATAAAAATGCAAAAGTTTCACCAAGCATGCCTCATAACTAGGCAAAATTGAATAACAACTTTTGTGATACAACTTGCAGTCTTTAGCTTATCTCACCACAGGGCTGGCTCCGGGCTGGCTCCAGGCTCAGGTCACCAAAATTGAAAAGAATTCAGAACAACAACAACAAAAAAAGCTAAAAGCATTAACAGTACGCATCTGCTGAAGAGTTAAATACAATTCTATAAAATTGCTGCCATGTAACAAATGAATGGTGATTTAATTAAAAAAAACCCTGCTGTTCAATCCTGTCTGAATCTTGGAGATTCCTTGCACAAGTCTGTGCAGTTTTCTTGGCAAGATTTCAGAAATGGTTTGAAATTGCCTTCTTCCTAGATCAGAGAGAAAGTGACTGGCCCAAGATCACCCAGATGGATTTGTGTCTAGGGGAGAGTCATAGTATCCTGGTTTCTAGGCTGATGCCTTAACCACTACATCAAACTGGCTGACATAATTAAAATAACTTACAGATAAATAGGATGAAGTGCATATAGTGCATATCATTGTTTTGGAGATTATATTCAAAGTCAGTTTGATCAAATTTCTGAATCAAATTAACCTGAATCAATTTGGAGACTATTTAATTTTCTGAAGTGAGATAAGTGGTTGAATAGGAGTGAATTGATTGCTGATAAGGAAGTAATTTTTTGAAGTGATGATATAAAAAAAATCTGTACTTACTGTACTTAAATAGGATTGGAACTGATTCCCTTATTCATAATAAACATGTTTTTCTCTGTATGGTTTGAACTGGTATTTCACTGTTCATAAAGTTTGCATTTTTAACAAAGGTAATAATAGATGCAAGGTGAACTTTGCCAAAAGAAATATTAACATTCAGATCAAGAAATAATCTTGTATTTATAGAGTGGTTTTTGTGAATTCTTTAACTTATACAAATCTGCTTTTAATTTATTTAATGAAATATGGATTTTATTTATGCCCAAAGCAGTTGAAGAAATTTAACATGCAGCTTCAAAAGTATATTTCTGTGTTGCATTATGCCATATGGTTACTTGGCTACTTCATGTTTGGATATTGGAATGCAATTTACTTGTGGCTGTCCCTGAAAACTATATGAAAGCTGCAGTTAGTTCAGAATGGGCAATTATGGGCAAACCATCATAACATTTGTGTTCTGCTGCTTCTGAATGCAAATCAGGGTACTGATTATTACTCTGAGATCTCTGGTTTCTGAAATATCACGAGTCATTGTGGAGAAGGGGATCTTAATAAATTTGGTGAAGAAATGCATATCATGCAGTGACACGGTACTAATAACATGATCTCACTTCTGTTCATAAACAGTATTAGTAGCTTTTTGCATGTCTCTTATATCTCTGTATCTTAACAGATTACTACCTTGTCACAAGTAGTAGTTATACTTTCAAATAGTCTATAATATTATATATATTATATATTCTATAATAGTTATTTTATGAGGTTGTAACAAATTATAGAAATAATCACAATGTATAGCAAACAGAATACAGAAATATCAGCAAAACATTAGACATAATGAAATCAGAAGAAAAACGTAACTATAAATAATACAATATGTTTCTTGTTTTGTCAATAACTATTTTGCTACCACTCAGAGACTTAGAAGCTGGACATCCTTGTAAACAAATACATCATTTAATTACAAAAGCATTGCTGACTATGTAGCAGTTTTGCCCTTGACAAAATTCAGAAATATAAGCCTAATATTTCTAAACATAAATTTTGCATCATTTTTCCAACAATATTATATCTGTTATAATAAATAATTTTTATTAGCAGATTATATGTCTACGTGTGTCCAAGTAGCCATATATTATTTTTAAAAGCAGATTTAGAAACAAGGCATTTAAAGATGCTATTAATATAAAGGATGATGATGATGATGAGCTATTTTCCATTTTGTCTTGGTGTTGTTTTTGTTCAACACACCAGTGTGATTTCTTTTCTTAGATGGTATCCTACAATATAAATACAAAGCTGTCTTCCTAAGTGCACAATTAGAACATCATCTGTAAATGTGTAAGTAAAGTGGAGAAAGTATACAAAATGGTTCTTAAGCAAAATGAAATTCAACTTTCTTTTGGCCAAGCCCAACCAATGATACATTGGTAAAAGATATACCTATTTGAACATCATTCCATTGAAATATAAACCATGGAAGTACTAAGTGGAACTGTGGGAGGCCTTTAATGAAGAATCAGTCAGCCCTGTATCCATACTGATCATCCCTAAGAGAAGGAACTGTGGATTTCAGGACCCTTAAAGTTTTTTTTTTCCCTTTTCACTCTCCCAAGAGATAATCTAACAGAAACCATAGCCGGTGTTAATGGAACTCTTTGATCAGTATTTCTAGATCAAGACTTGGTCTTTTAAAAATATTTTGAAACATAGATAAATCAACGGCAACTTTGTTCTTTTTTTCAGAGTCTACAAATATGCCTCTAATAAAAGCCTGTATTTAGCTTGGATCTTTTTCTGAATTCTTTGACTATACTTAGAATGGCAATAATACTGGTACTTATCATAACTATGCTTGGAAAAAGGCAGTCAGATTTAAACAGCTGTTATCTACCAAAATCAGAATACTCAAGTATTCAAAGAAACACATACAAAAAATATTTTGGGGAAACAATAATTCTTTGAAGTTGAATTGTTACATGCAATAAATAACATATTTGCATATATTTGGGACTGTTTAGCATTATTTAGATTGGTAGCCCTGTTTCTTCAGGAGTATGAACTGCTTTGCGGCGAAACTTATACAGCAGACCATTTAATTAACTTTTTCCTTCAGTATAAAGCTTCGAGACCTTAAATGCAGTCTTCAATTTTCATTCTCTGTTGTAGATCTATATGTTATTTTATATCTGCCGTGTTTCCTTTTAAGCTCTATTCTGTCAAATTGTTAAGAAAGTCTGCATGCAGTTGTAAGGAGAAAAATATTGTCTCTCACGTCATGCAAACAAGCTCATCAAATGGTTTTTTTTCAACAAACTGAATAAAAGGATGTGAAAGCTTGCTTTAACTGCAAATATGCATGCTCAACATTAGAAGGAGGAATAAGATTGTCTCACCAGTAACAAAACGGTCAAGAATTTATTTACTGCCAAATGTCTTAGTTTCAATGACTAAAATGCCATCGTGACAGAAGAGAGCGTTCAGATCTTTCATTTCAATGCCATCTGGCAATTTATATTGCCTAGTGAAGCTTCTTGCTATAAAGCCCTGTTCATCCATCCTGGGTCCATGCTGAGCTTTGATTAGGAGCCACCCTTCGAAGACTTGTATTATGACATCTTCAGGACGAAACTGCACTACATCTAGTAAGACTTGAAAATTGGTGGTTGCTTCATCTGTGCTTTTCTGCTCCGTTTCAGCCGCACTCTTGGATGCCTGTATGTTCCTTATCTTTGCGGGCCCTGCTGGACTTGGCAATGCAAACAAGGAGTGGTTTAATTTCCAAGCTTCCAAATCTTGATCAGGAAAGTGCTCCTGATATCGTATTGGAGTTTCTACCCGGTGACGTATAACGACTTTTTCCATTGATGAGATAGTGCTGATAATCTCTTTGAACACAACGGAATCCTGAGATAATATCTTCTTTCTAGCTGTTTCTCCTCTTGCCTACTAGTTGATCAGCTAAAGCAGCTTCATATTTTTAGCTCTGTCAGAGCTTATCATTTGCTGGGTGTGACTAAAAACCCTGCCATACACTACATCTTTGGAAATGTTGACAATTGAGTGCTAATTATAGAAGCTGTAGCTGTAGCAGAGGTTTTTATTTTCAGTTGATACCATTCATGTTATATTACTGTTGTTGTTACAGAGATACATAATTATACTACCTTTTCCACCTAGACATTCCATGTAAGTAGAGCCAATTTGGCTTAGTGGTTAAGACAGCAGGCTAGAAACCAGGAGACTGGGAGTTCTAGTCCTACCTTACACATGAAAGCTGACTGGATGACTTTGGGCCACTCTCTCTTAGCCCAACCCATATCATAAGTTTATTGTTTTAGGGAAAATGGTAGGAAGACTGAGTATTAGCTACATTTGCTGTCTTGATTTATTTATAAAACTAATAAAGATAGGATGAAAAAATCTTTTAAAAAGTCCCTCCCCCCCAATTCCATTTTGTGGGTAGTTTGACTTAGGGATAATGACTGGCCAAAAATCATCCAGAAACTTTTACAATTTTGTATTGACTTGAAGCTGTTTCTGCTCAGACATAATATAAGATTTTTACTGCTTCTGGTATGTTGCATAATATAGTAAATTCAAAAAGAAAATTTTGTTGAGTGGGCATGATAAAATTATTGCTTAGTGTAGCTGAACTTGCTATAGCCTCTGAAAGACAGTGAAGTAACTTGTAAAGAATAATATAATGAAGTTGGGCAGACTTAAAAAACATATTCATAAAATCATAGGGTTGAAAGCACCTTGGAGGTTTCTTGTTCAACTTCTTATTCAAAAAAGGAATCTCCAGAGCAACCCAGACAAATAGCTGTCCAACCTTTGTTTAAAAATCTCTAGTGATGAAACACTCAAGACTCTAGGACAGTGGCGGCGAACCTATGGCACGCGTGGCAGAGGTGGCACTCAAAGCCTTCTCTGTGGGCACGCATGCCATTGCCCCAGCCTCGCCTCCCCCTCCCCCTTTTCACCAGCAGCCCCCCCAGAGGAAAGTCACCTCCAGGTTTGGCCCATGCAGAGCAGCGCAGCCAACGACATGGCAGCCGGGCAGCGGGGACAAGACTCTGCCCTTGCACCCCGTCGTGCGCAGATGATGCTGCGGGATGCGGGTGGAGGACATGGCCGCCATGGCACTGCAGGGCTGCCTGGGTGATCTGCAGCGGGCCGTGGAGGCGGTAGGTGGCCCTGTGGGTTGCCTCGTCTTGACACACAAGTAACTGAGTCAGAATCACCACGTCAGGAACGAAGAACTTCCAGTTTATTTCAGTAAAGTAATGAATTAAAGACAGCACTGATAACCATTACATTCATGGCTTCTTTATACAGTTTACAACGGCCCCGCCTAGCCCACACCCCTGCTACCGCCCATGCGCCACCACCCTCTTCCAGACCACCCAACACCCCTATATGGTACTGCATCCGATTAACATGACCTGTGGCCACTGCCTCCTAACGCTTCCCGACGCCTCGGCCGCTTTCCCGACGCTTCTGCAGCCTCACAGTCTTAATTAGTAGAAGCGGCTTCCGTCTAGTGCCCTCCCACAGGGATTACGCGACTTCCATTGATTCCACCAACTGCGCACGCGTTAGTCTGGTCAGAATGTCTTGTGCGCATGTGCGGCTCCGGCAGTAACATCTGAGCGTCGGAGCGGCTTCTGCGCATGCACGCCAGCCAGCTGGATGTCGGGCCGGTCTAAGCAGCTTCCGCGCATGCGCACCAACCAGCTGGATGTCGGGCCGGTTGGACGCCGTTCCAGGCAGTAGAGGCTTCGCTGATGCAGGTAACCCAAACGGCCTCTACTACGGCCCGACAAATCTCCAGAGCAACCCAGACAAATAGCTGTCCAACCTTTGTTTAAAAATCTCTAGTGATGAAACACTCAAGACTCTAGGACAGTGGCGGCGAACCTATGGCACGCGTGGCAGAGGTGGCACTCAAAGCCTTCTCTGTGGGCACGCATGCCATTGCCCCAGCCTCGCCTCCCCCTGTGGCCCCCTTTTCATCAGCAGCCCCCCCAGAGGAAAGTCACCTCCAGGTTTGGCCCATGCAGAGCAGCGCAGCCAACGACATGGCAGCCGGGCAGCGGGGACAAGACTCTGCCCTTGCACCCCGTCGTGCGCAGATGATGCTGCGGGATGCGGGTGGAGGACATGGCCGCCATGGCACTGCAGGGCTGCCTGGGTGATCTGCAGCGGGCCGTGAAGGCGGTAGGTGGCCCTGTGGGTGGGTGAAGCGAGTGGGGGCGGTTTTTGGGCACTCGGTGTCTAAAAGGTTTGCCATCACTGTTCTAGGAGGTAGGCTGTTCTACTCTTTAGTAATGTTCATGGTCAAAAAATTATTCATTTTGAATTTGGATCTCTCTGTGTAAAGCTTCAACCTATTAGTTTTTCGACTACCCGAGGCACAGCGAATAAATCCATACTCCTCTGTGTGACAACTCCTCAAGTATTGGAAGACAATGATGATGTTTTCCTTTGTCTTCTCTTTGGCTAAACATACACAATGATCCTTTTAACCACTCTTCATAAAATTTAGCTTCCAAGCCTCTCATCATCTTTGCTGCTCTTCTCTCTTCCTCTCTTCCAATTCCTCAAGTATCCTTGTATTTTGTATTGTTCATAAGAAACACTTCAGGCATTATGCAAATAAAAATGCAGTACTACTCTGCTACTTGTTTATGTAGCTTCATTTCTTGGTGGCTTGTATGAAAGAAATGTGCTTAGGCTTTACAAAACCTATGAATGCTACTGTTAAAGCATTGGTACCATTCTTCCAGATAATTATGGAAGCCTATCAAAAGCTAGGTTAATGCATAGCAGAGACCTGCTGTTCTTGTGTGACGTATGTAGCAATTCTAAGTCATTTTTTAAATCCCCACAACCATAACAAAGAATGTTTGGGATATTTATTTGAATTTATAATGTATACTTTAGGATGTACTGCATATATCAGGCTTCACAAGAAGCTCAGCTCTTAATCTCAATTTTCCAAATATAATCCTTTATTCAGAAATTGGCTTATTCAGGAGAAGGCTGTCAGGCACAACTGGATAAGATTAGCTTCTTTACTGCCAACAAGAATGAAGCCATATACACCCCAAAGATCTACTGTACCTACTGCAGTATGCAGAAATTAAAGCATATATATATGCTTTATATATATATATATTGCTGCTCAAAGCACGAAGCTGAAAACACCAGCCTGAAGATGACGAATTAGACTTCGTCGAAACGTTGCCAAGACACTTCCAATTTTACGTGGGAGAAAACCCGAACAACCAAAGACCTACATACAAATACCCGCGAAAACCTCAGAAAACATATATATACATATATATATATATATACATACATACACACACACACACACACACACACACACACACACACATACTCAAGATTTTACAGTCTAGGCTTTTTTCTCCCTTTTTTCTGAATCAACAGATTCTTGCCATTTTCTTGAGAATCTTGAAAACCACCTGGTTTTTGTTGACATTAGAGAACACTTGTCTGTAGCTCAGAACAGAATTGCCTTGTCAGCTTCATTCCTTATAACAGGGCTGCTGAGTTGGGCTCCATTCCATGTCTGTTATCTAGCTCTGTTTATACAACATTCTCTAATGTAGAATAACTAATACTTCTACCTTGTTTTAGAGAAAGGGGATTTTAAGATGGTAATAATTTATTGAAGGAACAATAAATGTTACTTATTTTAATTCCATTCATAAATTTTTGATGTCAACAATTTTTTTGTCTGAATAATGTATTCAAGAATCTTGCTGTGTTCCACAAGGACTACTTCCTGGTAAGAGAGTTGATAATTTTTGCATCCTTGATGAAAATACTTGGTTTTGGTAACATGGTTATAAATATTCTATTCCTTATAGGTAAGTCATATTTATTCCTCCCTATCACTGGAAACACAATAGACCTTCCTTGTGCAGCATACACTAATAATTGAAGTTGAAGTGGTAAACCTTTTCTGAATATAGGACAGAACTGAAATGGAGAAGAAATAGTCTCCTAAACATTCATAAAAATATACAAATAATTAGCTTTTACTCTCTATATTACTAGCACTGGGTATGCCCCATAGGATTTTTCTTTTTGGAGTTTCATGGTTGTCAACATATTTTATTTTAGTTTGAAAATGCAAATAATGGCTCTAATGATATCATTAAGCCCATTTTTCAGAAATCCTGGAGAGCAGTTGACATAGCAGTAAAATTTAGCTTGCATATAATGGGAAGCGAGGCACTAAATCCTGAAAAAAATGTCCAGGTGTTAATTTGCTTCTGCTTTCTTTACAATACATAAGTCATTGTATATTTAATTGTAATTATTTGTGCAAAAGACTGACAATACTAGATACCAGGTATAGACTAAGCTAAATAAAATGTAACAATGTCTGTACAGGACCTTTAGAAAGACAGGCTTTGTAAATCATGCTAGCACCTCTTCTTCCAGTTTAAAGTACTGTACATTTGGAAGACTCCTATCACTCTTTAGAAGGCTGCCCTCAGCTGTCTCTTCTGTATGTAAGCATACAGCCCCTTCCCTTCATTGATGATCCTGGCAGAAGAGTTGTTTGTGCATGCTCATGTATGCACAAACAGCTGTGAAGCAGCTGAGAAAGCATTCTAGAGAATCAGGCTATTTTAACCCTTGGAGGACAGAAGCTTTCCCCATGCTCACTGGTTTTCAAATAACCCATCAGGAATGCTTCGCACAAGCCTATAAAATAATTACAGTGGTTTCTACTTATCTCTTTGTAACATTATAGACTATTTAAATGCATTGCATGCATATTTCAGGAATTCTCCCATCAGATCTGGCTGGCTGGGGAATTCTGGGAGTTGAAGTTGCCTAGGAGGTTGAGAGACACTGATCTAGAACAGTGTTTCTCAACCTTGACAATTTTAAGGCATGTGGACTTCAACTCCCAGAATTCCACAGCCAGCAATGATCTAGAGACATCTGCTTATGTACACACTGGTAAGATACTAGATGATGGATAGCAGAGTAATTAAGAATTCTCTTAATTATCAGTCTCACATATGAAAATCCTTAAAGGCAGTTCAATAAAATCAATGAAGTAGCTTAGTTAGTTTATACAGAGCAGCATGCTCAGATTTACATAGGAATTTAGGCTAGCCCTGAGCTTTAGTTTTAGATATATACCAAAGTAAAATATGCTACAGGTATATATAAACATGTAAAATATACTACAGGTATATATGAACATGTAATATATAAAGCTTTTAAAGATGCTTTCAGATAGGCAAGCTATACTGAAAAACACTTTGGTTTGATTATAAGACATCCAACAGTTAATCTTTAATAAATCAACTACTTAAAAATACTTTCTGTACTTTGCCAGTGAAAGGTTAGAGCATGTGTTTCCATCACCATAGAAATGTGGCTGAAAATATCTTCCCCAGTGGATGTAACATTATGAGTTATGCTATTAGATCTTTTTGCCCAGGTCATTGACTGCTGAAATTGTGATGCAGAGAAATGAAGACATTGATAATGATAGCAGTTCATTCAAGAAAGTTCAATTACATCTAAGGCAGGAATCATTTAACAGAATTTTTTGGGTTATCATGAAACGGGTTAATTCATGTGGCATTTGGTGAACATACTTCACACATTACCCAGTGGTAACACAACAGCAGTGTTTCTGAACTTTGGCAACTTTAAGATATGTGGACTTCAATTCCTAGAAGTCCCATAGTCAGCTTGCTAAGTTGTCAAGTTTCAGAACACTGCACAGCTGAATATACCTTCCATTGAGGTGAAGGAACTGAGAGACAGAAAAGAGTAAGCTAGCAAAGATCAAAAGGCAGTAAAACACTTCTATTGAAATACTATTGTCTGTTATGCAATCCAATCTGGTGGTGCAAAGGCAATAGATACTATAGGAGGCAAGGATAGTAATTATAGCCCAGGTAAATATTGATATATTCAGCCAGATTTTTTTTTAAAAAAAACCTTATGTAACCTCTCTTGAAAACAGTGTAAGCTTTGATTTAAAAGATTCATGTTAAATCAGTTTCTGTACCTTATAGTGTAAATTTCTGTAAATTTATAGCATACAGGTAGTCCTTGTTTTGTGCCTATCTTTCAACAACTGCTCAAAGTTATGGCAGCACTGAATGAGGAGAACAGAACAGAACAGAATAATAGAGTTGGAAGGGACGTTGGAGGTCTTCTAGTCCAACCCCCTGCTCAGACAGGAAACCCTATACCATTTCAGAAAAATGGTTGTCCAATCTCTTCTTAAAAACTTCCAGTGATGGAATACCTACAACTTTTGGAGGCAAGTTGTTCCACTGATTAATTGTTCTGTCAAGAAATTTCTTCTTAGTTCTAGGTTGCTTCTCTCCTTGATTACAGTAGTTTCCATCCAAATAAAATTCCATCCTTCCAAATAAAGAAGGAGCTCTTAGAATCTTCAGGAAATGGTGACTTAATGAAGGGGGGAGGTACCTTGTTTTCAACATCTAGTGCTCTCTTCCTTTTCACCATAAGGACTTAATTGTACAATTTCTCTAAATTTTATCTTTTTATGCTGTTTATTGTCTGCTCCTCTAGAATCACGTTTTAAGGGGGGGGCAGCCATAGGAGGATTTAAGGCAGGCCCTTATAGTTGCAGCCACTGTAGCATCCCTGCATTACATGCTTGTGATTTGGGCAACTGGCTTCCAATTATGACACCACAGCATCCTTGGCAACTGGCTTCCAATTATGACATCACAGCAAATAGCATGTGATGTCATGCTAGTTGCTGTGATGTCACTGTGATGTCACTGCCAGCTTCTGACAAGCAAAAACCATGGAGAAGCCAGCAGAAGGTCGCAAATGGTGACTGGGTGACTGTGAATGTTACAGCTGCATGAGATTTGCTTAATAACAGCCACTGGGACTACTGGAACTTCTCTTGTAAGTTGGTATAGTCACGTGATGTCATAATTTAACAACCGTTTTGCTTAGTGATGGCATTCCTGGTCATAATTATCATTGGTAAGCTTGTATATCACTGAAGGTTCTGGGTTCCTTTATTTTAATATAGTGGATTAATGCAGTGGAATGGGTGGAATTAAAATTGTGCCCCCCTTTTTCCATTTTAGTAGATTGGGAGAAGGAAATATATCAGCAAAGAATCAATTTCAATCATTAAAACTCCTGAAGCTGCCTTCCCAATGGGTCCTCTCCTTCTTCTTTTAGTTTGGTCCCTAATATATTGTGGAAGTCTGGTGCAACTGACAAATATTGTGCCTCTTTCTCCTAAGGTTTCAAATACAATAATAACAGTCCTAAGATGCTTATTGGGATCATGGAAAATCTATATAAGAAAAAAAACCTCACCAAACAAAGAGGAGATATAACCTGAAGATGATCATATGATACTAAAAAAAAAGATATCTGTATCTGTGTGCAATCTTCTTCCTTCTCACTATCTAAAAAAGAAACAGCCAAAGCCAGTTGTATAAGTATATCATGTTTCCCACTGATTGTCTTGAACTTCCAATATGAGGACCAATTTGTGTTGCTTGAAAGCTCTGCATTCCACTTTTAAATCACTGAATGCATGTACGTTCTTTTCCTACATGGATTTAATGCATCCCTCAGCAATTTGATTTCATTCTGAAGAAAATGTACTCTACTGACATCTTGTGGCTTGAAAAGAAATAATAGAATATATCAAGCAAGCTCCGTTTGGATATGTTAATTCTTAATTTTGTAGATTCTGTAACAGAGAAGTGAAAAGATAGCAAAAAAAGAGTTCCTCAGCTTTACCCAGCAGAAAATACAGCCAGATAAATTAATTCTACTTTATTGCAAACTACAAATCTGTAAGTCTGAAAATACCCTTCCCCCCCACTCCCCATTTCCTTTTACAGCCTAAGAAACCAGGGAGAGACCCTTCAGAACTTTTGCCCCGCCCACTATCCATCTGCAGCATCCATCTGTCTCCTATCTGACAATTCCCTAAGATTATCTCTTTGCCTATCTCCAAGATCTTCCTCACATATCATTACAGAGCCTAAGTAACCCAAGGATGTTTTCACTTTGCAGTTAGTATGGCCAGTGGGGAGAAATGATTGCACATATATATTACTGGAGCAGTAATATCATCACCAAACTCTAAGCAATATTTTTTAAAAAATAATCCAAATTAAAAACGGAAGACTGTAAAACTGGCAGGAATAGTTTAATTCCCTAAAGTTTAATTTGGGTGTTCTAATTACTCTCTTTCACAGCAGTGACTTTTTTTTAAAAAAAAATGGGGATCATTTTGTGACTCTTCTTGTGTTTATTTAGTTGTTAAATTTAATCTTATTTAAGGTCTCTTTTGGAGGAAGATCTATTTTTAGGTATTGCTCACCTGAGTAGCGTCTATTACTTATTGTTATAAGCTATTTTTAAAAAGCAGTGTATTTTGACAGCTGGCTAAAACCATTAACATAATATGAATCTGGCTATGAAGTGATACATGAAAGCATGATTTCCATTTTTCTCTATTACACATTGTGGGGAAAAAACAGTTGTCTTCAGTCTCTCTGTCTTCACTTTTTGTGTATTATCCATTCCCAGTATATATATTTTTTTCATTTCAGTCTCTACCATTGTTTTCTTTTGTTTGTCTGTAGTTAGTTTTATCTGTCACTGTGCAGCTGACTGCAGGGAGATTTTGGGATATCATCCCTTTTTCTGCTGTGTAAACTATTAAGGAATTCCATTGTCAGCATTTGGTAACAATGTGTGGCTATATTATTTTTAAAAGAAAGATAGTCCTATCTTTGGAATTAGATTATCTGATTCATTTGGGGAAATGAAGGAAAAGCAGAATAAAATTGAAAGCAAAATTGTGAGTTTGACAATGATGCACACGTTTTCAATTTTGCACTGGGTGAACAGATCAAAACTATAGTCCATTGTAAAAGCTTGTTCAGATGGAACCCAAGGGCTCATTACAATTCCAGGAAATTTGCATTTGTAGTAATTTTAATTTATTCCTATTGTTTGAAATGAACTTCCAGGAATTTATTACTGTATGAATGTGCTAGGATAAAGACATGGAAATAAATCCTTTAACTTACTGAAGACTTTGTAGAAATATTTCTCAGTCTCTCCACACCACATATTTAGATTGAAATGTTTGTGCATCTCATTTCTGCCATCATTTACCCACACTATACCTAGATCTCTGTTTTGCTTTATACCATTCTTTCTGATGGAACTGACAAAAGTGGTTTTAAAAAATACCCATTAGCTAAAAGAAAATACTAAAATAAATTTATATACAAAATTTTAAAAGCAGCAGAAAAGTAGAAAAGGGTTTTATTCTCATATTTCCCTTTTTTTAAAAAAAATGCCTTAGTGTTTGTTTTTTTCCTTTTACTATTTTTATAAATAACTCAAATATGTCCAACATACTGTCCTCCTATTTTATCCATAACAACAACCCTGTGAAGTGAGTTGGGTTGAGACAAAGTCACCCAGCTGGCTTTTGTGGCTAAGGTGGGACTTGAACTCACAACCTCCTGCTTTCTATCCTGGTGCCTTAAACACTAGACCAAGCTGCCCCTTGGTCAATGTAAATGCCCTTAGCAAGATAACCAGTCTTACCTCTCCAAAAACAGGCTGATCAGCCTTTCTTTTTCCAACTCAAGTTTGCAAGTTCCCTGTTTCTCAGGCCAGTTCACAGGGCTAAGTAAGCAATGACACAGAAAGATAAGTTGTCTTGTGTCTGTGTCCTGTCTCTGCAACAGTGGGAGAAAATGGAATCCCTTGTTTAGCCTCTCAGTACAGGTGGTGCCCAACTTACAATGGTAATGGAGCCTGGAATTTCCATTGTAAGTGATGATGGCCATAGGTTGAGGCATCCATGTGACTGGATTAGATTGTACAACTTTTTTTTTGCAGCAGTTGTTAAGTCAATCCATGTATTCCTATGGGTGGATTTTTTTTTTTTTTTTTGCCAGAAACCAGCCCCAAAAGGCCAGAAACAAATAAAATGCATAGTAAATTGTGGTCATGTGACTGCAGAACATTACAACAGACTATAAAGGTGAGCCAGTTATCAAATGCCAAATATGCAATCATGTGATTGGAGGGCTGTTCGAACCATTGGAACTTTAGAACTGGGTAAGTAGCTTTTGGGGGTCCATTGTAACTTCTAATAGTTGCTAACTGACTGATCATTAAGTGAGGACTACATGTATATGTATATTTACTGAGGACTGAGATGATGGATATTTTAAAGGTTATGTGATCCATCTCCTAAAACAAATTCTCTGATTATTTCACAACATGGAGAGAGATTCAGCCATTGAATTATTACAGAATCCAGCTGCCCTGTTCATTAATGATTTTATTCGGACTCAGTTGGGAAGAAAAACATTGGGCCAATCTTCATCAGAATTCTAGACCAAGAACCTTTTGAAAACAGCAAAATCAGCAACTGAGTAAAAATAATGGTTGTGCCAAAGCATCATTTTAGGCTTATGCTTGGCAATACCTAGTTCAGTCTATTTAATTAATTCCAAAAGACTCTATAAAACAGTCTAAAAAAGCAATAAAGATGATGTAGCACCAAAACTTAAAAAAATTAAAAATTATAAAAACTGTAATGGTATCTTCAGTCTAGGGGCAAAGTCTTCCTTGCTTGAAAATGCAAGGAAGATAGGGGCTACATGTACCCGTGGGGAAAGTGAATATAATTGTGGGCTTGGATCTTGCAAGGAGGATGAACTCTCAGAAAGCTGTCCATAGATGACTAGATGGGGGGGGGGAGGACAGATTCTATTCTGGCAGGACATTGCTTAATGTAGCCCATTATTGCATTGTATGGGCTTCAAACACAATGAGCATAATTTTGATTGGTTACCTGGCTCTTACAGGTAACCAATGCTGTCAGTTTTAAAAAGCTGTTATTCCAGACTGGTGCAATTGTCATACCAGTAACCTTGGTGCTCCATTTTTTCTTAGTCTCCAAATATTTTATTATGGGTTTGCAAAGCCAGGTGAAATACACATGAACATGTTCAGCAACATTCCACTTGCAAGACAGTGATACAAGAAAACAGAGTGTATTTATAAGTAAGCAACAAGAAGCTACAGGAGTATGTAATTTTATTAAACATTGCAATTAAAAAGAAAAACTAATACAAAGACAATTAACAGAAAAAAATAGAAAGTGCAGAAAAAAGAAAAACAGACAAACAGAAAAGAAAAAATAAGAACATAATGAGCAAAAAGAAAAGAAATACAGCATATAAAGTAATGACGTTCACCTTCATCACAAACAAGTATAAATATGAGAGAATTACGTATTGATGCAAGATGGCATTAAACCAGACCAAAGTAAAGAAAAATAAGTCAGAAAAAGATTCAGAGTATCATAGAAATGATAAATTATATCTCAGAATTCATTCCCAGCTTTGGTGTCTGCACTACAGCTCTAAAAAAATGTCTGGGATATAGCATATGACAAAGACCTAAATTACATAAATAATACTCTAACATAGCACATGTTTTTTAGTTTTAAGAACTTAAAAGAAACAGTTTCTACAAATGCTACTGTGCAAATTACATGGAACAGATGTGTAATCAAGAAGTGGAACAGAGTATTATATGATTACATTAGTTTATGTAAAAACCAAAATGCAAGCAAATTGATATTTACCAAAGGTTGACTCTACCCTGTTATGGAAGTAATGGTAGGTTCCTTATAATATGTTAACATCCTTTCTGTTCTAGGATAGAGCTGAATGTAGGCTGACGTAATAAATTCAGTTCACCCATTGTGTTATTGCATCCTCTTAAATGAATAGCATTAAAACTAAGGTAAATTATGTAAGATTCATAGACTTCATTTTTACTTAATTGATTGAAATATGTCACTTAAACAGAAGGTACAAAATGAAATCACTGTGCTGTTACTACAGTTTTCAGTTGTGAATTTCTTGGAATAATTTCAGAAAGTCTGAAATAAATCTTTCTTGAGCCCTTCAGCAATCTGGACTTTTGGCCTAAAAGTCACTTGATTGTGAAATGGGTGGTTTTATAAATATGATTTATAAATAAATAAACAACCTTCACTGGATTATAACAAGAATAAAATGGGATCATTTGTGCATATGTGAAGAAAATAATAGATGCCCTTTTAGCGCTTTGGTAGGATAGGAAAATAATTACAAAATAAATTACTAAATATATTCAAAAAATGTTTGTAAATCTCTGAAAACAAAAAAGTAAACAGAAATGTTGCAAATTAGTACACAGCTTTCTGTTATGAGCTGTGAACAAAAGCTAAATCTTTTGAAATCTTTTGAAAGGGTACACAAGCCAGGCACACAAAATTCAGAAGAGTGTATGGATTCCAATATAACTCATGCAACATTAAAAGTAGGCACTGAAAGAGCATATAGATGAGTATGTTATAATTCAGTAGTGCTCTAGAGTGCAATTCACATAGTTCTTGAAAAAAAAAATGAAAATTCTACTACTGTCTGTAGTTCAAGCAATGTCCTAAGCAAGGGATCAAATATTTTCAGTATCCAATTTAAGATAGAAAAATAAGCGAAGACTTATTTCTTTGGTAAGTTAAAATCAAAGATAAGATCGTGTAAAAGATCTTTTAAAAGTAAGGCATTAAGGAATAACTGCTGGTGGCCTTGTAGTACTTTTTGTACCGCAGTACAGATTCTAAATTAGAGTATTTTTTCTTGGTGCATTCTTTTTTTAAAAAGATTACTAATGCACAAATTAAAATATGAGGTCGAATAACCTGACTAACAACATTCTTTTCCTGAGATGATTACTGTTGGGTTTTTTTTTGTACAGGGCTTGAAATGTATATAGGAGGTACTGTTGATGTAGAAACATTTCCAATACTGCATAATTAAGTATTTGATTTTCAGATAAATGGAACACAATTATGAAACTTGCAAGTATTAGTCTCTGTCTCATGATCATATTACTACTTCCAGAAAATCCAACTGTCTATTTTAGTTCAGAAGCATTAACTTTTCTTCTTGGATCTTTATTTGACTTTTCTCTAAAAATATTCCTTATTCCTTATTCTGAAATGATCTGTATTGTTCTCTTGATTTAGAGAAAAGCTTTGGTTTATATTCAAATTTCTATATAAGCCACATTTGTAAAATGGGAATCCTGATAGACCATTAGCATGGATATCTCAGTGAATATATGCAGAAACGTTAGCTGGGATTATAAATTATGTTAAGCATACTCTGTTTGGTTTTGGTTTCTGTTACCTGCTAATTTTGTCTGAACTACAAGTAAAATTGTGTTCAGAATGCTTCTTATCTGGATGGAAATCTGCAAGGAAACATCAGGATTATAGGCTATCTTGAAAAATTGAAAAAGCATCTCCAGTATGTAGCTATATCCATGAAGTGGTGCTTATCTAGAAGACAAGCCACTAGAATATAAAATGAGAGCAACCCTACTCCCTACTTGTACTGATGATGTTACCTAGTTTGGTAATGAAAAATCTGAAAGAAAATAAATAAACCAGGTTCAAAGTACACAAAGGACTCCAACCATGCCAATGAGGTATGGTTGAAAGCTGACCTGTTCAAGGAGAAGGACTGATCTTAGACAGTTCATGCTTATAAATTTCATTCTATTTGTAGATTTCTCTAAAAATTGACAAAAGTCATAGTAACTAGTTCATATATAACACTAAGTCATAAACAATGACTTGATACACATGGGATCATGTTCTTCTAGGACAGTGGTGGCGAACCTATGGCACGGGTGCCAGAGAAGGCACTCAGAGCCCTCTCTGTGGGCATGCGCACCGTCACCCCAGTTCTAGGCCTTCAGCTGGGTTTTATAATTTATTTATTTATTTATGAGACTTATATACCGCTTTTAAGTGCAAGCACTCTCTAAGCGGTGTACACCAGTAAGCAATGTATATATATATTTACATTGCCCCCAACAATCTGGGTCCTCATTTTACCTACCTCGGAAGGATGGAAGGCTGAGTCAACCTTGAGCCGGTGAGATTTGAACCGCTGACCTGCTGAACACAGTCAGCTAAACTTCTCGCGAGGAAAAAGAAAGATCATGCAAAGTTGGAATTGATTGAACTTTTTAGTCCTACCCAGTCTGCCGTTACCACCACAGCCACGCCCACCTAATTGGCCATGCCCACCCAATGGGCCACACCCACCCGGCACCCACCCGATGCATAAGTGGGTTTTGGGTTGCAGTTTGGGCACTAAGTCTCTAAAAGGTGTGCCATCACTGTTCTTGTCAAGCCCCCAAGGGCTTGACATACACATGGGGACAAGGGGACACGATTGATACACCCCCACACCCCGTGGATGCAAGATACCAGCAGCCACAGCCAAGAACTATACCAGGCAGAGATCCGGAGCTGCGCGCCTTCCCGACCCGCTACCCTGTACGGCCATGCTGGCTTGGACGGCTGCAAACTCACTTCCGGATCCCACCCTCCCTGACCACAGGCTGCTGCCGGAGCGCGCCTACCAGCTGCTGCCGGGGCGCGCCGACATCCAGCGCACCGAACTCCAGCTGACGCCGGCATGCTGGGGAAATGCCGGCACACGAACATGAGAGCCGAGCGGGACAGCGCGTGACGGAGGAGAATGCAGCAGACATGATTGGAGGACATTTCAACCGTGCTCAGGGTGGACTAGAGGTGGGGAAGACTCACCAGTCGGGCGGCATAACAGCTGGGGACAGATGGGGGTGGAGACAACGCACAGGGGCTGGGTGACTGGGTGGAGGATTGCGGAGGCGGGATAGCGTCGGTGAAAGGGAGAACATAGGGAGAGGGTGGGGCATTTATCCAAATTAGGCGGATGTCGGTTTGGGGCCGAGGGTGGGGTAACAGGGTGTGGCACACAGTTATAGAGCACCGGAGAACTACCATTCCCAGTGCTGACTTCATTTCATCCTCGGAATAAAGTTGTTGATGAGTTCGTTGTATACCGGCGTTCCAGTGCATTCTTTCTTCTTGCGGACGATGGCGGATACTCCTGACAGTTCTAGGATATCCAAAATGTGAATGAATAATGATCAATAATGATTTGCACCACATGATTTATTTCATTGTTTTATTTTTTTAAATATCTATTTTGTTTTATTTTTTGAAAAAAATGTACCGTAAATGCCGGCGTACAAGGCGACCCGGCGTATAAGACGACCCCCGTCTTTATAGCTGGGCCGCATTCCTAGAACGTCATCTTATACGTCGGAAACTATCAGTATTTCCGGCGTATAAGACGACTCGGCGTATAAGACGACCCCCGTCTTTGGCGCCGATTTCAGTGCTCGCGGAAGTCGCCTTATACGCCGGAATTTACGGTATATGTAATGAAAAAAATCATGTGAAAATTGTGCATTTATTCTCTTGCTGTGATAGTCTACTATAAGACAAGCCATATAGTATTTATAGCTCTTTATTATCTTTGCATATCCATTATTTTACTCCTATTTTTCAACTATTCATGAATTTTTTATTTCACATTATATTCATACCATTTCCTTTGAATAAATGCTACTTTTCAAGATTAAATTGTAATTGAGCTACAACTTGATTAATAATTCAGATAAGACTGGAAGTTATTAATTTATTTTATTTAAAAGTTACAATCCTGGTTTATGAACTAAAATGTTCATAACATGCTCATCCAAATGGACTTATGTTAAAATAATCCTAAAGCATTTACAGATTTGAAATCTGTAATTATAATGTTGAGAGTGCAGAAACTATTATATATATTCTAAGTTTCATATATTAGAAAAATAATGCTTGGGATCATCCAACTCAAATTAGAGTCTTATATGTAAAAAAATGATGCTAGATATTCAAGCTGACTTTACAAAAGGCCAAGGAATATGAGACATTATTTCTAATAGCCATTGGATAGTTGAGAAAACTATGGAATACCAAAAAAGTCACTGTGTGCTTTACTGATAGAAAATACTCTGTTTATGATGATTATGTCAAGCTGTGGAAAGTCCTCAGAAAAATGGGAATTTCATTGTCCTCATGGCAAACTTATATACAGTCAAGAAGCTACAGTATGAGCAGGACAGGGAGAAACAGACTGATTTGAAGTTGGCAAAGGAGTATGACAAGGATGTTTATTCTTCCTGTATTTATTCAACCTATATACCAAATATACATTAATGGAAGCAGGAAAAAAGATGAGCATGGTTTTAAAATCAGAGGAACATCAATAACCTGCACTATATTTTCATTCTATGTAAGCAAAAGTTGGACTTTGAAGCAGGAGGACAGGAAAAATATTGATTCTTATATTGTTAGACCATTATAAACTATCATTTTGTATATTTTGATTATTGGAAAATAATTCCATGATTACACTGGGTGATCTTACATAGTAAGATGGCATTTTCTTTGAAGCCATATGTTCTTCACCAAGGCTGGTTTAGTCAGTAAGATATTCACTTTATGTGATGTATCATGATTTGTTTTTATATGAGGAAAAAAACAGCTAATCTATATTTGCTGGAGCATAAAATTGAAATGATGATTTATAGTACACATTCCATTTTCTAACGTTTATCAAGATGACCCAATATAAAATAAATGAGGTAAAATGCCACACAGCTTAAGAAATAATTCTTATTCCAATGGGAATTTATTTCTTACACTTAGCAAGCATGTGGAAATAAGAGGCAAACCAAATAACCAGCATCTTTGGGAGTCTCCTAACCTTGAATTTTATTCAGAATATTTTAGGAGTGCTTTATCTATTATAGTAGAAACATTCTGCTAAGCATGATACTCTCCCTCTACAGTAGACAATGCAGGAAAAGATACAGGTATCAACCTGTATCAACCATTTCCTCTAAGCTTTTTGTCTTTTTGTGCTATGCAGACAAAGCAAAGGGGCAAATCCACTTTAAATACTATGCAGATAATAAATATAAAACTGCTACCTTTTAATGAATGTGCTGCTCCTTCTTTTACATGCACAATAAAGAAGGCATTTTAGCAGCTTTGACATATTGTGTCTCCTATAAGCTAGTTTCAACCCTCTTGCTCTAGAAAAACAAATCCATAGTTCAAGCTGTATATTTTTTGAGTTCAGTAAACAGGTTAGAAATGATAGCTCTTTACTATGTGCATCTCTCTAGATCCTTGGGGTTAAGTTGGTTAACTTAAGTATTATATATAGGATATGATTTCTGATCATCATCTTCTGAAGATGTTCATGTTTAGAAGTACAAAGCAGGTGTGATAAAGTCTTGGATGCATTTTGCACCTATGAGGAGGCTTTTTTATTTTTCTGAAGTACAAAAATGGCAACAGAAAAAACTGCTTTACTCTTTCTTAAGTAAAAACATACCTTACTCTTTCTTAAGACCAAGATGAAAATAAGATTCTTCTAAGCAATGGTTCTCCCATGGCACAAAGGGTTATATCTGACTTTCTGTTTACTTGAACTGGGCCCTTGTTACATTTTGGTATCTGCTCATTGAACCCTGTTTTGTTTTTATGTTTCCTGCTGTTATCCTGTTGGTAAAGGTCAAACAATCACTTCAGGAAATGGGAACAGGGAGGAGAATGGTTGGAAAATAAAATGTTTTCCATCTTCCTCTTTTCCACTGTTTTCTATATTTTGACACACCCATCCCACCCTTTCATCAAAGGATGGTGTACAAATTCAGACAATTTAACTTTTGGAAGGTTTTTTAAATTGAGGCAGCATCCATGAAGTATATCTTCCAGATATGCTACTCAATTGAAATACTCAGTACTGGAATGGATATGCTGCTTTGAATTTGTACCCACCATTGAGTACTATCTATCTGGGTTAAAGATTCCCCAAGCAATTAAAACAAATTCATTCCAGTCATGACTCCCAATTTAGAACAAAGGGTTCCCACTGAAAACCAGTGAGAATTGAAATGACTTGTGGGATACTCCCAGTATTTTTATATATTGAAAGATCAATGTTATTTATTTACATGTATTTCTAACAGATTTCAATCCCTTTAAGTAATAGTTGTATCTGTCTGATACCTGTCAAGTTGCTTCTGTAGATACATTAAAGCTTTAAGTACAATGCTATAACAAGTTTCCTTGATAATGAGACTATTACCATATTTTTTTGACATTTTTACATTTTTTTCTTCAAACTCTGACATATTATAACTGAACGCAGCAAGATGTTGCAAATCTAGTAATATTCATATATTCCTGTGCCACCCTATTATTTTCTATTTTTATCCTTCAATAAAGTCCCCAAGTCTGCTTACCAAAGCAAAAGCATTATTAATGACATTTATATAACATGTTTGCATAAAACTACAGAAAGTCAATGATAGCAGATAAAAACCACAAAACCTCAATAAAATATTAAAACATTTAAGCTGCAATTCCATAATAGGCCAAATTAAAAAGCCAAGAGAAATGTGTATTTATATTGAGAGCATTCTATAAGATTGGCACAAAAGAAAATTCTTTCCTGTATGCATGGCAAATGCCCCCTTTGATTAGACAGCTCCCGTAAAATCTCCCAGGTTTTAACAATTGCTCAGATCCATTATTGGTAATTGCCAGAGAACGAGGCCCTAAGTGAAGAAAACATTTTCACATCTGGCTTCGCAGCAGATAGCAGTTGATTGAAATGTGGACATGGATGCCTAAACTGAGCAGGACAGAACTGAAAGGTAGATGGAATTAAATTTAAAAAATGGGTAGAATTTCAACAAAAATCCAAGAAATAATCTGCTGGAAGGAGTATTTTAGAGAAATGTATGGGAATGATAGTAGTGTGCTGAAGATTGGAACTAAAATGAATTCTATAAATGTTAATTATTCTACCACCTAGAAAAAAAGATAAAAAATAAATTATAAAGTGAATGTTGAAAAATTGTAAAGCTACAGGTGCAGGTGGTAGAACCGAAAAAATATGAGAACATGGCTGTGATTGTCTATTAAGTCACATTGCACCAAGATTTCTACATTGTATGTGTATCTCTGCTTGAGGGCTGAAATAGCATTGCTACTATTCCCCTACACAAAGGGGAAAGGTAGCATTGATGAATACCACACTACAGGGAGATAAATTTGTTAAGTGTGCCTGAAAAACTCTGGGGAAAAATTATTATTGAAAGGACAAAAGAGGTGAGAAAAAAAAACCATGGGAAGTGTAGTATAACTTTATATAGTGCAAAGGTCGGAAGACCAGATTTTCTACTTCAGCAAGTCACAAAGAAATATATGAATATAAAGGTTTATTTTATTTATGTCAAATGTTATCTACCTATCTAGCTATCTGTTGTGAGATTCCATATAAGGCATATAGAAAAAAAGAAGGTCAAAGAACACGAGACAGACTCAGAAGAAGATGGAGCGACAACATCAAAGACACAATGCAACATCAATTAACAATGGTTGAGGCCAACAGAAGAGCAAGAACCAGAACTCTGTATTTCCCTCGACACGCGAAGCAGTAAAAGAGGAAGTAAAGACAAAGAAGATCTGTCTGTCTACCACGTTTTTAAATTGCCGATCTCCTCATAGAAATCTTATATGGACTTGGGTTATGGAATGTTTTTCCAAATCTAAAGTTGTTTGTGTGTAAGTGAAGAGCAATGGATGTCCTTTTGAGCACTTTGGCTAGGAAGAGAATATACAAATGTAATAAATATGTACTGTATTTTCTGGCGTATAAGACGACTTTCTAAACCATGCAAATCTTCTCCAAAGTCGGGGGTCGTCTTATATGCCCAGTGGTCTTATACGCCGGAAAATACGGTATCTAAATATATTCAGAGCCTATTTTTAAATTTCTGAAACAAAAATGCAGAAAATTAGTAAATAAGTTTCTGTTATGAACTGCAAACAAAAATAATGTTACATTTTGGCACACCAAATCTGCTGAAGAACTCTGCTGAATTTTTTTTTTTCCCTCCGGTCAGACCGGTCTGGTTGATACACCTTGGTATTTTGACTGCTATATTGCAGTTTTACTGTTATAATCACTTTTGCCTTGCAGCCCCCCAAACTAGGGGCATTAAGCAGGCTCAAGTTGCTACTGCGATACATTACAAATTCGAATTTATTTTTGTTGTTGACAAAGAGTTAAAGAGTTAAATGGGAGACTAGAATAGCTATATATATATATCAGGTCAGGGATACAAAATTTGGAGGGGGATGTGGATTTTGGTATAATTCATGCAACATTAAGAGTAAGTATTTGAAGGACACATGGCTAATGGTATGGTGAATATGTTATAATTTCAATAGTATGCAATTCACATCAAACATTTGGTTTGATGGTTGAACACAGTAAGAGTGATAGGTAATGGGTGTAAAACAGTTGTGAAAATAAGGGGTATGCTTAGGAAATGGTACAATATTGAGCAGAGAGTAGAACAAGGATGCTTAATGTCTCCTTGGTTGCTTCATGTATTTATGGATAAAATGTATAAGAAATTTTTATGGAGATTTAAGAAGAATATTGTTTGGGAACATGAAAGTATAGATTCATTCGTACACAATTGATGCAACCCTTTTGGCCAAGAATTGAAATTATTTGAGCCAATGTTATATTCTACAATACGAATTTCAAAATTAATAAAAAACCAAGGTAGTTGGATTGGAGAGGGAAAATGGCAAAAGAAGAGGAAGTTGATGGATTTGTGTGCCTAAAAACAGAGAAATAGTTGAAAAGATGTGCAAATGTTAGTAGAAAGATAGGGTATAAAATATGCTCTGTTGCAAGGAACTTGTTGAATATGAAAAAAACAGCTATTAGATGGAAATAAAGTTGGGTCTTCTAGAAGAAACATAAAGTAGCCAGAATGCAATGGGAATGGGAGATTTAAGATATCTGTATAATAAATCAGGAAGAAATGGGGTCATAAATGAAGGGGTACTGAATGAATAGGGATGAAATATATGAGTATGCATTTTGTTATATATAGGGAATAGATAGATAAATAGACATTGCAGTTAGAACATTCCAATACCAAAAACATCAGTATTTGAAGGGAAAAATACAAAAAGTATAAATTATACTAGCTGTGTCCATCCTTACCCACCACAAATTTGATGGCACTATTTTGCTGAAATTTAACAAACTGTAATAGAATTAAAAATAGTTATTCTGAATGAGAGTATATGTGTATCAATGTTTGGTAGATTGGTCAGTAGAGTGGAGGTTGGGGAATAATTATATACTATAAAAAAATAAAGTTGTCTTCAAGTCTTGTTCAGTTCTTGGTAATGCACAGATAATCCATGAAGGTTTTTTGGTATCATAAATACCATAAGTAAAGACAAGACTAATTATTGAGTATGCTAAAAAGCTATTTGCAGTAATGAGGCATTAACCATGAGATGAAAAGTATTTGGGCTTATTGAAATTTAAGAATGTAGAACTTAATATTTATAAATTGTAGTTCAGTTATTTCACCATGAACTCTTTCAATTAACCATGGATAATTATGTCATTGCAAACGGAGTCTCAGAATATAGTAAGCTATTGTTCACAAATGGTAGGATATATCAAATTACAAAATGAGCCCATACAGGAATTTCTGCAATAGCAGATAACATTCGCTGTGAATACACATCATTTTTTAAAAATTAAATCATTTATTTAATCAATTTATCTGGACTTGTAATGATATGTTGTTGAGCCATAAACTGATCATACAGTGCTTGGTTCACAAGTAAGCTAGGTTAAACATGCCCATTTCAGGGTTTTGTTACTATACCCTGTATATTAGTAATAGAATTGCTATGGATAAGAAATAACTGTTTTAGATTGGATGTCTGTCTGCAACAACATGTTGATCTACCAGTCAAAGCTTGAGTAAAGGAAATGCCATTGTCCAGGATATATATTTTCCATTATTTTTTTAAGCATCATATGCTTTCCATGATGTTTGAGAAATTGTGGAGGAGGGGCATAGTGCTGGAGAACTGGAAAAGGGCAAATATGTTTTTATTATCAAAAATGTGGAAAGGGAGAGAGAACCTGGGTAACTACACTCTGATAAACATCATACAAATACCAGACAAAGTTCTGGAACAGATTATTAAGAAGTTGGTTTGTAAGCATGTAGAAATGAATGCATGGCTTGAATAAGTCAGGTCAAACCAATCTGATTTTCTTTTTGATAGAATGGTCAACTTAATCTTGATGGACATAGTGCATGTTGATTTCAGCCAAACATTCTTCTACAAAATTCTATTATTCGCTGGACTACATTACCATTAGAAGGCAACAGAGCTAATTGGACAGCCATGCCAAATAAATATATATTTATGTTCTAATCTAGGCTCTTTCTTCTACATTGGGGCACTAAAGCAGTATAGCCTAATAATCCCAATCTGTATTCATGGGGTCTTATTTCAGACCAAATTCATACATCCCTTCTACAGGAGTACAAGGAGAAAATCAGCTTGCATGCTTAAAGAGGATAACATCAAGAGAATACAGCACTGATGCCAAGTTAATATCAATAATAGTGTTGATACCAACTTGACATCAGTGCTGTGCTCTCATGATGTTATCCTCTTTAAGCATGCAAAATGATTTTCTCCTGCTTTGCTACAAAACTGAAGTTCTTGACTTGTATAGGCAACTGCATAGGCAGCCTTACAAGCGAACTTGACCATGGCTATTGTTTTGGGAAAAATGTCTGACTTCGGATGAGTTTCAAATTATTTGTATGATTGCTTTTTATGGCTGGCAACCCACTATCAGTGTAGACCAGTGGTTCTCAACCTTTCTAATGCCGTGACCCCATAATACAGTTCCCCATGTTGTGGTGACCCCCAACCACTTATACATCACCGGGTGCCAGGGCCGTGGCCAAAGAAAAGGGGGGAAAAATGGCGGACAGCCTTGTTTGGCGACCCCCGTGAAATGGTCGTTCAACCCCAAATGGGGTCCTGACCCACAGGTTGAGAACCACTGGTGTAGACAGTAAAGAACATGATCTTGACAGGAAGAAAAAGTATGTTACCAAAGCAACAAGGAGGCAAAGGTGGCTGAAGCCCAAGAAGAATGTAAGTGAAATCCTAATTTATATAAGGTTAAGAGAAGGAGGAGGTAAAGCATAATCAGACATGCAAGATTCTGATAGATAGCTCATTTTAATAAAAGTAATTCTAATCTTCCATAGAGTTTATTCCTTGCTCTTGTCTACATTATGGGGCTGACAGTGAGATGTTTTGCTTCATTAGCAGCTATAAGTATTTTGAACACAGGGTTTTTTTAAAAATGCCATTCTGAAAGCTTTACACGAGTATTTATATGCAGGAAGATGTCATGACGGCCAAAAAAAATTTCATCTCATAAAGGCAGATGTTGCAAATACTGAGGGAAGGGTCCTGCCACTTTATTGTCCTCCTCCTTATATGGATCAGGACGAGGGCATTGCTCTAGTTCAAGGTTCACTCTGATTAGTTGGAAGGAGCCTCAATTAGTGCCTTTTCTGCCTACTCTCCACTTTCTGACTAGAAGAGGCTCTCTCGCTCGTTTTCCAACCCCCTTGGAGTACCTAGCGCTGCACCGAAGCTCAGCCTGGGAACCGGAGTCAAGCGCAGATCGAGAGCGTCACTTTCGGAAAAGCTGAGCCCCGCCAGGCCACACTTATGTTCGGATCGCCTTGCAGGTCCGCCGACTGCCGAAGGACACCCCTAACTTGGCGACAGATGCCACTCCCGTCTCCTTGGAGTCCCTTCATTCATTTCCTCCTCCCGCACTGCCTCTTGCAAAGTTTCGGCTGCTGGCGAGAGTCTCGGCTGGCGCTTCCGTGCCTCGATCCACCCCCCCCCCTTCTCCGGGCTTTCGCTCGTAACGTAACACGCGGGGAAAGAGAAACTGCGCCTTGTCCCTTTAAGAGCCTTCGCTCGCCCTCTCACGTGGGCGATCAGCTGACAGTGACGCTCCCGGGGAAAAAGATCCCTGTTCCTGAAACCTGGGGCGCTGCAGCGGGTGGCGAGCGTCTCTGTCCCTGCCGCTTAGCCGCCTCTTCCGTCTGGCTGCGGGAGGGCGCTTGGCGGCGGTGGCAGCGCGAGCAGCTCCGGCGGGCAGAGGCAGCGCGAGGGACAAACCCGCTAATCCTTCGTGCGTCCAGCCAGCGAGGTAGAGCCTGAGGATCGAGACTAACCAGCAACCCAGCAGAGAGCAACTGCCTAGCTCGGAAGCGCTCGGGGAATTGCGATTCCTATACCATCCTTGCAGGCGTTGAGACGGCAGGGCTCGCCAGCACGGGGGCTGTGGGCCGTGGGCCGGTCTACAGACGTTTTCAGCCTGGGTGTGAAGCAGGCTGCTCTTGTCAACCTCCGGTACCCAAATCTAATTACCCCAGTTCATGGATTATCTGGTAAGTCCCCGGTGCAAAGTGAATGCAAAGTCTTCCTTCTGCTCCCAATTTAGGGCGAACTCGTTTTCAACCCTGCATGCTCCCAAATCCATTGTGTACCCCTATCTATTTTCTGCTTGTTTATCTGTCTATCCGTCTGTTCAGAGATCCTCAAGTTTCCTAATATATATGATAGGCTCGCTTGCTTGTTCTTTCAGACGAGATAGAACTTGGTTGTTGATTTTTGGAAGTCGGAAATCACCTTTTTTCCTCTTGATGCTGACAAGGATAATGGAGAACAAAGTTTCCTAGTTGTGCTTATATAGTAAAGTCCTGGCTAGAATTGGAATGCTCCAGGCTCTGAATCTGGAGACTTTCAGAACAATTAAAAACCTTAAATGGACTACTACAGTCTCACTCATTGAGTGATTAGGTTTCTAAAGTCCTGAGCCAGGTCACCTAGCTTGGTTCTAAATGCTTAAATTGAGAGGATGCTTGAATGCATTACATTGAAATGAGTGTGAACAATTCTGTACTTAAATAATTGGGCGTTTAGCAGAAAACATTTAGCAGCATTTAATGAGAGTTGGCTTATTTGTTAAAAGAGAGAGATTGTATCACAGTTGTTTGCTTCAAGGTTAGAGAACTTTGGGGTTTGTGAAAGGCCTGGCAGTTACTAATCTCAATTGCCCATGGATGGAGCGAGATCTTCACGCTAATCTATTCCTTAATTAACATTTTAAACACATAAAACAAAGCACAATCTACATGATCAGTGTTAAGAGAAGCACTGTGCTTCATATTAGCTTTTTCCCATGCTTTTTAACTCGCTCTCCTTTTTGCCTTTCAAAATGTACACTCTGATGATCGGAGGTTGTTTGTACAGTCAGAAATTACATACCATGAAAAATCATAAATTTTCTTTTGATGCACAGTACAGGAAGAGATACAGACTAAAGATACTTTCATTGTGCGATTAGCTTGTTTTCACAGATTTTAGAGGGCTCTAGATGTACCAATTCATAATCTTCCTGAGATTTTTTTTTTCACTACTTTTTTCTTAATACAGAAAATGGTCAAGCTGGGTCTAAATAATGCATTGATTTGTGGCATTTTCAAGAGCTATGTATATATTTTTTCTAGATAAAAATATGAAATGTAGTTTATAAAAACATCTTCTAATATGACATACACATGTGTAGCCTACATGTATAAAACTTAGTATGGTAATTAGTTAATTCATGGTTTCATTTCTTAGATTGTCTGAATCTTATATAGAATGATTTAATGCGAATGAATGTGTAAAATTACATTTTCCTGCAGTTCTGTTGAGATGAAATATGCACTTATTAGCGGGAAGAAAGTGCTTCATTGATCTATCAGTAAAAATGCTTTCTAGAATAAATGTGACATTAACACTGGGAACAGTATATTACCTAAAGTATTTATTTCTAACTAAATTACTTTAAAAAGCAAGACTACTTTTACCAAAAAGCACAACACTTTTAGAAAAGCACAGATTATGTTTTTATTTTGTTTCAAATGTTTGTGGGGTAAATTGTATTTAGCCTGTGTATTGATGGGGAAAATGTTTGCTGTGTTAAGACTGTATGACCCTTTTCTGTTCTGAGAACAGGTATTACTATAATTACATGGGAGCCTGGAGGTTTCTAAAGTAATATTTTTGAAATTTGTATCTGGGTGAAGGTAGCCTTTTATGTACTTGGAGCAAATATTAAATCTTTTAACTGCTGCAGAACGTAATGGAAAGGTATTCTAGTATGCAGAATGTGTTTAATTGACTTTGTTCTTGTACATGACAAACTTACAAAACACCCTTTGCTAAGTCTAGCTTGACCTATTGTCCTTATTTTTGTTCTTTGTTGCATGCAACTTGAAGCAAATTGTGTGCACTTTTGACATTAATGCAGGGTTGCTTGTTTCATGAAAAAGTATTTCAGTTGTAGCTGCTTTCATATTATCCTCTATCCCTGATTTTTATGCAATTAACTATTTATTACATTTGTAGCAATAAAGGAGAGATTGGAATATGAAATCTATGTTCTTTGAAGTGCCTGGATATTTAATTTGGACAGATGTTTGTTTTGTAAGGTTTACAAGTAAGCCAAGTTACAGAAGAACAGAGTTTAGAACTTCATATTGAATTTTTGATTGTGTTTCCTTTAGCAAATGGCTTTAGGCTAAGAAAAAGATGAATTTATATTCTGAACTCTTGTTGACGATATTGGCAGTGTTTTCTCTAATAGGACCTTTCAGAATTTACTGAATACTCTCTACTTGTATCATTGCATAACAGACAAGAGCTAGAGGACAATAAAATTGTTAAGGCAGATGCTGGATATATTGTTAATATTCAGCCAAAAACAACACTTGGAAAATAATGTAATTGACATTCTTATTTTCAGTATTTGCATCATTTAGGAGTCAAGAAGTTTGTGTAATTTATATGATGCATTGATGATTGTAACAATCTCATGCCCATGCAGAATTCTGTATGTTTGTGCTTATAAGACCAAGGAACAACAGAAAAGATTAGAAGCATATTTGTTTGTATATCACCCTTCCAATACATAATCAAGGAAGTTACTTTTTTAAAAAACAAAACAAAAAACAGGCTAGAATTAATATTAATATTAAAATCCTGGCAAAAGAACATGTTTATTTTTTACACATTGGGAGAGCCAAATGAGAACCAGTGCAGATCTCATGAAGGTTCCTTCCATAGAGCAATGGAATACAAGGACCTATCTGGTGAACCACGAAGAAAGGCCTTGGACAGCAGGAGTGAGTTCCTATGGGCCTCCTCTTGCAGATTTTAGCAGCCAGACAAGTTCATAAAAGGACCTGGGCTACAACTCACACAAATGCTGAGGGCATTTTTTCTCTATTCCAATTGCCCATCACTCCTTCTTGCTTCTTGGTATATATGTATAGATGTGGGTAACTATTTACTTATTTACTGATTTCTCAAATTTGGAAGCTGCCTATTTAATTTGACTAATGGTGACTTTCAGTAGTTAAAACACTCATAGCATGGGTAACAATTTAAACAATGAAATCCAGGGTAAAATGTAAACATTAATACATCATGGATAAACAATACCCTAAAAAGTCTACAATAAATAATACACATCCTGTTACTTAAAGTAATGATGTCCCTAAATACAATAATCCCATGACAAATACAAGAGTGGCACATATTCTAATGCAACTAGTTTATTTTTTCCTTTATTAAGGTCTCTAGGCCAGAAAGTGCAACAATAAAATACAGGACTTGTATTTATTAATAAAACAATGTATTTTATGTAATTGTATTGCATTTTTTATTACAATTACATTACAATTATGTAATTGTATTGCATTTTTATTATAGTAACTGTAGGACAGATACCAATGACAATCACCCAAACCTGCGCTAAACTTCAGCCATAGCTTGGATTGTAGGATACAAAAAATGACAGTACAAAGTTGGGCAACCTGGAAAAATATGTGAGGGTTCTGGTCAGGTAGAAGCAGTGACAGGCAGACACTGTATTCTCTACCAGGGTAATTCTTTAAAATAGGATAAATATATATCTTCCTTGGTTCCCTATAGGGAGAAAATAAAGAAGCATGTGGCTCAGGGATTCCAGAGGCATCTCCACTGCTGAAAATGGGTGTTTTTATACTGTCCCCACAGAACTGCAGACGGAAGTGCATCCAAGTTGCCAAGGTGAAAGGCCGATGAAATTTCAGAATTAGAATTTGAGACAGATTAGATGATGGCACATGTGATTGAGAAGAATCCATAAACTGTAAATGCTAAATATCAACTGCTTAAACTACTTGAAGATCAGTATCCCACATCATCATCATCGTCTTTATCATCATCATCATCTTCCTAGCGTTATTCTCTCAGGTACAGGATGTGCTGTTTTGGATTGACAAACATCATCTTGTATGGTCAAACACAATATACGAGTCCAACTGGGCAATTTTCATGTCTGTATTTATTGTGTCTTGCCATCTTTGCTTTGGCCTTCCATGCAGGTGCTAGCCATCTGTGTTAAAGTGGAAGGTGATGAAAGCAGTGATTGATGATGCTGATTGAAGATCAATACCCAGATAACATTGTTTACAATGACTCCTTGCATTTTCAGGTCCTTTGTAAAATTTTCTTCTCTTGTGGATCTGGCTCCACTGGTTCTTGGAAACCATTTAAATTCAACCTAATTAACAGAAACCTTAATACAGATAGTCCTTGATTTATGGCCACAATTGAGCCCAAAATTTCTGTTGCTAAGCAAGAGAGCTGTTAAGCGAGTTTTATCCCATGTTAAGACCTTTCTTGCCACAGTTGTGAAATGAATCATTGCTGTTAAGTTAGTAGTATGGTTGTTAAATGAATCTGCCTTCCCATTATATTTGCTTGTCAGAAAGTCACAAAGAGTGATTGCATAATCCAGGACACTGCAACCATCATAAATGCATGCCAGTTGCCAAGTATTCAAAATTTGATCATATGATTACTGGGATGCTGCAACAGTTGTAAGAATGAAAGCCATAAGTCAGTTTTTTCAAGGCCTTTGTAACTTTGAATGGTCACTAAACAAATGGTTGTAAGTCAGGGACTGCTGTAGCAAATTCTAGTCCTAAGGATTTTCTTTGGAAAGTCCCTGTCCGCTCTAGTACAACAAGATTGCAGGCAAGAAGTGAAGACTAGGCAGAATAGCTCAGTCTTCATTACCTTTGGAAAGTCTATTCATTGGTGGCTAAGTTAGTAGAACATGTATCTACCTTTGGAATACTTTGGGGCAAATCAAAATGAAGTAGGGTCTTGCCATACACTTCTGCTTTTACAGGCTTTTTTCACAATCTTTTAAAACATGTTTACCATTTTTTCCCTTGTGTAGTGGAAATATGTTCATTTTACAGACTAATGTCCATACACGTAACTTTCCTTACACTTTGCAATAATTTCTCTTAATGGACTCGGTCAGTTCATTTCTTGTAGCATTTTAATTAATTTGTTTTGCATCAGAATTCCTTTTTTCTTCCATTAACGAAAATGCAGTTTTTGCTGTATTCCACCATTAGTGTTGTGACTCCCATCAGCTTAATACAAACCACATTTGTTCTTCCATTTTTCAGCTAAAAACCTCTAAAGGTACAAAATTAAAGATATCTTGGCTGTTGTCCAGTCAGCAATTATGCATTCACAAATCAACATGTCTTACAAACTTGCATCTCTTCCATTATTTCTTCTGCAGTAGTGCTAAGATAGTTTTAGTAGGTGGCAGTACCTGATAACCTTGACTTGGCTTAATACTTGAATGGGAGACTTTGAGGGAATATCAAGTTTGTAGTATAGGCTGTGAATAAAAATCAGAAAAATCCTGGAAGAAGGCAGTGGCAAATCACTTCTATGTTGTAGCCTTTAAAACTATATGGATATATCCATAATATCTTGAAAGATGAGCTCAAATCAATTCAAGACAGTATTGTATAGATAATGATTTGATGTTAACTTATCTGTTTTATGGCTGATTTGGAAGCAAATACCACCAATAACTTTATAGATCCTGGTGCTGACTTTGATTGAGACTGCATTCATGCAACACCTTAAATTATACTTGGCTTTAACCATAGTTAATTTAGGGTTAATTTGACAGTTGATCTTTAAATTATCAATATAACTATTTTGGCAAGAACCTCTGCTTCTCTGTTCCCCAAAATCATTCACTGGTTGATACTTTAGGTTTTTTGTTTAGTTTAAGGCCAAAAAGGAGGATTATATTTATTGGTTTATTTTAACAATACAGATAGTCATCAACTTATGACCACGATTGAGCCCAAAATTTATGCTGTTAAGTGAGAAATTTGTTAAGTGAGTTGTGCCCCATTTTATGATTTTTCTTGCCACATTTGTTAAGTAAATCACTGCAGTTGTTAAATTAGTAACACAGTTGTTAAGTGAATTTGGTTTCCCCATTGACTTTGCTTGTCAGAATGTTGCAAAAGGTGATCACATAACCCTGGGACATTGCAGATATCATAAATGTGAGTCAGTTGTCAAGCATCTGAATGTAAATCATGTGACCATGGGGATGCTTCAACAGTTCTAAGTGTAAAAAATGGTCATAAGTTATTTTTTTCAGTGCCATTGTAACTTCAGATGGTCTAAACGAACTGTTGTAAGTCAAGGACTACCTGTATATATAGCCACCCATCTCCCATCTGTGACTCTGGGTAATGCACAGATGTTTAAAACCAAGAAAAGAAACAATATCAAATACACCAGGCATCCAAACCAATCATTTGCCTGATTGAAATCCGAATCTTCATGTTCATTACAATAATATTTGCTCTTGCCAAAATAGTTACCTTGTTTAGAGATCCACTGGCAACCATAGATTAACTATGGTTAATGCCAAGTATAGTTTGATCCTTCTAATATTCCGTTTGTTTCTAAAAAGAAGTCTATATATGTATGTGTATAAAAAAAGCTGTTGTAGGAGCAACTTCTTTATCGATCAGTGTTGTATATTTCCTCATTTTTTCGGGGGAACCAATGGATACTTAAACCCAAATTAATTGTGAATTTAGGTTCAGACACACCAAACTGTTCTTTGGGTAGGCTAAAGTACAATGGGTAATGTTGGCAGCTTAACCAATATTTTCAATAATGCTCCAGATTCAGATGATGTGTTGTCAAAACATTGTTTGAATGCATCCTTATAGACCTCTTTTCCTGCAAAATCATTCTCCATTGCACTAAAATTGATCTACAGTCATCATAATCATTAATACTTAGCATTGCATGTTAGTGATGTTCTTTTGCTTCTCTTCTAAATAGTGGATTCAGGAATAGTGGCCTCACAGAATTGAATTCTGCTCATATTAATAAAACAGCTAGCAATGAAATATAATGTATTTTAAGTGTTGGTTGCTTAGGCTGTGTTTAATTGTCCAAAAGCTGTTTCAAAATCTCTGTTGTAAAACTATTGGTGAAGTCTTCTTAATCTGGAAGGTCAGTACTGTAGTTAAAAGAATTCTGATATGTGCTTCAATGATTCACAGCTCTTGCTATAAGTTTGCCCATGAAACCATATGTAGTTATTTTATGATCAAGGAGACCAAGCAGCAGTTCCAAATGCATCTTGGGTTTCCTTAGAAACTTATCAGGTATTCCTCAATTAAAACAAAAAGGAGCCACTGCAGGGAGCCAAGTTTTCTTGAGAGATGCCTTTTGTTTGCTGCTAATTTTCTCTTGAAACGCCCAGTTGGAAAACCTTGAATATATTTTGTACTGCAATTTCAGTTTAAGGTAAACTATAACTAGGGTCAAGAATTTAAAATGATTACTCATTTAGAGTGGGGTACACCGCCTGAAAGACATGGATTTTTAGTGGATTGCTAGTAGGAGAATTGTAGGAGATATGGAAGGCATTGGCTTTGTTTTGCAGGCAGTTATGGATCATCCCTACTATGCTTGTTGGCAGGTACTATATGGAAAAACATAGCTCCTTTATGCCGACTTCAGTACTTCTCACAAGAGATGTCCTTGTGAGAAGGGAAGCAGAAATAGAGATAGGAAGGCCAGGAATTAACAGGGTGGAGAAAGTAAAAAAGGAAGAATTGTAGCACTCCTAAAGGAGCTTTTAGGAGGAGGAGCAATCACAGTTTTTTTCATCTTAATTTGTTTTCAGGTTTGTGTGCGTAGTTTTTTCATTAGAAATAAAATGCCTTGAAACAAAATCTTATTTCTCTCTCTCTCTCTCTCTTTTTAAAAAAATATATACATTGCTCTCTTTTAAACATAAGTTCATGGGCAGTACACATTTCATATTCATGCAAGTATTTTTAAAGTCACAAATGAAGTAGACAGAACCACACTCTCTGAGAAAAAACACAAAAACTTACAATATACTTGAAAAATGTAAAAGTAGATTTTTAATAACTTGTAAGCTATTGTAGATATTTTTTCAAGATCGGTATCCATCTTGTGGTAAATGGGAAGGAAGGGGGAAAAGATTTTTGTCTTATTTTGAAATTCTGCTCTTTTGATGTTAACTAAAGGAGATGCATGGTGTACCATCAACTTTCTCTGAATTACTCAGGACCTTAGAATGATATTGTCGTCTTTCAGATTTTATTTATAAACTCAATCAACTCAACCAAGTGACTCTGAGTGGCTTACAATTCTAAAATTCTAAAATAATTTAAAACAGTAAAAACATCCAAAATAAATAAACAGCAGAATTGCTGTTCTGAGAGATTTCAGAAAGAGGCTACCTGATTTCATAGTCTCCATAGCAATCATTGCTTTGTCCAATTGGTATCTAGCTCCATTCATTTAGCTTAACGATTCTAATTTCTCATGGTTGGATGAAGTGATCAGAGTATAGTATAGAAAAACTTTTCAGTTTAACCCAATGGACTTGAATGAATTTCTGGTACTTTGGTGTGTAATTCTGATGAAGCCTTCCTGACCTCTGAAAAAGTCTGAGGTCTGGAGGGTTGACACTTTTGTCCCTGAAAAATGTAATATTATTTGTGTTAGATAAGTCAGAAGATGATGCTAAGAACGAACTGCATTATATGCTTCAAATCCAGAGATAAACATTTCACCATTTTTAACATGGATCAGCCATCAAGATAAGACAGTTGGTTGTTCAGTATAAATGCTTAGTAAACTAAGAGCAAGTCTGTTTCTAATTATTAGGTGCAATAATGAGAAAATCAGCATTGGTGATGTAGGTCTATTTGTAGTATGCAGGATCTATGAAAATTAGGTGAACAAATTTTTCATTGCATCTTTCTAAAGGGAGAAAAGATACCTTTAAATGCCATCATAAAGCTTGCCTGGGTGTTTTTAACTTAGGGGTAGTTTGCTATTAGTTTAATCTTATAAATAAATCTTTAACTCTCATATAATAAATGTTCTGCCCTGGTTTCTCAAGAATGGGAAAAAACAGGCTCACTCTCATTCCAAAAAAGACAAAGTAGCTGTTAATTCAGAAACCTATTACTTTCAGGACAATATCAACAGGACAATAGCAATTTTGTGCTCCCAAAGGAAGAGCAGGTTCATAATTTAAATTCTTCTGGACCCATGACTTCTTCTAGAAAAATAGGTGGAACCTAAGGCCAGGAGAGTTTTACCTGACTCTAGTTTGAGTACCAGTGTGACTTTACCATGAACAAGATGGATGGAGAACAATCATGTCTATCATCTCACACTTGGGTTACTGCTTTGCACTTAAAGTGTCCTTGAAGACCATCTGGAAACTGAAGCTAGTTAAAAATACAAATGGACTCCAGAAGATGGTAGAGGACAGGAAGGCCTGGAGGAATGTTGTCCATGGGGTTGCGATGGATTGGACACAACTTCACAACTAACAACAAATGTGCTTGCTAGCAAGTCTTCTGACTCATATAAAAAGAAAGATAGTTGGTAGTTCAAGTATGTTTTTCCTTCCTTTGTTATAAAATGGAAAGTTGGGATATCAGGAGAAATATAAAAAAACAGTTGAATGCAGTTGAATTTGGTTTGGACAAAACTCAGCAGCACTTTTTTGTGCGGCTGCTGATAAAAACAGGATCGCCAGCATGATTGCCAACGTCCGATAACGGATATGGCACAAGAAGAAGAAGAATGCAGTGACAACAAGATGGACACTTAAGAAGCATGTGCTTAAGACAGGATTAAAAGCAAATGATGATTGAATACAAAAATGAATAGGGAGAGGTTCTTTGGTCCTAGAGAGAATGAATAAAAATCAAATTGCTAAACAAGTATATGAAAGAAGTATGAATGGGCTGAGTGGAAGAAGACATGAAAATTGTGATTGAGCGAAATTGTGAGAATCCCAATCACAAAGGTACAGACCTTTGAAGAACAAAAGATACATTGGTATAGGGTCATGATGGAAACAAACATGGTTTGCAAGGAGGAAATGTACGGAGAAGATTTGGTGCTGGTGGAAACTAGAGTTAGCTGTATTTCCTTTTTTTTAATTTCCCATCTCTTTAATTTCTTTAACTTTCTATTTCTTATTGATTTCTTTTGTAATTTTCCTAATATTGCTTATCATTAGAGGATATAATAGGTAGTCCTTAATTTATGATCATATTTGGGACTAGAATTTCTGTCATAAGTTAGTATGGTCATAAAAGGAGATGCCATATGACTGTACTGACCTACAACGGCATTCCTGGTGTTCCCTGTTGTTGTCTTAACTTGTACCCACCCTGATCCAAGCCATTCTGGGGTTGGTCCCACCCACCGTGAGCCTCAGTAAGGTAAGGGACTGCTTCCAACTTGCTCACCTGCCTATCTCCCCCCACCACCTATGCCCGTTTTATTGCCCTGCATCCTGCATTGTGGAGTGGCAAGCAACCTCAGAACTGTGTTGCTGTCTTGTCCTGCCCCAGCCACAAAGGTAAAATCTCTGGTTCCAGTGTCTGACCGGATTGGATCCTGCAATCCTTATATCTTTACTAAGAAGGTTTTCAAACAGAACTAATACAAAATGTTTGAACAAACAAGAGGGCAACAATAGTGAAATAAAATGAGAGTTGTCACCACCATCTGTGAGGTCCATGGCTCTCCTTATATAGGAGTAGTGAGAACCAAATTTATTCCATTGACAGGTCAGGCTTCTTTCTGGCCAATAGTCTTGCTAAGCACCTTTGTTCAGCCCTCCTCTCAGGGTGTGCCCTTGCATGGGGAGGGGGTGTTAGCTCCTCCTCTTTGTCTTCTGAGGCCTGTAATAACTGCCTCTCCTAGTTGCTAGGCAACTCTTCCAGCTGAATCCTCTCAGGCTGATGGTCTTCTGCATCTTCTCAGTCTAAGCTGCCCATGACAGTGGCTCTGGGACAGCTTGTCATGCCTTGGGAATTCTCAGCCTGCCTGAGAAAGTGCCAGCAAGCATTCATTCCCCCAGCTGCTGCCTTTTCCAGTTTCTCACACCAAACCTTCACGCTGTGTGGTTGGCGGCTGTGGTTGAGGCAGAAGCTCCTTGCTGTCTTTGCATTTCCTTTTTGGACCCAGCTTGCCTGCAAATGTTTCCTATACATGGCTAAAGCTGTGCTATTTTTGGAAAGCTTCTCAAAGTCAATGCAGTTTTAGCACATGGAGCTAATGTTCGCGGAAGAAGCTGGGTCTGAAAATGAAGCAGTAAAAGGTATCTGAAAAGGAGGAGCAAAGGGACCTCTACTTTGCCCAAGATGGCTGGGCGCAAAACACAAAAGGTTGGTGTGGGAAATTAAAAGAGAAGGTGGGGCTAATTGCCACCCCATCAGGGTGGGTGCAGGGCAGAGTTGGGGAAGATAGGCAGGTGGGGAGATTGAAGCAGTCATAAGTGTAGACAGCCTGCCAAGGGCCTGAATTTTGATCATATGACTGCAGGACCATTGCAACACCATAATTTTGGGCAAGGGTCCTTAGTCCATTTTTTTCCACAGTTTTAAAAGATCACTGAATGAATGGTCATAACCATCTATAGAGAGATGGGTATATGTATTGTTTAGTCCAGATATACACCCAGTAACTCAGAATACCTGAGACAGCCATGCTGTTTTCTCCCTGGGGAGAATGACATTTGAAACTTTGGTGTCTGAGCTTCTTGATAATTCACTAATCATTGGCATGCAAGAGATGCTTAAATTGTATATACTGTAGAAATATTAATTCATGAATGAGAAATATTGGTTTTAGACATTTATTATAGAACAATTTAGTCACAAATCAGTACCCAATGTAATTAGGACCACCACATTAGGATTATTATTATTATTATGGATCATCGCACAGTCAGCCAGATGTTCAGATTGGACTTGGCATTTTGTCTACCTATCGAGTCCTTACCCAGGACCTGGGATAGGCAGATGTGGATGTTTGATGGTATTACAGATATCGTCGCAGGATGGAAGCAGTTCCTAGTAAGGCCGCCTTTTGCAATTGACTAATAGCGAATTTGTCAATGCCAATGGTGTTCAAGTGGTGCTCCAGATGTTTTGGGATTGCTCCCAATATCACTATTGGTACTACCCTTGCTTGCTTTTGCCACAGTCTTTCTATTTCTATTTGTAGGTCTTTGTATTTTGTTATCTTCTCCAGTTCTTTCTTGTCTATTCTGCTGTCTCCAGGCACTGCCACGTCCACTATCCAGACTTTTTTGTCTTTCTTATCGACAATTGTTAAGTCTGGGGTGTTATGTTGCAGGTGCTTGTCTGTTTGAATTCTGAAGTCCCAGAGCAGTTTAATTTTATCATTTTCTATGACTTTCTCTATTTTCTGATCCCACCAGTTTTTGCTTACAGGCAAATGATATTTTTTGCAGATCTTCCAATGCACCATTGTTGCTACTTTGTCATGCCGCTGCTTGTAGTCAGTCTGTGCAATCTTCTTGCAACAGCTTACCAAATGGTCCACTGTTTCTTCAGCTTCTTTGCATAGGCGGCACTTACTGTCTGTTGCTGTCTTCTCAATTTTGACTTTGTATGCATTTGTCCTTAAGGCTTGGTCTTGTGCAGCCAGAATTAGTCCCTCGGTCTCTTTCTTCAATTTTCCTGCTCTTAGCCATTGCCAGGTCTTGTTATTATCTGCTTTCCCAGCTATTTTTTTTCATGTATTGGCCATGTAGTGCTTTGTCCTCCCATGCCTCTATTCTGTTCTTCATTTGGTCTTTCTTGTAGGCCAGTTTGGTCTCTCCAGTAGTCAGTAAGCCTTCCTGATATACTAATTTCAGTGCATCTTCATCATTGTTCTTCAGATATTCTTCCAAAGCTATTTTTTCTTCTTCAACCATCTGATGTACTTGTAGCATTCCACGCCCACCTATTTGCCTTGGTAGATAAAGTCTGTCAATGTCACTGCGTGGATGAAGGGCATGATTCATTGTCATTATTTTTCTGGTCTGCCTATCCATTGCTTTTAGTTCTGCTTGAGTCCAGTCCACTATTCCAGCTTATTATTATTTGTTTTGTTCTGCTGGCAGAAAGATCTGACTAGCAACAGATTATATTGCAAATCAGGGCTGTTTCTGAAGAAGGTAGAGGAGGAGAGGTCCCAGGGCTTATGGAGCGAAGGAACTGGATGAGGCTGTCGGCAGGCCCAGTGGAAGGGAGAGAGGCTTTTGGAGGAGTTGGTGGCCGCGGCAGACTGCTCCAGGGCCAAAAAGAAGCAAGGCCTCTTTAAGGAAAAGGTGGAAGAGTCAGGATCAGAAAAAGCAAAGGAGGCGAGGTTGCATGCAGGAATACAATCTAATTTGAGGGCTAATCCACATGGAGCTCCATTTCCATCTGTTCTGTTTGCCATCGTTTGCTCCCTAGAGATTAAAATGGACGGTCTGAAACTTCAGCTGGAAACCAAAAACAAGGAGTGTATATCGGAGGTGGTGGCCCTTTGAAAGCAACAAAATTTTATTTTGGTGTATGCTAATTGGTATAGATTCAAAGTGACAATAAAGTTGCTGTTATTGTTATTTTCAAATCCTTTTCTTATTTGGGAACGTATCTCCTCCAAGCAGCCACTCTGTAAAGTATATTAGATTCAGAGATAGTAATTGACTCAAAATCACTTGTGGATTTTGCATGGGTGGGTGGAATCTTTTCTGCAATTTTCCATACTTAAATGAAATAGAAAAGCATGGTCAGATACTTTGACCCCCGTTATATTATTACCTGTGTCAGTTGCAGAAATCCAATTGAAGAGAATGAAAAAAGCCAAACCAAAAATGTCTACAACCAGGTAAGACTATGAAAGAGTTTTCTGTCATATGTCAAAGCTAGTATAGTATTTCTGCAATATCAGTCCACTTCCTTTTTAGAGTACACTGTAGAAATAATGACCGTTGTCTTGGAGAAATTAATTTAAGTATTTTTTTTTCTCCTGATCCTACATGATATTAGCTAAATAGTGAAGTTTGGCAATGAGTATCCAATAACATGTAGGCATGTTCATTATTCCTTTGATCATCTAAAACCTTTTTCTTTAAAACAGTGGCGACAGGAAAAGGACTGTCCCTTTGAGTTTCTTCTGATGTCTCCAGAATTCTAGTTTACATATTAAAAATGTTTCTGCAAATTAATTGGGTTCTTGATGGTCTCTGAGCTTGGTTATTTGATTGCAGATATTTCATTATCCACCTATGTAACAACATCAGTGCTAAGGAGTGTGGGGCTTGTTCCTTTTTAAATACAATATTTTGCCCATGGAGTGTGGTTTTCTCCTTAGTAGTTCTTGATTAGAGCATTGTTTTCTGCTTGATTGTCTAGTGTTAATCTCTCCTTATCTGGGTGTAGGCTGCTGGAGAGAAGTATTCTGGTCTTTTTGTTTCCTTCTTAGTTTTCTTATCTCTTTGGAATGGTGTATAAATTTTAATTCATTAATGCTTATGTTAATTTAATATTGATTAGCTGATTAATGGATGTTGATGTTTAATTAATCAATTAAATTAATTAAATGTAATTAGTTACCTACAAGTCATTTAATAAATTTGGAGTGTTTTTATGCCAGGCTTCTGTTCTTTCTTCTTCCCCTTCAGTAGAGGAAAAGCAAAGTTCCAGTAGTTCTAGACCAGGGGTCTTTAAACGTGGCCCTTTTATGACTTGGTGACTTCAACTCCCAGAATTCCTCAGCCAGGCACGCTTGTGGGATAGCAGATTTCCATTCAAAAAATAAAAAAAATGCCGAGGGTGTAGAAGCAAATTACCCCTGGCAAAATTGATTGATACCCTTTTAGTAAGAAATAAAGTAGGCCTTCATCTATATTTTCAAAACGTGATGACATTTGAGGCTTTTTTGGTACTCTTTTGATGTAAGATCTCATAAAATATGGATATTATCCTAGAATTATGGAATTTTACAATTGTGGAATTTTATGGAGGAGGTTTCAGATTACCTCCTACATTTAAAACCTCTCAGGGGTCTTTGAATATAACAATATTTTCAGGAGAATCCCTTTCCATTATTCTGAAGATATTACCAGGAAATGCTAGAGCAGCGGTTCTCAACCTGTGGGTCGGGACCCCATTTGGGGTCGAACGACCATTTCACGGGGGTCGCTAAACAACGCAGTCCGCCATTTTTTCACCTTTTCCTTAGCTGTGCTACTCCCTTTTATTCTATTGGCTTTTGAAAGCCAATAGAATAGACTCTCTTGAATAGAGTCTAATTCTATTGGCTTTCAAAAGCCAATAGGAATTGTCCAGGCTGTCTCTGCCCTGCTGAGCCCACCAAAAGTCCCATTCTGCAAACGGTGCTGCAAGTTGTCTGCAGCGAAGGCGAGCTGTCTGGAAGTTTCCACCCCTCCCTGCTGAGCAACTACTAAAAATGTAAGTAAAAGAGGGCCAGGGGTGGGAGGTGGGAGGCCAGCGGGCGCAGGGAGGGTTGCTGGCGCGCGTGGAGCCCGGCGGGTGCCTTACCTCCCTTGGGCTGGGCCAGCTGGTGGCCCAGCTGGTGGTCGGCCTGCTCCATCTCTGCCGCTTGCCACCTACGCCTCGGCCGGTGCAGGGGGCTGCACCACGCATGCGTGGCGCTCCCGGACAGGGAAAGTCCTCGACTTACAACCGGTTGGATAGTCCTCGACTTACGACCAGTTTAGTCCTCGACTTACAACCAGTTGTTTAGTCCTTGACTTATGACCGGTTGGGGGTCATGGCATTAAAAAGGTTGAGAACCATTGTGCTAGAGGGTAAGGGGAGTTTGCAAACAGAAAACACACACAGCAGTTGCCTTTCTTCAGGCATATGTTATGGAATCTTATGCCAAAAGACCTGTGTGAGTTGGATGTCCAATTACTGTAAAAAGTTGTGCCTCTAATACAGGAAAATTTGTTGTAGATTATTTTTTTAACACACCAGCATGCAGTAGAAGTCTTGAAGAGGGACCTTGGAATCAATAATGCTACTCATTTAATGTTGTTGCGTGTTCTAGCTTTAGGTCTGTAAAGTGTTAACTTCAGTTTTAGACTTGCAAAAATAAATAGTCACATGCTAGCTCCCTGTGTTTATTGCTTATTGACTCTTGCTTGTAAACTACAGGATTCCAGAACCTGGGGTGCGTAATGACAATAAAGTATGATTCTCTCCATGTTGCTTGTTTGAAAGTTTTTCCATTGGGGCCTGGTAGTCTTGAATGTTTAACTTGAATCAGTTTATGAATGCAAATATTTTTTTCTCTTTCATGCTTACCATATAAACAACTTGCAGAAAACTGCAGTAAACTGTAAGTAAATGAAACTTGAAAATGATCCAGCATTGAAAATCTTAGCTGGTTATTGACCTTTTTCCTCTTACAAAATCTTAGCTAAATCTCTATCTGCAAAACCCTATAATTTAGTCTCATGTTTCAGTACTTTTTAAAGTTTGTGTTTATAATACCTGGGTTTGATATTTATTTGTTTTGTGCTGCTTGGCTAGGACTGTGTTTGGTTATTATGGGAATTACAGTTCAGTACATTAAAAGGCATTAGGCTTTTTGCTGTGAAGGATTCTTATATTGATAGGTTCAAGAAAAGCTTTAAATGTAAATGGTGTGTTCCAAATCAGAGATCACATAAAGTATAACTCTATTTTACTATTCAGAAACATAAATTGGGCCATTATGGTACAGATAATTTATTGGTGATTTCACTGATATTAGTTGGTTACTTTGGGGACAGGATCTCAATTTTATCCAAGCATCTTTTTAAATACATGGGGGTGGGGAGAGTGAAGGGTGGTGGTTCAAGGAAACAAAGTAGAAAAGTAGAGCCTAGCTAAATTTATTTTGCTCTACATGGAAAACCAACTTCAAATCCAATATTTCATTCTAAAATGAAACATTGGATAGCACATTAACAGCTACATGGTTTAAATAAGGAAATACCCATTTTACCAACAGGAGATTAAAGCTCTTACTCAATGCAAGCTGCAGTCTTGGATTTTCATGATGTCGGGTCAGATCTGATGCCATTCATTCCTCTAGGCAAGAAGAGGCAATGAGCCTCAATTTCTTGCTCAGAAAAAAAGTATTTTGTGCTGTTCGGGGACGAGGGGAGATCCAAACTTGAAATAAAAAGGAAATGTTTGATGTAAGCATATTGGACATCTTGCCTCCTGGAGTTGTGGATAGCCATTAGTCTGGGTTGTATAAGGGTGTCGGGTCCATCCCAACTCAGTCATTTAGAAAATAAGAGCCTTCGACTGCATTATTAGTGAAAGGAATACCTTTGCTAAAAACAAGTGGTTACAAAGCCAGGTCTGGGATTTGTGTGTGAAATCTGCCCATTTGCTTTTCCCTTTTTCAGTTTCCCTCCTTCCCGTTATCTGTTTAGTGTCCAATGAAATTCAAACAAATTGTTTTGGTAACTGTCCTGTTTCTTGGCGGACTTGGTGATGCTCCGCATTCCATTCCCATACTTGTGGCCTCGAGGCCAGCATTCACTTTCTGACTTTTCTCCCTCTGTGTGTTAGCTCCCCTCCATCCGGGACTTATGGCAGTCTGGCATCGTGGGTTCATATTCTAGGCAAGAAGTAGAAAGTTAAAGACCTCAAGGTCCTTTCCAACCATATATTTTGAAGATTCACCACAGGGTCCTACCTTTTCTTCTCCAACAAAGATAAGCTGGCCATTGTAGGATGGAACAGGGAACTGGCATTTCTCATACCACTTTGATAGGGGTAATAGAATTACAGTTGTCATAGCAAGTGCTCCAGCTGGATTGCCTTCTCTCTTTTACCTGAGTTTTTTTCCATTGCCTTATATAAGCAGAACAGACAAGTACTGGTAGGTACTCCAGTCTATATAGCATTGGGAATTCTAGTTTCTTCTCTTTCAAATAATTTTGGATAATTCAAAGAAAACTGCTTAGAGGTGTTCCAGTTAGAATGCCTGCAAGACTGCTCTTGCTGTAGAGGAATGGCGAGTGTAAAGAAATAGAGATCCTCACCTTATTATTGGCTAGGAGTCATGAGAGTTGAAGTTTGGCACATCAAGAGTTTTCCAGGTAGGGACAACTGATAAACAGAACTCTTAGTTGAATGTTGGTGATGTATCTTTGATTTTTCTGAGATATGAAAAAAAAGAAGTAGAAGAAACTTAGATAATTTCTCTGTGACTGTTGATTTGGCTTTTAGCCCTTATCTGTCAAGATCAGGACCGCACATGAAGTTCCAATTAAACGGATTTATTACTAATCATGCCTACACACAGGAATCTATTCAACTAACGGTTAGCACTTTCTTGGTATTAAAATAAAGGTCAATGGAATTCAAGAGAGATTGGACTTAGTCACTTTGTGGCTATATAGAGACTCTATCCTTATGAAATAATAGAAAATACTTGTAGCTCGGGTTTTAGATTTTGGCTGTGGTTTGTTCTCCAAGCTTGCTTCAATATAATTTCTGAATGTTTCATTATCAAATTAGATAACATCAGCAGCAGGATTTTCTTGTCCTAGTCTCCTTAGTTTATAAATATCTTGTGTGCCGGTGTGGTCAGTTGATCGTGCAATTGGTTGTTTGTTTGGAGCTATATTTGAATTCTGAGCAGCTGACCAACTGACCATACTGGCACACAAGACATTTATAAGCTAAGGAGACTAGGACAAGAAAATCCTGCTGATGATGTTACCTAGTTTGGTAATGAAACGTTCAGAAATTATATTGAAGCAAGCTTGGAGAACAAACCACAGTCAACTCTATGCTTTTTCCTGTTTTGATGCTGCCCCTAGGTTCACTCCTTCTCTTACATCATCTTTATCTAATGTAGCAGAAAAAATGTGTATGACAAAAGTTAAGATAATGCCTAGGAAGTTGAATTTAATTCACAAAGGCTTTAATAATGTTATTGGCAGGGGCAGAAAAAACAAAACAAAACTTCTACTTGTTTATTTTTTCCCTTAGAAAATTAGGGGAATTTGTATGCATTATTCTCTTTTTAAAAGTTGTACAGTAAACACTTTTTCATTAATGAAGTTACCACCCTTTATCCTATTTTGTTTGCAGTTGGAAAACATAATTCTTGTAACAATTGCCAAAGGTCAGAAACTGCCAACAGTGTGAATACACTTGGGTATTGAATAAGAATTGAAAGTAAAGTTATATAATCATTTTTTCTTGGCTTGTTAAAATAATAAATCTGAACTTCTTGTGCTAGATTTTGTTGTGCTGCACTTGGAAAATGTGGGGAATACTTTAGCATTGTATACATATTTTTTCAAAAATGATGGAGGACTTTCAAATGAGATAAGTTTAAAATGCAAATCAAGTTTGAATTAAGGAAATGCTTTATGCTCATTAGGCTTTTAGTTTTAAAAATTCAGTTTTACAATCTTGCACATAAAATATGTCTTTAAATATAAAGAATCAGAACACTGCTGTAGAATTGTTCCCTGGCCAATTTTTAATTTAATTGACAATATTAATTAATAAAAGTTAGGCTGTTGGCATTTCTGGACAAATATCTTTATTATTTAACTTCAAAGTCATCAATGTTCTGGAACAGAAGAAATGGCTCCTGCTCGATGGTGATCTAAGAAACAAATATGTCCATAAATTTAGAATCACAAATTCCTTATTCAATTTACTGCATGAAGATAATTTAAATTACATTTCCAATTGTTTTTAACAGACACTGCCGATATTTAGTGTGTAGTAGTACTGTTAACCATCTAATGTACACCATTATGTAATGAAACATAATGCAATGTCATGGAATTAATTTCCAGGCTATGAAAAGGAAATTTACTTTATTATGAAAACTATTTTTCATCTTCTTCTGTTTTTTGAAGTATTTGGAAATTAGTTCATGCTACTACTTTTTCAGTATCATTTATATATATCAGAAAAAGAATTATTTACAATAAAGCTTTTTCTCTGCTTTGTTAAGTACTTAATCCACCATCAAAACCCCTGGTGTATCTGCACTAACAATATCTGGAATTTGGCCATTGTTTGTTTCCTTGCTTTAAATTTTTAGCTCATTTGGAGACAACTAAGACAAGGATAATGGTCAAGTAAGAGAGATTGAAAAGATGGCACTAATATTGTCCCTCAGATGTATTAAGCCAGATATCTTAAGAATTCTGGCTTGCTATTTTATAATATACATGATAGATTTCCTCAAAAGCACTTTTGGTCAAGTTCATAAGGATTTTGGAAAGAGATATTGAAAGTGAAACTCTTACTTCATTGTTGTTTTTTTCCTGCCTCTTATTTGATGGAAGGTGTTACCTATATTTACAGGTAGGAAAGAATAATTAAATGTGAAACACATTCACATAACATACTATCTTACAATGTGATGGCTAGAGATTGTTGTTACATAAATATGAGAGACTGCCAAATTAGAAGACTGGTATAACATTTTATAAGAGCTCTTATTTTGGGAATTTATTGTGCCAAAAATTATATGGATAATACATTTTAATGAAGTGTTCCAGAATAAAGTGCTCAGAGGTTTCTTGTAAAAAGTAATATTCTTCATCACATTGATTTTTTAAATAATGATTCTTGATACTTATATTGTCCTCAAGATATACTACCACAGAAAGGAGAACTGGAACCTCTATTTTAGCTAGTCTTTTGAATTTCATCATTAAATTTGTTAATTTGTCAAGTTTAAACATGAACAGCAGATTCCAATTCTGCTGGAGATGGTGGGAGAACCCATCACATATATTTGTGAGCTTTTTTTGAGGAAACCTTTCTCTTTTCCAACATTAATAATACTTGGTAATGCTTATTTCAATTTTTTTAGAAAATGTCTGAATGTATCCAGCTTTCATTTGCTGTTTGTAGAATTGGCATTTACACGGTAAGCATTATGCTGCATTTTTAATTAGAAAGTTAGTTATAGCTACCCATTATGTTGCATTTTTAATTAGAAAGTTAGTTATAGCTACCCTGTGTTTAATAATGAAAGAAATTTAGCATAGGAAAAGATCTGTATTTTTGAAATTATGGTTTTATCATGTCTTCTAAAAGCAGTTCTTAAATATTAAAAAAGTTTTAAAGATCCATGCTTGGTTCTTAAAACAAAAGAAATATTAAAAGAGAGCATTGAAATAAAATGTGTTTTAATATTTATTTTCAATATATTAATGCATTGTTTTTCAGCCTTGGCAACTTTAAGATTTCTGGACTTCAGCTGCCAAAATTCTCCAATTAGAGAAATGTAGCAAATGCATTTTTGCTTAAAATTCATATTTTTTATAAATTTATGTCCATTGCTTCAGTTGCTTCAATACCATGTCTTTGAATAGATCTTCAAGCATCTCTTCATAATTATTTAATTAGTGGAATTCAATGAATCCAGACAGTACACTCATAGAAATTCTCTAGAATCTTGGGATCAAGTTATGGAATTGACTGTTTTGTAACTGTAGATAGAAGTTCAAAGGTATATCCACATATTTTACAGATTTGCCTTGTTTACTATTGAGAGTGGGACAGCAGTGCACTGTGTGAATTTAAATCCTTGGGAGTAACAAAAATAAGACTAACCAATATTTTATCATGGGTACAATTATTATGCTCCCGGATTTTGTGGTGGGGCTGGACAATTGATGCTAGGGCAGCAGTCCCCAACCTTTTCAGTTATGTGGACTGACAGCAGCGGTGGCAACAGCCAGTGCAATGGCAGGGGAAAGGGGATGGTTTCACATACACAACCTAATCCTGCATGTGCAAATGGATCTTCACACTCTCGCCTGCCACTTGTGCTGCCTGGTTCAATAGCTGGTGGACTGGTGGCAGTCCAGGGATTGGGGAGCCCTTGCTAGGGGATTACAATCCTTATATTATGTGGAGGGCGGAAGTGTAGAAGGGCCCAGCATTTCATGGCACCCTGATTCCCTGGTAATCTCTGGCCCAATTCATATATTAGATGCTTTTATTGCTAAGAATCTAGCTTGTGATCTGAGGATGGAGGATGTTGTTATTCTCTGCAATGATCAGATCAGTATATAATTAGCATGCTGGGGATACCTAACCCCATTCTGATGGATCAGCTCAGTCAGAAATGTCTTGTAAGTAGTAAACATATGTAGGATAGCATCGATTCTTGAGGCATAAAGCAAGGGCCAAGGGCTATATGTCTCGCCTCCCTTCCATCAAGACTGACTAGAACCATTCCACTCCCAACTCCAGAATAATTTCAAAAGAACACTATGATCAATGGCTATGCTGGTCTATGACCATAGTAAAGATTTGATTTGATCAGTGGTATTAAAGGCTGTCAAGAAATTAAATAGGGCCAAGATAGATGTATTATCTCTCATCTTGTTCCCACATAGGTCATTTGTAAGCATGATCACTATCATCTCAGTTTTATACCCAGGCCAGAAGAGTTTCAGATAATCTGTTTCTTCCAGAGCCCTCTGAAATGGAAAGTTGATCTCCTCCTTAAAACCTTTTCTAGAAAGAGAAGGTAGGAGATGACTCAGAAATAGCGCAAGGCCATTAAATGAAGTGATAGCGACTTGTGGAAAGGGCGGATCAAAGATGAATTTATCACTGCTTGGACCCAATCATATGACACCACCCAGGACCCCTTAACCAACTAGGAAGGACATAGATGTAATGAACAGGTAGCCTCGCTGGGGATACTGTTGGCCTCTCACCACCAACAAACCCCAGACCCATATATTAAAATGGGAATTAAAAAAAAAATCTGGGAAAACACTTCATATTTTTGCCAAAAAAAATCTTCATAAATTTTCAATGAGGCCAGCAATCCTTATTTGTCAAAATTGTTACACGTAAAATGCTATAAATTATTTTTGTTTGCATTTTTTTTAGTAATGCAGTACAGCAGGGGTCTCCAATCCCCAGGCAGAAGTGGCAGGCGAGCACATGAAGCTTCATTTGCCCAGGATTTAAGTTACATACACAAAACCATTCCCCCCTCCATCAACAAAGCTGCTGCTGGCAGTCTGCAAAACCAAAAAGGTTGGAACCCCTGAGGTACAGGACAATTTTATGAATGTATTCTTTTTTTTATTTTTTTTTATTTTTTAAACCAACAAAACAAAACATAACACACATACACACACAGTATATACTCCTCCCCATTTTAAACAGCAATTTTGTAACGGTAATCTTCTATTATTTACATTTTCACCCCTTATTCTTCTTTAGAATATTTGTCCTTGTTGCCCCATTGTTTCTTATTTGCATTTTTCTTTCTTCATACTATACTTCATACTAAGAATAATACATATTATTATTACTATACATTATTATACACACATTTTCCACTTTTGACCTTTCCACATTTATTCTCCTCTATTATTTCTAGTCTCCAACCAGTCATGCCACTTGTTCCTTATTAGACAGTACTGTGTCTTCCTTTTCTTTTATCTCTTTTGTTAATTTGTCCATCTCAGCACAGTCCAGGATTTTTTTTTATCACTTCTTCCTCTGATGGTATATTCTCATTTTTCCAGAACTGTGCATATGCTATTCTTGCTGCCGTTGTTATATGTAAAATTAAGTACCGTATTTCTTTACTATATTTTCTGTTTAAAATACCCAGCAAAAAGATCTCTGGTTTCCAGTCTATGGGTTGGTCTATTATTTCTTTGATCCATCTTCTTATTGTAGTCCAGTATTTTTTCGCAACTGGGCGTGTCCACCATAAATGATAATATGTTCCATGTACTTTTTTACATTTCCAACATGTTGGCGAATTGTTCTGGACCATCTTGGCAAGCTTTGGTGGTGGAAGATGCCATCTGTAAAACATCTTCAACTGATTTCCCATATTTTTCCCCATTTCTCCAATTCTATATTATATCCAAAAAATTTTGCCCATCTAATCATTGTGTCTTTGACAACCTCGTCTTCCATTTTATATCTCAATAGGTATTTGTATAAATTGCTAATTAATTTTATTTCTGTTCCATGTATAATTTTATCCAATTCTTGCAGCTCTTTTTGTATTTCATATAATTTTTTGTCCTCTGTATATTTAGATTGAATTTGTGTAAATGTCCACCAGTCAATCTCTCTGCCTATATCTTGTTCCAATTCTTGTTTTGTTTTCAGATTTCCCTGTTCATTTACTAATTCCTTGTATCTAATTATCTTATTTATATCCAATAGTTTTGGGTATTTCAGAGCTTCTGTTGGGGATAACCATTGGAATTCTTATATAATGTTTTTGTTTTATTTTTTCCCAAGTCTGTAGCAATACATTCCTAACTATGTGTCTTTGAAAGTATCTGTGTATTTTATGTTTTTCGTCCCATAGGAATGCATTGCCACCCTGCTTGCAAGTCATGTCCTTCTATTGTTAAAACTCTAGTATTTTTCAAATCCATCCAATCTTTTAGCCAAGTTAAGCTCGATGCTTGGTAGTATATTTCCCACTCTGGTAACACCAATCCCCCTTTATCTTTCATATCTTGCAAGAGTTTTAATTTAATCCTGGGTTTTTTCCTTTGCCATATAAATTTAGTGACCAATTTATTTAATTATGAATGTATTCTAATTCAAAATACTCTCTTCCTGAGTTGACTCTGGGGAAGGAAACATACAATATTCCTTCTGGCAATACTAAGCACAAATCTGTTGGTTTTTTTTAGAGGGACCACAGTTTGTAATGTGGAAACTAAATCCTCTGTCTTGTCAGCATTTAACTTTCTTGTTCTGTTTTCTAATTCAATGAAATGTCAGAAAAAAAAATAAAGTTTGGAATGTGTCATCTACATAACTCTACAAACACCGAGTTTGTACAGATAAATACAGATATATCTGTATGATATATGTCTTCATTTCTTTTCAGTCGGTCTTAAAGATCCCTTCAGTAATATAATTTAAAATAAATGCATCTGACTTCCATTTCTCTCCATGTTTTAGCACTATTTACATGTGTTATGTGTCTAAGTGATACATAACAACTCATTTGGCTTGAATTATGAGTCCAAAATAGGGAAAGGGGACTAGCATGTATGTAGAGAATTTGGGATAGGTTTAAACAGCAACATTCTGCAAGATGTGGGAACAAGAGATACTTTCATTACCTCTCCTTTGAGTATGCCTATCCCAAATCTGAGGCCATTTAGTGAGGGTCTGTCATGACTCTAGGAAGTAACAAGGATTCTAAGAGTAGGATTTAGAAGAAACAAGAGAGTAGTAAAATAGTTCTCAACTTAAGATAATAATTGGGGTCATAATTTCCATTGCTAAGTGAAGTATGGCAATCACATGACCCCGGGACACTGCAACTGTTGTAAATAGATGGTTGGTTGCAAAGTGCTCGATTTTCAACGTGTGGCTGTAGGAATGCTGTAACCATTGTAAGTGCAAGGACTGTTGTAAGTCACTTTTTTCAATGCTGTTGTAACTTTGAATGATCACTAAACAAATGGACTAGGACTGTTACAGGGCTACCTGTTACATTTCTTACAGTCGTGATGTCAATTGAGCCAGGAATCTTTAAGCTAGATTTACAAGTAAATGGATATCACTTACATTAGGAGACTCCATGATTTTCCAAGTGTCTGCTTATTACTGCTAGTGCACAAAAAATAGGAGCTAACCAAAATGTAACAAAACCTCTAAATTACATTGTAAAGACCTGTCCCTTTAATTTTCTCTGTTCTTCAAAGGAGGTGGGAGGAAGGGTAAAGCAGAATATCTTGCACAAGGAATAAACATTTTTAGCGAACTAGTGTTTCTTGAAATAAGCAGGGAAGGGTTTGGTTGATATTTAAGGGATCACCAGGACATCTCTGTAAATTTTACTGGGAGGTTGAAATACCTCATGAGAGAAATTAGTGGTGAGCCACTTCATAGATAAATTCTTGAAATCACCAATATTCCAACTTAACTTCAGGGAGTCTTTACTTTTATTCCTGTAGGAGCAGGTTTCTTGCATAGAGCTGTCCAAGGTCCTGCAACTCCTGACTGATTCACTTGTGGAGCTCCCAGGAGGTGGCCTTCATATTCTCTGGGCCCTCTTTTAATCAAGAAAAACAAGTCTATACAGCATTTCAAGAATAATATTTAGAGTTGAATTAGTGTTCAGATTTTATCTTGAGTTCCCACTTTTTCTGTTCAGGATTATTTCTGTATAGGCTGTTAGAATAGGGCTTAATCAGTTAGAGTTGTAATAACTCTTGTGTACTCTCTCACATCTACTGGGGGAGAATATTAAGTAAACAAGGGCTTTTCTGCTTCTCAAATTAAGATGGTACAGAATGAAATCAGAAAACCTACTCACTTTCCTGCTTTGAAGGTTTATCATCTCTTTTACAAATAATTATTGGCTTTTGGGTGTTCCTGCTCATTTAAGCAATTATGATTTATTCTGCTTATATTGAGATAGCCTGCATTGTCTTATATCATAGGACAAATAAATTGCATGGCCAATGTGGCAGATCAGGTAACTTCTTTCTTTATTTAATTTATGAGTACATTTTAATAACATTTACTTAAGCTGCTTGTATCACCTTCATATAATACTTTTGCCAAATAAAAGTGTTAAATTCAGCTGAGTAACTGTGGAAATGGAACATACACCACCCTATGCAGGGCAGCTTGCCTTTTGCTATAGTGTCCTGCAGTATATAGACAATAACGTCCCACCACCAATTCTAAAGTAAGACAACAACCTCTGTGTTTGGAATGGCAATATTAGTTGTCCTGATTTTGATTATGTGCCATCTAGTTGGTATCCTAGGGAGTTTTAAAAAAATGTCTGGCCTCTTGGGCCATCTACACTGAAGACTGGTAATACAGTAATTCAAATTCATTTTGAGTAGAGAATTAAACTTGGAAATAGAATAATTTGGTGAACAGATGTCAAAACAAAAATTGCATTGTTCTTAGAATCCCAAGGCAATATTTCATCATCTGGACCATATATAATAAGAGGCTCGGCTCAGAAGCTTTGATGTTTCATGTTCTAGCAAATCCTTAGTGAAAACTTCACATTGCTTGAACACAAATACCAAATTATAATTAAATGTCTGCTCGGGGACCCATTACTTTGTTACGAAAGTTACAATTATGAAAAGAAGAGTGCAACTAAAACGTGTTTCTTCTATCTAACATAGAAGGGACAAAACAAATAAAGTGACTTTTCTAAGGTTGTAATTATTCTGTGCTATCAAGAAAAAAAAATGCTTGACTTTCAATGAAATTCGTCCTCAGTATGTTGCATTACAAATGTTGATATGTTCCCTAAATACGCATAAGGTATTTTCACCCAATTATTTTTGTAGTACAGTAGAGCAGATTGCAATGTAGAACACAGTTGGTTGTCTAAGAATATTGAGCCATCTATTTCATATTTGTTACACTGATAGTTAAGCTAGATCAATACTAAGATAAAGCATTTTATCTTAGAAGATCTAGCAGAAATTTCTGCTTTTTTTGATAATATAATTACAAATAATCAAATGTTAATGCTCAAACCAGCTTCATATTTATTGTATCTCATAGTTCCCAAATTTAGGAGCATCTTATGTTTAACTTGATTCACAGCTTTCCCATAGTTTGTCTGGATGGGAAATACAGGAAAACTCCATATTAAACTCAATACTGGCCCTGTGTTAGATACCATAGAAACCACAGCTCATGTTCTTACCCCTCTTTTATTTAAGTTTCCAGGGCGCTCTGATAACTTTTACTTGTACTATCTGTTAAACAATCAAGATAAATTAATTTTGCTAAATTATATGTTAGTTTCACCCACAAATGATTGCTAATAGTTCTTGTAGTTGGAGGATAGTTTTGTTAATTTTATTGAATATAGTTTTATTGGTCAATGACTGAAAGAAAGTTTCTGACTATCACTGATAAGCAGTGGCTCTCTAGGGCTTCAGGCTATGGGTTTTCCCATTCCAGGTGGAGGTGTCAGGAATTTAATAAAAGTATTTGCATATAAAATATTCTGCCTCTGAATTGTGGACTACTCCCAAGTTTTTCATTGTAAAGAAAATGTGGGATATATTCTTTAAGAAAATTTGTATGTTTAATATTCAGTTCCATCCTTTGTGTTGCTTTTGCCCAGTCTGGGAAGAACATAATGACATTACTGTGAGATCTTTTCCATTTGAGACTGAAAGGAGCTACCAGAATCTCCTTAAGTATTGAGATTGGTTTTTCATATTTCAAGAATTCTGTGATTAGAATAGTTATTTTGGCTATACATAAATAACTTACATAAACTAGGAAACAAAATTAATGTATATACTTGTACTAGTATCTATGATGCTTGTAAATTAATAATTTAGTGAATTGTTGGTATACAGTAATGATTCTAATTATAACTTTGGACTATACTGGGTGAAATCAGAAGTGAGTGAAACCTTTATCTTGTAAAAAAAGTTTTCAGATGTTTTAAAAAAGAGTTGTTCAGTCCATTAATTTAGAGTGATGCATTTTTGCTTAATGATCAGTATGACTATTCTGACATGCAAATCATAAATCAAGGTGTTTAATTTATTTATCTTATTTAAAAACTACCCATCTCTCTCACAGAGTAACCCTGTTTATTCAGCTTTGCTACAGAGGTAGTTTATGAACACTCATTTAGACAATATAGTATTTCATTAGAAATACTACAGACTTTCCTAACATCCTCCAGAAGTATTAGATTTTGGTTATTTTACTCATTTAGACAGTATTGTATTTCATTAGAACTAATGAATGTCTACTATAAGCTTTCCTAATATATTTTCCAGGAGTATTATATTTTAGTTACTATAAATTTCAACCAGTATAGCTATTTATTATATTTAGAACGGACATTGGAAAATGTATGAATCATTAAGAGGGGACTTGGAGAACCTATAACACAGTCCAGATATTGAAGTGTGAGAAAGAAACTCAAAATAACTCACCATGATATTATTTAATATAAAACGGGACAGAAAAAAATGGACAGGTTTTCAGTATTCTATTGTTATACTCTCAAACAATAAAGTAACATTTCTGGAATACTCATGATGTCTGTTCCTTTACCTGACTTGCCTCACAAGACTGAGAAGAATTGTTGTCTGAAACCAAATCTGTATTTTCCAGTTCAAGCATCCATACTGCATATTGACAGATCTCCAAGTCCTACCCTCAGATACACTTTTTTCTGTTGAGTTCACCTTTGGTACATGAGTATGGCGTATGGAGGAACATAATGCAAGGCATAAAAATGATAGAGATTTCAGCTTTCTGAACCTTGAGTGATTTAATTTACATTTTAAACTTTTAACTCATATCCTCAATTTGCGTGCCATGGAGTAGATGTTGTGTTAAAGAAGTGGGCTGCTTCTTCTTCTACCAATTGCAATATAAACATAACATTGTAATATTGGATAATGGAGCAAAGGACCCCTTAGAATGTTTAAAAATGTATGAAATACAATTGAATTCTTTTTTTTTTTTTTGTATGGTAGAATGAATGACAGGAAGCAACTGCTGACTGGAATCTCTCCTTCAGTAAGAAGAAATTGTTGTAAAAAATTATTCCAACAAAGTGTACACGTGTTCAATTCATTCCCTAAACAGGATGTAGATATAAATAATTCAGTACAAACAAGAGTCTGATGGAATTTTCTCACATTTTTTGTAAGCTGTTCTGTGTAGTTTCCTTGATGTCCAGCTTCAATAGCTTCTTGATGTTCTGTGATAAGAGTGCTTATAATGTACTGATATATTTGAACAAGATTGAACAAAATCTTACAAATATTGGCTGAAATCAGGTTCACAACTTCTTAGAAGTTTTCTTCTATGAAAGGAACTTTATTTTCTACTTTGTTCTTGTGGTGCTCAAAGAATAAAGAGTTCACTAAATTCAAAGCAGTTATAAGTAAGGATTCCTTGGTAGTAGAAACTAATGGGTAAGAAATTAAAATCACAAAAGTTAGTGTGGTTTTATGAAGATGCAGAAACCAAAAAATATACATGTAGGAAGTATGCATTTTAGGAATTTCTGTTCCATCTTGCTGAGCTTGGTGCTTCTTGTTGTAGACATGTAGAAAGAGAGCTGTATTAATCTGTGGTGACCAAAATTAGATAATACCTTTTCCAAGTAACAGATTTTATTTATTAGGCTAGGCACATATTTATGTATTTTTGCAAAAACTTGGACAACAAATGAAGTCCCAGACTAGAGGAGAATACACAAAAGACTGTAGATCAGATTGCAGAGAGAATGGTATATAAGCACTTTGAAACAATGCAGTTATTTCAGGAACTTGCAACAGATTTTTCAAGAATGAGTCTTACCAGAATAATCTTATAATCTTAACAACTTTTTGAACCACTGAGTTCTATAATACATTGTGGAAATGGAGAAGAACAGAACAGAACAGAACAGAACAGAATAGAATAGAATAGAATGAGTTGGAAGGGACCTTGGAGGTCTTTTATCCAATCACCTACTCAGGCAGGAAATTCTATACTATTTGAGAAAAATGGTTGTCCAATCTCATGATGAATTTATCAAGATGAATGTATTTTGATTTCAGGAAAAAATTTGACAAAGTAGTAGTAGTAGTAGTAGTAAAACAACAACAACAATAATAATAGTATCCCCCAGTGAGGCACTATCTTGACGTTGTTGTGGGACTTGTGTGCTCTGAGGAAGATGAGAGCTATGCCAGAGGTTCAACCATACTGGACAGGTTTCATCAGAGAAGTCAGACAAAGAGTGTCTCTCCCATAAAAAATATGGTGAGACGTAAATTTCAGAAAGCCATACCGGCTCAGATGTTGCCTGGGTCAACAAGGTCCGCGCTAGATGTTAGAGTTCTGGTGAAAAATGGGCTACAGGATTCAGGACTGATGGCTGAGCAACCAGGGCCAGCAGCTGCAGAACTACTGGAAGAAAAGGTGTTTACCCATCGCAAATACACAATGATTGAAAACAAAGAAATAATAATCTGTTATTACAGATCAAGTCCAACAAGAAGAGGATAACTGAAACAAATATACCAGTTCTGGAAAGAACAACATCCAGAATCAGAAATAACAGAACAGAGAATAGCAGATCAACACCGATTTATAATACGAAATAAAGTATTCACAGAAACAGAATTGGATGAACTGCAAAGGTTTACCCAGGGCAAAGAAATCAAAGACTTGCCAGAAGTAACTCAGAATGTGGAGGCAAACCAGGGGGAAATGACAGTGAAGGAATCCAGTAGAGATATACAACTGTTCTCTTTTGGAAACCAAGCACCTCTTCCTCAGGAAGAACAGCCCTCTAACTAAAGAAATAAAAGAAACAAAGAATAACTGAGCATTTAGAACAAGACAAAAACAAGAAAATAAGGTGCCTGCATTGAAGCTCGTTACAAAGAAACAGCTAGCATAAGTATTAAAAGATGCAAATACTATAATATCAAGCACTAATTCATTGCAAGAAACAAACTAACTAATGTATAGCAGAGCTGCAGTTGTAACTGAATACCTGGGATGCAAAATCAACAAAGAAGAAAAAAAAATCAAATAGTATACCACAGAAATGGAAGGTTAGACTGGAAAATAAGATCAGCAAGTTAAGATCAGATGCAAGCAAGCTAGAACAGATGAACGAAAAGAAGCTGAAGAACAAGAAAACCAAAGAACACCTAATCAAGAAATACTACTTAGAAACAAGGAAGATCAAGGAAGCACTGGAAATAATAAAGCAGCAAATAACAGCTATAGCCAGGAAGATCAGCATATATGAAGCTCGAATTGCAAATTATAGGCAGAACCTCCAAGTTCAATCCAATCAGAAATGTTTCTACCAATCCATCAATGGAGAAACTGCAATGAATCAGTCAGTGCCTGACAAGGAAAAAACAGTGCAGTTCTGGATGCAGATATGGGATAACTCAAAGAAATACAACAAGGACACAGCTTGGTTAAAAGAGGTGGATGCAAATAAAAAAGAAGTTGAAATGAAAGAACTAATAATAACAGCAGAAATGGTAGAGAAAAGAGCAAGGAAAATCAAGAATTGGTCAGCACCAGGTGAAGATGAACTGTATGGTTTTTGGTTGAAACATCTAACTGTTATACACCCACTCATTGCCAAGCAGTTCAACAACATACTACAAGGAGGAGAAATTGAAAAGTGGCTAACAACTGGGGAAACCTACCTGATAATGAAAGATCCAGCAAAAGGGGCAGCACCAGGCAACTACAGGCCAATTACCTGCTTACCAGCAACTTTTCAAATTACTAACTGGTGTGGTAACTGATACAGTCCAACTGCATCTAGTTGAAAACAGTCTCCAGACTTTAATCCCATAGAAAATCTGCGGAGGGGCTGAAGGTTCGAATTGCCAAACCTCAGCCTCAAAACTTTAATGATTTGGAGAGGATCTGCAAAGAGGAGTGGGACAAAATCCCTCCTGAGATGTGGCCAACTACAAGAAATGTCTGACTTCTGTGATTTGCCACCAAGTACTAAGTCATGTTTTGTGAAGGGGTCAAATGCTTATTTCACTCATTAAAATGCAAATCAATCTATAACTTTTTTGAAATGCGTTTTTCTGAATTTTTTGTTGTTATTGTGTCTCTCACTTAAAATAAACCTACCATTAGAATTATAGACTGAACATTTCTTTGTCAGTGGGCAAACGTACAAAATCAGCAGGGGATCAAATAATTTTTCCCCTCACTGTATGCAGCCAGTTTTTATCACTAGAAGTTTGCCTCTTGCTCAGGACTCTCAATTAAAAAACAAACAAACAACCTAACGGATTCTATGACACAGAAATGCAGAAGGGGTGGATGGGATGCAAAACAGCCTAAAGGATAGAAACTGGAATGCAAATAGTTATCCCAATTATTATTTCAGAGCACCTCTGGGATATTTCACATAAGCCTCAGGTTTAAATGATGAGGGTTTTGTGTCCTTAATGTACATTTCTTGAGTCCTATTAATACATCAGAATAATGATTCTCCAGCAGAAGGCCCATTTTCTGTTAGATTTAGTTATGCTCTATAATTCATGTATAATTCAGAAACAAATTGAGCATATTTATGAGAAATAATTCTACATGGAGCATTTTTCTTAAACATGTAATAAATGTCTTAAAATTGCTGCTTTATCGTGCTATTCTCTCTCTTCCAATAAACGTAACACTTGAGGTCACCATGCTGTAATATTCACCCCATTCCATTGTCAAAATTTCTAGAGGAAAGTGGAAAAAGAGCGGTAGGCTATAACTTTTTCCTGCCTTAGTTCAGCAGGAAGGGCAGGATTCCAACAGAACTATTTTGGGAGTTGGAGATATACTTTCTCAGCATATCCTGGATATAAAATGATAAAGTAGTCTGCTTTCCAAAAATTCAAACCTTGTAAACTCTTTGCATGTGGCACAGGGTTCAGTGATGTCTAAGAATAGTTAGGATACCTGGCAAACATAAGATGTAATATGTTTACATTTTCTTATCTGATTGACCAATGATGTAGTGAAGATTAAATAAGTTTTTTAAAAGTTATTATAAAAAGAAGAAAGGAAGGAAATAGGTATTTCCTGGGTTGTGTCCTGTTCAGTTTAATTTGTGTGTGTGTGTGTGTGTGTGTGTGTGTGTGTGAGAGAGAGAGAGAGAGAGAGAGAGAATGTATGTATGTATGTATGTATGTATGTAGTTATTTTAAAGGCTAATATATTTGTGGCTGCATTTATTTAATTGGTTAAAACAGCGGTTCTCAACGTTTGTGTGATGGCGACCCCCGCCACACAAACGTTCTGCGCATGCATGGCGCCGCCCCCATGCACGGCGTGCATGCGCGGCGCCGCCCCCTGAGGGGAGAAAATGGCGGATCGCCTTCTTTGGCGACCCCCGAAAAATGGTCGATCGACCCCAAATGGGGTCGCGACCCATAGGTTGAGAACCGCTGGGTTAAAAGCTTTCATAATACTAGATAGTATTACTAGACATTTATTGACCATGGTAGTACAGAGTTATGTGCCATTTTTTTATTTGTGATATTGGAAGCGTTTATGAACTTTTAAGAAAATGTCTGGCATATAGTCTGGATTAAATGCAGATGTAAATACTGGAAGGACAGAAAGTATATTACTTGTCTGTCTGTCTACCTACTTACCTACCTACCTATGTACCTGCCTATCTGCCTACCTATTTTTAGACATGACATAGGTAGTTATTCTCCAGGTTATTCTGAAACCAAATTGCTCCTTTATATCTTCCAATGGTGCATCCAGCATCACTGTAATCAAGTCCACCCATAATCTTCTCCTTGCTACCATGTTTCCCAGAATTATGACTTCTTCAGGAACCTGGCTTTGATTGTAATAAAAATCTGGTTTCCTAGTAAGCGTAATGCAAACAAAATAAATAAACACAACATACAGGAAAGCATTATTTATCATAAGTGATAGAAAAAAAAAACTAATGGAGATGTGGGAGTAAAGCTATTGTTTTTATAACAATATGGTGCCTGATTTAATATCCTGCATGCTCTTGACAAAATGTTGGACCCAGATTTAGGCACACTTAGAATAAATCCATTTAAATCAATACATTATTAATATTTAGCCTTACTATAAATGTAGTACAGTAGTAAAAGATATTATATTCAAAGCTTACTTCCAAAACATCTGGAGCACCACTTGAGTACCTTTGACAAACTCACCATAAATCAATAGGAAAAGGCAGCTTTACCTGGAAAGTTTTACATTCTGCAATGATACCTTTAATATTATTGAACAACAACATCTGCCTGTGCAGGGTCTTTGAAAAGGACTCAATACATGGACAAAAATGCCAAATCCAGACTAAACATTTGTCTGGCTGTCTGACCAATAACAATCAATTGATAGTTGAACATTTTCTTGGTGAATTAGGAGCAGGTAAGGTTTGAATATTTGTGTATTCTCAGTTGAAGTGTGCCTTTAATAATAATATATTATTTTGTGAACATCTATACCTTGAGCAGATAAGCTTAAATTGTTAAGCTGCTACTATTATCATTTCATTTTAATAAAAGCATAGCAGGAAAAAATATCTTTTAAGGATAAAAGGAAAGGAAACCACTATTCCCCCCCCCCCCCGAAACCTTAACATGTTCTTTAAAATATCAGCTGGATCAGGGAAGTTTTGAACAATAAAAAGTTCAGGATGCTATATTTAGAATGTGTATTCCACCATGCTATGTGACCTTTCTGATTCTTCCTCATCACTCTCACCGTTTTGCACTTTAAAAACCCTTGAGTTTTTCATCTGGTAAGGTCTCAGCAGCTTAAAATTATACTATTTTAAACAAAGGACTGTTTAACATATAGCTTACAAACAACAGCTACACAGCATCATCTATTGTACCACTAGAGGGTGCAATTTATTTTTAATTGAGCAAGTACCATGAGCTGGAAGATCTCCAGAGGATATGAGTTAATATAACGCAGGCAGTTCAAAATGCTTTAAAATGTTGTGATATGTGAAAATACAGACAAAGACTGTTTACATATTATTGAGTTTGAATATTTTCCTGAGAGAGATGGGAATAGGGAGTAAGTAGACTGAAAGTAGAAAAGTGATGGCGATTTCCCCCCCCCCCCCTGTTTCTTTTTGTATACAGAGCAGGAGGCTTATTGCAAAGAAAAATGTGAAATCTCCATGCATCCATAGTAGTTTTGATCTTAGGTTTAGGACTTCTTAACCAGTAAACAACAGTTGCTTTCATATGTGTACTGAAGATGTCACTTAGTCTGGTAACAAAACATTTGCAAGAAAACTCAAGCTCAAGGAGTACCAAGGATTCCATAGTTACTTAATATATACTTTATAAATGTATATATTCACTGCTTATTAATATGTATACAGAATCCAATCTGGCTCAGCCACCGGAACCAGAGGTTTAGTCTTCTGAGCTTTTAGTTTTTTACAGCCCATCCTCAGAGAACTTCTCTCTCACCAGAATGGGAGGCTGGGAATCCTAGGTTGATACAACGCAGTGGTTCTCAACCTGTGGGTTGGGACCCCATTTGGGGTCAAACGACCATTTCACGGGGGTCGCCAAACAAGGCTGTCCGCCATTTCCCCCCCCCCTTTTCTTTGGCCACGGCCCTGGCACCCGGTGATGTATAAGTGGTTGGGGGTCACCACAACATGGGGAACTGTATTATGGGGTCGCGGCATTAGAAAGGTTGAGAACCACTGATATAATGGGTTATGATGAAGAGGCATTGCCAAATATTTTTAGTTCTGTTTTTTTCATCCTCTATTCTTTCCATGGCATATGTAATTTGAACTCATGATTGTAAGCTGAAATAATGATTGTAAGCTGTCTAGAATTGCCTCTAGGTGAGACGGGTAGCATATAAGTATATGTATGTATCTATGTGTGTATGTATGCATTCCTTTAGAGTGTGGGATTATCCAGTCATAAATAACTGTTTTAAGTGGAAAGAATGATTTTTTTGGGGAACTGTGTTATAATACACAGTAGCTATTCTTTCTGGATGATAATTTGGAGACTCCTTGATGACAGGATCCTAGACTTTGCACTAAAATCCAATTCTTACAAGAATCGCTGGCTTTAAATTTGAATGTTTTAGTTTCTTAGCATCCATGAAGAGTTAAATAATAAAAAGTCAGCTCTTCCATCATGATACACAATACATGTTTTGTCATTTTGGCATTATTATGATTAACTACAGATGCTTCTGTAAGCAAGAATTAGCAAATTAAAATGGAAAGCAGTATTTCTCAACTTCAGAAACTTTAAAATGTGTGGATTCCAGGTCCTTGAATTCCCCAGTTGATATGGTTGGGAAACACTGTTGTAGAGCATTATACATGGCATTGTACTTAAAGACAATTTGGAAACTTGTTATTGCACAATTTAGTTGGCAGTTTGGAGTGGGGCAACTAAAGTTCATGTTGTATCTATTCTGACAAAATTATATTGGCTGCTTGTACTAAACTGAAACCAGTTTAAGACGTTAAAGTATTTTCAAACAATAAGCAGATTGGAATCCAACTCCTCCAAGAAGCCCCTCTTGTCATATGATTCTGCAAGAGATGTCAGATTATATTTTTCCCAAAAGCATTTTTTCTCCTTACAGGCTCTTGAATGACTTCATAAAAAGATTTGGCTGATAGCAGCATTAAATTTTTTCTTAGCACCAGATCATGGTGCTCATGCAGTTTAAAAAAATCTTGTTCTTTTTGTCTTTATTTCATTTGTGGTTTTTGTTTTTTTAATCAGTTACTTTATTCTATTATGTTAATTGCTATATTTTAAGTTGATTTTAATAGCTCTATCCACAGTGTTGTAAATCTCTGAGGAAAGTTTTAATTAAGAGCAAGTAAGAAATACTCTATTTAAATAAATTAGACATGGCTTCTCGCTATTCAGGTTGCACGGAAGAAAAGCAGCACCTGCTGGATGTTCTCCTTCTTCAAGGTTTGTCAGTGAGACTGACCTTTTGTCCAGAGACTAAACAAGATTTGAACTCTCACTAAACAAACAAACTGCTAATGAAGGCTTAGTCTGAAACAGGCTTGAGATAAAAAGACAAGAAAAGAAAAGGGCAAGATGTGCGCCATTTTTAGAAATACTTTTTTTTTTTAGATTTCCTTGCTCAGTTGGGTTTCTTCCAAGAGCTATTTTGTTATTTAAAAATGCTAGCTAATTGTTTTAGCATATTTTTGTTGTCTGTGTTATTTATCTAAACTTGCAAACAGGTAACAAAACTGTAACTGTAAAGCAAAAAAGTATGGCCATTCTACAGCAGATATGATAGCTGAAGAACCATGAAAAAGAAAATCTTCCATGGTGGGTCAGTTGGCTGTATTTTTAATTGTATAAGAAATTGCACTTAAAAACCAGCTAATTAATTTTGGTATCTCTTCATTAGCTTTAAATTATTTTCAAAGTGAGGGTAATTAGATAAATTGAGATACATGAAAATGGCAACACAATTGCATTAATCAAAAATTAAGGCTAAACTTTAGGAAGTGTGCTTTGCTGTTAGCTGAAAAATGCTATATGTGCTCTGTGTTGTCAGGTCAGTGACTTTTTAAAAGGAAAAAACCCTTCCTCATTCCTAAGAACATGAAGCGTATTTGGCCTTTTTTCATATAGTTTAGTATTACTTGAAAAAAAAATGGAGATATATTTAGCTGGTGATGAGTGTTTCTGGATGAGATACTTATCTTCATACAATTGGGTGCAATTACTGGAAAAAATGAGTAATTTATATTCTTTGTTGACAAGTTAAAAATGCTTACTTGCCCATTTGCACCTACTTCTGTTTTAAATTTAATTGATCATGTTTGAGATTTTTATTTTGAATTATTCCTGTTTTTGTAAAGAGACTAAGTGGGTGACAACAAGTAGCCATATGTTTTTATCTGTGACCATGAATAATAAACTATGGCTATATCTATTTCATTATTTTATTTACAATATTAGCTTTATCAACAACATTTCTTTCTTTGTCACTCTCAATGATATCTAATTCTGGAAGAAGTTAGATCTCTCTCTCTCTCTCTCTCTCTCTCTGCTTGAGCGCCTATTGAGAAGACAGTAAAAAAGAGAGAGATTGCCAAAAGATAAGTATAATTTCCAAATTATTCCAGTCTGCTCTTCTACTGCAAGTATTATATATTGAGTTGAAGTTTAGTTATCACATTTGAAAAATGATTCAGATACACTGGAAATTTTGAGAACTCTGCATACTAAGAGGGATATTGAATTGATATGTTTATCTGAGAAGAAATTAAAGGACAATATAACAGCATTCATAAATTATTTTTAAAAAGATCATGCCATGTTCTTTATCATTCAATAATACTCAAGGTATTTGGGTTTGTGATATTATATTTTCAGAATTTTTTTCATAAATATTTTTTGTGAAAAAGATTTTAAAAGAGAATTGATTACAAACTAAATATGAGTCAGTAGTGTGATGTCATTGCTGAAATGCAAATATATATTTTAGGTTCTATGAATAGAAATGATTTCCAAATCCTGAGTAACAGTTTCACTTTGTTCTCATTCATCAGTCCCCTTGTTGAGTACTATGTCCCATTTGTGAATATTGCACTCTAAGAACGATTCATATAAACTTCAAAGGTTCAGTTTGGCCTAGTGGTTAATACACCAGCCTAGAAATCATGTGAGTTCAAATCCTCCCTTAGTCATGAAACCAACTGGATGACCTTTGGCCAGTCACTCTCTCTCAGTCCAACCCACCTCATAGAACTGTTGTGGAGAAAATAGGAGGCAGAAGGAATACCGCGTATGTTTTCTGCCTTGAGTTATTTTTAAAAACAATAAAGGCAGAATACATATACATACATAAATAAGTAAAATAAAATGGATGATCAGGACAGGGATTCCTACAAAGAGAGAATGGAGAAATTGCCACGTTTAGCCTTGAAGACAAAATTCAAGAAGTCTATGATTGCATTTTTAAAATTTCCAAAAGGATGTCACACAGAAGAAGGTCAAGACCTTTTCTCTGTCATCCTGAACACAGGACACAAAATAATGGATTTAAGTTACATGAAGGCAGATTCCAACTGAATGTTAGAAAAACTTCCCAACAGTTTGAACAATTTGACAGTAGAACCAGTGACCCAGAAGGGTCATAGACCTCCTTCAGTGGATGTGTTCAAGTGGAAGCTGGACCACCATCTGCCAGAGATGCTTTAATGTGAATTCCTGCACTAAGCAAGGAACTGGGCTCTGTGGTCTAAATGGCTTCTTCTAACTATGATTCTAAAACAGAAATTTTTCTAGATGTTTAAAATAATGTAGTTAAGTGTTCCAATAGTGGAAAAACTCACCTGGAAAGTTGTTAAACTTTCTGCCCCTCAATATATTCATGCAGAAACTGGAGAATCACTAGTTATAGATTTCATTTTTTTATTTATCTTACCTATCCTTTTGTTTTGTTTGTTTTAATAGATATTTGAAAGTACCTATGGGGGGAAAAGTTACGATGAATCAAAAGAAGAAAGTATACAGTAGAAAAGAGATTCAAAGTTGTATAAAACTGAATAAGAACTTTCAAAGTAGCATTAGAATAGTCATTTCTTACCCTTCTAATGTTTGTACTCCATTCAGTGATGATGAGATGCTCGTTATTAGAAGTCTTCACTGAGCAATAGGTTGGCTCATTGGATTGAATGACTTTTCCAGTTTTGCTGTTCTGAATCTGCTGGGGCCAATATATTTTCCATTAGAACAAATAAGCTAACTTTTCTAAATCTTCTAGTAGTAGCACATGTGTTTTCATAGGGAAGGGGGGATGTGGAGTCTTATCTTTATGCAGGGATATTGGCTAAAATAAAGAGTGGGAGAAATACTTGCAAATTAGATTACACAAATCTCAAGGCAGGCAAAGTCATCAACTTTAATTCATTTCCTCTTGAGAATACAGACAGAATGTAGGTGCAAGAAAGATGAAACTCTTCCATGGTGGCGCAGAGTTAGAGTGCAGTACTGTAGGCCACTTTAGCTGACTGTGTTCAGCAAGTCAGCGGTTCAAATCTCACCGGCTCAAGGTTGACTCAGCCTTCCATCCTTCCGGGGTAGGTAAAATGAGGACCCAGATTGTTGGGGGCAATGTAAATATATATATACATTGCTTACTGGTGTACACAGCTTAGAGAGTGCTTGCACTTAAAGCGGTATATAAGTCTCATAAATAAATAAATAAATAAAATGGTGCAATATTCTAAATAGATTTTCTTTCATAGACACAGAATAAGGCAGGGGAGGGCAATTGATTTTCCCAAGGGGCCACATGAGAAACTGGGACTGTCGTGGAGGGCTGAACCAATTAGGAGTGTGAAGGTGTATAGGCATGCAGGCATGGGCATACATAAATCGAAAGAAAAATAGTCACCTTCAAAATAAAACCAATGCAGTTGTAGTATGTTCATGGTATACACTTATTTACATTTGATTTGTAATTTCTGATTGACCTCATGCGGGATAGGCAGAATCAAGCCAAAGGGCTGAATTGGCCCAGGGGCTGTAAAATGCCCACGTCTGGAATAACAGGAGGCAAAAAGATGGAATAACTAATATTGATACAAAAATATGATTTATATTTTCAGATATTAAGGAAAAATGTTTTCCTCTTTTATTGTCTTAAAGCTGATATCAAAGTTCAATTTGTGCCAGGCAATTATTTTGAGGCTAAAAATCAGGCTGAGGAAAAACGTGCACCATCGTGAACAGAGGATAACTAAATGCCATCCATACCATCAGTTGACCTAAAGAAATATCATGATGACAGAAAGAATTGCAAGTTTTATCATGGCTAGCAGTTACTCAATTATATGTCTGGTGGTAGAAAAATGCACAATAGAAACCTATTTCTGAATGTCAGATGAAATTCACCCTTTTTTTCCTTTGGATGTTAAAAATATTTTCTGAGTCATTTGTGCATCATTCATTAAAATGGGGAATTAAAATACATTCCTTAGAAGTAGCACGTGCAGCTGCTGTTGAAGTAGTTCTATTGAAAAGTAGCTTAATCACTTGGCAACATATCATGACATGTTGTCCTTGATTTTCTAGAAGGGAGAAAATGTGCTACTGGATATTGGGATCAGATGCTTGATTTTGGCAATCTTATATAGGAGGAAGGAAGACTTAATGTGTCAATTTCTCAGCTGTCTTTTGTAATGCTTGTTTTGAAGGCCACTATGGTGAACAAGTATTTCCTTTCTCACAGACCTCTGGGTACTAATATGATTGTTGGATTTGGATTTATTGGAATATGCATCCATTAAGATTACTATTCTCTATGAAGGGTGCACTATTTATTTATTTCATTTATATCTTGCCTGTATTATTTTTATAAAGAATTCAAGGCAGCGAATCTATCTATTTCAGATGCAAATAGATGCAGTTCTTTTTTATTGTTGTGTATAGTTGAACACGTAATAGCTTTACATGTTTTGAATACTTTAAAAGTTTTTCACCTACGACATATTACAGCAATATTAAAGAGAAAAATATCCTCATATTCCATTCTCTTCCTTGTTCTTACATTGACACATCCTTGAAGTTTCTTAGAAATATACAACTAATTTTAGCAGCTTGTTTTGGAGTGACATGAATGCCTTGCTCAAAAAAGGTTGCAATGATCTTGAATGATGACTGGAATGTAATATGTGTGCTTTTACATTGCCAATGTTTCATCAATTTTGTTATTTGTAGAAATTCGCCGATTTAGCATATACATAGATACTCTTAATTCCAAAAAAAGTATCATGATACTGAACAGAAGATGGCAGTATTGTTCTGCTTGGTCAAAGTGCGCTCTTTCTCTCTCTCTCTCTCTCTCATATCAGTATATATTAACATATATTAATAATAATAAAGTCCATATGGTTTTCCTTCTGTAGCTGTATTTCCCATGGGAAAATCTTTATGCTTAATATCATTGGTATTAGTGAATGGGATATTTAAAAGAACAGGCCCATCTACAAACTGAATAGTGTTATGTTTGTGTATATGTGTATGAAAATAATGAATAATTTGATTGTGCTTACCCGTAGTCAGAAATGATGCAATGCATTATGAATACATTATATTGCAAACACATAACACAAACACCAAACAGAAGAATCTATTTTTTTAATAGTTGACAAAAATTGCAGATATTTCATTCAATTAATATTTATCTGGGATTTGCAAAGCAATGAATTAAAACAGAACAGCGGTTACTAGTAATATTTTACTGGACTACTGTATTTTCTTTTCAGTACATAGATAAAATTATACAATGTAAAGTCAGCTGAAGTGAGTCAGATGTATGTAATTGTGATATCTTAACACTATATCTGCTGGTTTTGAATTATTCAAGAGTGTACTCTAAATTAGCTCATTATAAAATAAATTTTGCTTTTCAAAAATACTATGGGAAAACATGCCTACATATTAGTTGAGTATAAAATTGTATGTAAAAAAATTGTGAAACTCATAATTGAAATTATTACCTTCATGTTGATAAATGATTACTCTAATTGGCTTTGAAATATTATTTGAAAGTTAACCTAATAATAACCTACTTATTATTATTATTATTGTCTAAATAATAATAATAATAATAATAATAATAATAATAATAATAATAATAATAATAATAATAATAATAATAATAATGGTAAAACTGATTTGGCTACAGACTGAACCTCTACCTCATAGTGATACATTATTCTACAACACAAAGATTGTGGGTTCTAAAATGGAATATAAGTTTGATACTTTCAGTAATCCAAACCAGAACCCAAGGTAGTGCAAATTATACAGAGAATCCAATTTTACCTGAAAAGCATATTTGATATCTAAGAGATGGAAAGGAATTTGAAAAGCCCCACCTGATCCAGTGAGATGGAAGGATCAGATATGCCCACGAAAGCCATAAATTATTCTTGATTATTGAAAGCTCATTTCATGAGCTCATCTTGCTTGTCACATCTTGGTCTGAGTATTTAAAAGCAGAACTGCCCATTTGCAACCACAGGGAAACAAAGATGATTAGGGGACTGGAGACTAAAGCATATAAGGAAAGGCTGCTGGAATTGGGTATGTCTAATTTAATGAAGAGAAGGACGAGACGGGACATGATAGCAGTGTTCCAATATCTCAGGGGCTGCCACAAAGAAGAGGGAGTCAAGCTATTTTCCAAGGCGCCAGAAGGCAAGGCAAGAAGCAACGGATGGAAACTAATCAAGGAGAGAAGCAACCTAGAACTAAGGAGAAACTTCCTGACAGAACAATTAACCAGTGGAACAACCTGCCTCCAGAAGTGGTGAATGCTCCAACACTGGAAGTTTTTAAGAAGAGACTGGACAGCCATTTGTCTGAAATGGTATAGGGTTTCCTGCCTGAGCAGGGGGTTGGACTAGATGACTTCCAAGGTCCCTTCCAACTTTATTATTATTATTATTATTATTAATATCAATACTGCATTTTTGCTAGCATTGAAGAAACATCCCTTCTTCCTAGTGTGCAAGAAACCAAAGTTGTCTAACATACTTTCTGTTCTTTTTTGCAAGAAAAAGAACAAGTTTGACACAATAGGAAACAGTCTGCAAATGTTAAAAAGTATGCCTGTAAGCTTATTGCTAATGTGAAATGTTCAAGGTAGAAGCTATCTAATGGTGTTTGGGAAAGGTTTTTGGTGGTGGTGGGGAGGGTATCTTGTAACACACACACACACACACACACAGAGAGAGAGAGAGAGAGAGAGAGAGAGAGAGAGAGAGAAAGAGAGATTGCAATTTTTCAGATTTAAATCCAAGTTTTATTTGCGAGAGAGAGAACGCTAAATTTTCTCTTCGGACAGACTGCTCTTTACATTTGTAATACTTAACGTGATTCAGTGGGGGGCCCTTAATGCTTTGATCTAATGCCACAGTACATTTTTTAATGAGGGAGATTTGGAATATTGTCTTAATGCAGAACAGTCTAACAGCTTATTGTAATAAACTGAAGCATTATACCTAGGAGACCCTTCTGTTCTTTGGGCTTGTCTGTTTGAAACAGGTAATTACCAAGGCCTTGGATCAGTTTTGAAAAGCCGGCACCCTGATGGATGTGCAGACTGAAGTGTGACATGAGCCTTTTCCAATACAATAGGTGGCCTAACAGTCCTCTGGAGGGCCAAGCTCATTAAATAGTCTATGCTTTTCTCCACAGCCCCCTCATCCTGTTCATGCCCTTCGCTGGAGTCGAATGAAGTTGGAGGTTTCTCCACTGAGGACTTAGCAAAATTGCTGAAAGTTCTCAGATTGAATTTTTTATGTGTATGACTTCATGATGGCATTAGCATGCGCTTTGATCCATGTGTGAATGGCTCTGGGTCGGCTCTTATTGCCAGATCCAGATGGTGTTACGGGGAACAAACAGTTGTGTTTTAGGATTTCTCAATAGACTGTCTAGACTGGCTTTGTAGCAGACAGATACAGCCACCCATCAAATTAGCGTTTGTCAGATTTATGGTAATGGTTCAGCAAAGCCTTCCTGTCACTGACATTAAGATTTACGCCGCCAAGTTATTTTGTTTTCTACAAGATATAGGGAGCCTAATTTATTTACAAAGCTCCCAGTCCTTCTCAATCTCAAATTCAATAGAAACAATTTTCAAATAGATGGTTCAGGTTTGAAAGATGATTAAAAAATAAGTGACTTGCTGCACGATGGATTGAGGAAACCTTTTTATTTCCTCCTTCAGATTATAAGATGTTAGGTGTATTCTTCTGATTAGTGTGCTCCATATGCTGCTTTTAGAAAGAAAAACATGTATGTGGATTACTGTGGCTAGAGTTTGAACTTTCATGTTACACTAAAGTAACACGAGCTGCTCCCTGCACACAGTGGGAATAACCTTTTGACAGGCACTATGTCCATTCTCAGTGAAAATGTTTTTCCAAGTCTGGCCAAAGTGCCTTTGATCATACTACCTCAAATGGAAGGGTCAGAGCTTCTATGCAAGGCAGGAACGATTCAGAGCAAAAGATAAATTGGAGGGTTGGGATCTTTTGGTTTGTGAGGGCATTTAAACAAAATCAGCATTTGTTGGACTTTCATTCTTTTCTGTTAGAAAATTGATAATGTCTAATTACTTTGCTATAGTGCTTGGATTGGGACTTGAGAATATATTCTCTTGAGACTGAAGATTTGTTGATTTGTTTTGTGTGTGTGTGTGTGTGTGTGTGTGTGTGTGTGTGTGTTCTGAGTTATGTATTTATGTATGCGTAGAAGCATGTGATATTTTATTGCTTATGAGAGCTACAACTTCAGTAATGTGTTGTAAGTAATGGATTTATTTTTTACCCATTCCCCAAGTTTAAACTGAAAAAAAAAAAAAGAATATTTTGAATTTGAGACTGAGAAAAAAGCAGATCCAGACTCCTTATTTTTCTATGTAATATACCTGAATATTTACATGTATTGCCAATTCATATGTTGCTACAAATATACCGATATTAGCATAAACTGCTGTCAGTGGCTGCTGATACTGCAGAACTATTATACATTCATGAGCGAGCAGAGTCTATTGGGAAAAATCAATTGTACAAGAGTGGATATTAATATACACATGTTTCAGTATCATCATTGGTCTTATTTCCACTCTCCATGTGCAGTATCATGAATTCAGGATAAGGAGTACATGATAAAAGAGCAGCTAAATAAATAAATAAATTTTGAAAGTTGAGAAAGGAGGGTTCAAAAGGCTGACTGCTACCCCATGGGATACCTGCTTAAGAGATGAATATTTGACAGCTCTGATTTTAACCATATAATGCTTGATTGAACAGGATTCAAGATGTTCTTTTAGAGGGGTAATAAGATAATCCCTGATCATGACTGAAATTATTGTGCATGAATTTATTAATACAAATTTGCTTTGAGATCTGATGGACTTCTTCCATTTATTTTCATCAGTCTTACAGGACAAATACAGTATGATAAAATATTTCCATCAACACCTGAAGTGATAAAAGGGGAAGCAAAGAAGAAGATACCACTATTGCAGAGGCTATGTTCATAAACATCAGAAGGAACTGAGTGTTTGGAACATATTATTTACAATATAACTTTATATATATCTGCATTCTTCTTCATCTTTTATTTTTATTTTGTCTGGCCAAATAGATGATTTTTATACTTGGTTATATTCTTAATGGACAAAAGCTCTAGAATTACCTATTTAATTGTGAAGTTTTGCTTTAGTAATTAGGGTACACAGCATTAATATTAATCTTACTGGATAAGAAGGATCTAGACCTTTTGGGAATAACACATTGAAAGATCTAGATCTTTTGGCAATAACCCATTGATTAGTAAGGATTATTTTTGACTAGCACTTGGTAGAGTTGACATGAAGGTCTTGGAAAAGATATTCAGTTGCTGTAATATGATTATATCTCCAAAGATCAAAATAGTGCAGGAACGTGTATTCCCTGTAACACTCTATGGAAGTGAAAGTTGGACTTTTGAGAAGCAAGATAGTAAGAGAATTGATGCATTTAAAAATTGGCTTTGGAGAAAACTGCTGAGAATATCATGGAGAGCCATGAAAACAAACCAATGGATCACTGAACAAATCAACTCAGAATTTTCACTCAACTTAGGAAAAAAAAACATATGCAAGTAGGTGGCAATATAAATTTTCTAAATAAATAAATAAATGTTTAATTATAATTTAGACTTAATTATAAGTTTATAATGTGCAATTGTTTACAGATTTATTTATTGAATTTATATGTTGCTCATCTCACTATCAAGAAACTTTGGCCTGAATATTACAGATGTCATATTCTAATTCTAATAATACTAATGAATGCAGTATTGCAGGTTGACTGCCCACTGACAGGAGTTCAGTTCTGACTGGCTCACGGTTGACTCAGCCTTCCATTCTTCCAAGGCTGGTAAAATGAGGACTCAGATTGTTGGGGGCAATATGCTAACTCTGTAAGTGCTCTAAAGCACTATGAAGCGGTATATAAGTCCAAGTGCCATTTTGGCAGGGAATTGGTAAAAGCTTTTGTACTTTGTAAAACATTTTCTTTCCATCTACTGTAAATATTGTACCATGTTGTTCTGGGGTAGGTTTTGATTTTGGTATAATTCTTGAGATTCTATTCATAATGATATGAATAGATAATGATACTTATTATTATTAATAGATAATGATACTTATCTAATTAATATTTAAGATTATTTAGTGGTTGGATTAATATTTTGGACATTTGATAACATTTGAAATATGGGGTATTATGTGCTGCTGTAAATAGTTTCCATAAAAAAACTTAGATGCTAGTTTCTACCAATGTTTCCAAACTTTATCTAGCTGGGAATGAATTTGTTCAGTATTTTTTCACCAGCCTATTTTGTGACTTTAAATTTATACAAAATATCAGATGAGCATATCAATAAAGTACATTTTTTTAAGGTTTAGGTCTTCAAGATTGGATCAGAAGGAAAAGAAGAAATATCTCATCCTTACCATCCAATTAGCATAATACTGATTACCCTACAGAGCAGAAAATTAGTTGTAGGCAATGAGTTCTAGTGTTTGTTTGTTTTTACACAGAACTCATCCCAAACTGCATACGACATTTTGAAATCATTGTTAGACAAACAGTTCTAGATTTCATTATATATCTTGCTTGATAATTAAAAAAATGATTTATTTACAGAGTTTATAACACCCAAATTTCATTTATTCTGTTAATAATCCCATTTCTGATGAATTTTCAGTATTGCCTCATTTTGCTTTCTGTATAATTCTGGTTCACAATGTTTAATCTTGCATATTAGCATCCTCAAACCAAGAAAATAGTATAAAGCTAAATAAAAATACTGATTCTAATAGAATGGAAAAAATGTACACATATTAATATTCTTACAATATTTCTAAGAACAAGCTGTGTAGTTTCCTATTATAGCACAAGATAAGTTGTGTTAGATCTGGTATTAGATAACAACTGAAAGAACTGTGCCCTTTAGAAAATGACATCCTCTTTTCATTTGCTTCTCCTAGACATCCTGGAGTTTTTACCCTTGGACAGCTCTTACCACTGGCAAAGGCTGTTTTCAGCAGTCAGCCCGCAAAACAAGAATAATCTTGAGTGTTCAGCACCGTTTCTGAATAAGCAAATATTTAAAAAAAGAGAAATGAAGACAATGTGAATACTGTATTTTCCAAAATCCAAAACATTAGAAAGGGTAGTAGCTATAAAAGATCAGAAAACTGGGGTGTCCTTGAAGAAGACAATGTTTCTGGTATGTGGGTAATCCTCACCAACAATAATTGGGACCAGGAACTCTGTTGTTAAATGATGCAGCTGTAAGGTGCGATGCCATATGACTGTGCTTATTTATGACATTAGTTCTGACAATTCTAATTTCAGACTTCCTTAATCAATAGGATCCTTGTGAGGATCTGCTAATATTTATTGGCAAAGCTAAGAAGAATCATGGAAGCTATCATGTTTCCTATAACTGCATGTATGTTCAGTTTTTAATATATTTTATTTTTGAAAAAATACATGCTGCCCTCTTTTGATTTCTGGTTCCAGAACAACACTTAAGAACAATAAAATTAGCTATAAAGCTAAAAATTATTTTTAAAAACCCCTAGAAGTCTAGGGTAAAAGTTCTGTATAGAAGCATCATCTCCAATAATGTAAAGGTACAAGGTTGACAGAATAAATATCTAGATGCCCCTTTCATAAAGAACGTACGAAAAATTTAAATGATTTTTTGATTACAGGTGATAGAATATTTGAAATTATTTTCCTATGCTCACATCTCATGAGTCAGAACAGGCACTGCTACAAATCATTAATAAAATACCAGGCTCTGTTTTCTAGGCAAAAAAATTACATTTTAATGTTTACATTTTATTGCATTTATGGTAAACACCTCCCCCTTCTGTGAGTAAATTTTGATCACACCCAAGCTTGTTTTGGCATTTGAACTATTATAAATGTGACAAGCATATACCTTGGTTTTGGCAAAGTAAGTTTTAAAAAGAGTATTCTAGGACTTTTTTCTGGGGTAATTCTTTCTGTGAGATTGTGTTGTAGTTTATTAGTCAGCAAGTTCTTCTTGACATCTCCTTAATAAGGACCTATAATGGATATAATTTGTAATGGGTATCATCTATATATTTTTTTTGTTTTCTTTCATTTTAAACTTTTAAACCTTGCGTTTGTATTCAGGAAAATTCTACACCTGTATCTGCAGAAATGGCTACACTTGTATATAACCTCTTTAAAGAACCTCCCAAGCATGAAGGATCTATCTTGTGTCAATATTTCCATTAGTTTCCCTAAAGATTAAGACTGTCTTTTGCTGATGATATTTTCTTGGAGCTGGCAAAGCCACTAGAACTTATTACTACTTTTGCCATATATCATGAGGACATCAGAAAAAAAGCATGATAGAAAAGCTTTATTTTCACAGATAGCAATGAATTGAATCTCCAAATGCAAGAGTCCATCAATCAGGTCCTCTGTAGACTTTTTCTGAGCTTGTAGTTTCCAATATAATTATAACAATTTCCATCCACTGGTTAATTTGTCAAGAAAGTATAATACAGAGTAAAATACATCAGCGTGTATATTGATACCTAATTAACAGAATTAGTGCATTTTTTAAAAAAAAATCCATGTGTGGAAAACACTTTGTACTAAAAAATGTAGTTTTTGATTTGCTGTTAATCTGTTCTCCAGATTTTGCAAGTAATAGTAGCATAGACAGCACAGAATATGTTTGCTCATCTGACATTTGTATTGTTGGATTGACACATGCAGCATAAACTGCTCCCACTATTTTATTAGCATTAATTTATTTATATTCTGCTGTACTATAAAGCCAAACATCATGCAAAATAACTCTAATTAATGGTCTTTTAATAGTATAGCTTCCATCTATATTTCTCTCTCAGACTAACAGCAAATCATTGATTATGCTATCTACAGCAGTAATTTCTATTGGCTATAAATATGTTAATATTAACAGATTCTGTCATTAAATCTATATATTTTATTCAATTTTTCATTTTTGAGATTTAGGTCTATTCTGTTCCATTGTAACATCACACTGTATTTTTAAGGTGTATATGAAATTGTGTAGATATTTTTATGTGTTTTTATACAATATTGGTCAAATGATTTCTTTAATACATTGCATTTGTATGCATATTTTCCTTCAGTGCACACATGTACATATGTATGTATGTATATATGTATGTATAAATAAGTCCATTTTTTCTGTTCATGAGGAGTTTCCAGTAAACAATAAACATAAATATGTTTATTGATGAATGAGTGAATAAATGCATCTAATCCAGTGGTTCCCAACCTTTTTAATGCCGCGACTCCCAACCGGTCGTAAGTCGAGGACTACCCAACCAGTCGTAAGTTGAGGACTACCCAACCGGTCGTAAGTCGAGAACTTTCCCTGCCCAGGAGCACCGCACATGCATGGTGCCGCCGTCTGCACCGGCCGAGGCGTAGCTGGCAAGCAGCAGAGACCGAGCAGGCCGACCACCGGCTGGGCCACCAGCTGGCCCAGCCCAAGGGAGGTAAGGCACCCTCCGGGCCCCACACGCGCCAGCAACCCTCCCTGCGCCTGACAGCCTCCCACCTCCCACCCCTGGCCCTCTTTTACTTACATTTTTAGTAGTTGCTCAGCAGGGAGGGGTGGAAACTTCCAGACAGTTCGCCTTTGCTGCAGACAACTTACAGCACCGTTTGCAGAATGGGACTTTTGGCGGGCTCAGCAGGGCAGAGACAGCCTGGACAATTCCTATTGGCTTTTTAAAGCCAATAGAATTAGACTCTGTTCAAGAGAGTCTATTCTATTGGCTTTCAAAAGACAATAGAATAAAAGGGAGTAGCACAGCTAAGGAAAAGGGGAAAAAAAGGCGGACTGCGTTGCTTGGCGACCCCCGTGAAATGGTCGTTCGACCCCAAATGGGGTCGTGACCCACAGGTTGAGAACCGCTGATCTAATCAAATATGTGAATTTAACTATCTCAGCAAGTTTCATCATCTTCACCAACCATTCCTCCACTGTAAATATTGTTGAATGCTTCCATTTTGTGTTATCATATGCAAAACTAAAATTCCATTTTTTCCCACCTGTTTGTCCATTTATCCCAACAGAAAGATCTCAATTGTGTATTAATCTTAAAATCCTCTGAATCCAATTATGCAATTGAATCCAAAATAGTCTAGCTTTTTTGCATGTCCACCAAGTGTGATAAAATGTCCCTCCTTATTCATGTTTCATGTATTTGAAGTGCCTTTAAATATTCTAGACATTTTTCTGGTGGCATACATCAACTGTACATCATTTTATAAAACATTATTTAAGACTACAACACAGTGTTAATTTCAATTCTTTCAATCATATATTTCCCAATGTTCACTCTGTACATTCTAATCAAAATATTTAGCCAACTTTGTCATACATTCTTTCACTTGTTCTGTTTCAAATATCATTAGATGTTTATACAGTTTAGCAGTTATATGTTCATCATTTATATGTAATTCCACTTCAAACTCAGTATTACAAACTAAAAACTCTTTTGTCATCCATTAAATCTTGCCAATAACAAATGAAAAATAGCAACTATGTCCCTTTGATATCTATTTTCTTGATTTTATTTTTTATTCTCTTAACAAAATTCTAGTGTCTCACAATGAGTTTGTCAGAGGACGCACGGTCTTATTGCACTGAGGTAACCCAGGAGTAAACACAGTAAACAGTGATCTATATCAGGGCTTTTCAACTTTTTCACCCATTGTACCACTTTTAGGATTTGGCAATATCTGAGTACCACCAGTCGCCTAGCAAGATGTCAAAAACTTGATGACCAAAAAAAAAAAAAAAAAAGGAAAAAAATGATGAAGTACAGGTAGTCCTTAACTTACAACAGTTTGCTTAGTAACTGTTCGAAGTTACAATGGCACTGAAAAAAGTGCCCCGCAAGGCACAGCCAAGCAAGACACCTGCCTGCCCGCCCGGCTGCGCTCTTCCTGTCTGAGGTTTTCATTGTTGTGAGCATTTCTGTTGAAGATTGGCAGCAGGGGTGTTTGGTTTTTATTCCCCCTGTCTGCTGGGTGGTTGCAGCAGGTTTTGGTCACTTCACATGAGCCTGGGACACTGTGACTGTCATAAATATGAATCAGTTGCCAAGCATCTGAATGTAAATAACAAGACCCTGGAGATGCTGCAACATTCCAGGTGATCGGCGCTTCTTCTGGGCTCAACAGAAGCACCAGGATCAGCGCCGAGCTCCAGCTGGAGCCTGGCGCTGATCCTGGTGCTTCCGCTCAGCCCTGACAGCCCTGCAACTCCAGCCATCTCTCGCTCAGGCTTGTGCGGTGCTGCCACTGGTTCAGCTCATTCCCCTCCCCCGCTACCACTTTTCTGGGATGGTCGTGTACCACCTGACAGGTGCCAATGTACCACAGGTGGTACCCGTACCACTGGTTGAAAAGCTCTGGTCTATATTGAATGGTGGCTTATATTACAATATCTACAAACATACTAGAAACAAAATAGATACATGTGATGATAATTCAGGAAACTCCAATACACAGCAGTTACAGAAGGAAATGGACAAGAGAGAACACAACAGCAAAAAGCCTTTCCTTTTATACTCAGGCTCTTAAAGGGACAGAGACTCCTGCTGAGTCATTCCTTTCATTGCATCATCCACCTTATATTACATCATTACGTAAACTGTTTAACTATTAAATTGTTATTCTGACAGAGTTAGACATTTGTATTTGCCTATTATATCTCATATATAAAATGTTTCTTGTGCGGAAAGCCACAAAGGTGATTTCTGGCAAACCTTGGATTTGGATCTATTCCATATTGCACTGAAGTTTCTAAGAGGGGTTTTGGAAATGATATAAAACCCTCTTTTTGGGATAACAATAATAATAACAACAATAATAGAGTTATAGGAAGGGACCTTTGAGATCTTCTAGTTCAGTGATGGCGAACCTTTTAGAGACTGAATGCCCAAAAACTGGCCCTGCCCCCACTCCACCCCCTGCCTCGCCCCTGCTCCGCCCCCATCCTGCCTGCCCGCAGGGCCATTCACCATCTCCAGGGCCCACTGCAGATCAACCAGCAGTGCTATGGCAGCCATGCCCTTTGCCCACGCCCCGCAGCATCAACTGTGCGCAATGGGGCATGAGGGCAGAGTCTTGTCTATGTTGTCTGGCTGCCATTTCCTTGGCTGAACTGCTCCACGTGGGCCACGCTTGGGGGCAACTCTTCTCCAGGAGGGCTGCTGGTGAGGTGGGGGTCATGGGGGAGGCAAGGCTGGGGCAATGGCACATGTGCCCACAGAGAGGTCTCCGAGTGCCGCCTCTGGCACCTGTGCCATAGATTCGCCACCACTGTTCTAGTTCAATCCCCTCCTCAGGCAGGAAACCCTACACATTTCAGACAAATGGTTGTTCAGTCTCTTCTTAAAAACTTCCAGCGTTGGAGCAATCACAACTTCTGGAGGCAAGTTGTTCCACTGATTAATTGTTCTAACTGTCAGGAAATTTCTCCTTAGTTCTAGGTTGCTTCTCTCCTTGATTAGTTTCCATCCATTGTTTCTGGTCCTGCCTTCAGGCGCTTTGGAGAATAGCTTGACTCCTTCTTTGTGGCAGCCCCTGAGATACTGGAACACTGCTATCATGTCACCACTAGTCCTTCTCTTTATTAAAGTAGACATAAAGTAGCAACCGTTCCTTATATACATTTTAGTCTCCATTCCCCTGATCGTGTTTATTGGTCTTCTGTGTACTCTTTCTAGAGTCTCAACATCTTTTTTACATTGTGGTCATCAAAACTGGTCATGTATAAGGTACCATTTGTATCTCTTTGTTCCGAACACTTAAGGCAAAATAGACAACATTCCACCAGCTTACAGAACAGAAGAACATGATCTGTTCTTCCCAGGAAGATGTATTGTATTCTGGCAATGTTCTAGGGATCTATCTGTGTCACCGATGCTAAAAAGTTCTGCAGATTGCCTCTGCAGAAAACCTGTTGGCTGACAATATAAGCTAAGGATAATGGCAGTGTGAAGTTGTTGCTTGTCACCAAATAAAATAAATATTGAAAATTAAAAAAAACAGATTTAAAATCATATATTTAAAGAAAAGTGTTGGTCTGTTTAGATTTGTATGTTTCCTGAAATCTAACCTTTCTTCTATGGTTTGCTTGGACAGGCCATAAAGCCAAGAGGGTTGACAGAGTATCTGCAAGCAAATTTGAGAGGGATCAAAATATAACTCCTGAATTATTAATCACAGTCTCTTTTGTGTGCAACTGGATATCTCATAATTATATTACTTTGACCAATTTAGTTCTGATGCAGCAATTTTAAAACTTTTGTAAGACTTAAGTTTGATTTTAAAAGACTTTTTGGCAATTAATTCAATTTAACATTTGTTATTTGGATTATTCTTGATACTATTGTGGTCTCTGAAGTTCCACATCTGGTAGAGGTTTTGGAGGAAACAGCTAAGGCTCCTAAGCCAGCAAAACTTTTTGTAAAAGTTGAAGGAATTTAATGAAATTGATATTAATCATTAAGACAATCTTTGGAATAATAACCTGAAACATCCTTCTTTTGGAAAATCAATGATAGGTTGCTTAAAATAATTTAAACTATCTATTTTTGATCTTAGGATGGGGTTAGTGCTGCATAAACTTTTATTCTGCAAATATTGGATATTGCAGAATATGTTTAATATGAGTTAGCTGCAATAGCCTTCCTTTGGAGATAGATTTCAGAATTTGGAACTGCAAAAACTAGGTCTGTTCTTTTATTGTCACATTTTGGATTGAAATCCACTTGGGTTGTTAACATGATTTTAGATTGCTTGTTGAATGTCAAGGAGATGCACATGTCCTTGTTGGCTCTTGTCTCAGTATTTGGAATCTATTAGTTATCAAGAATTGTGAACTTATTGTGCATGGGGGATAGCCAAAAGAATTATTATATAACACTGGAAGGATAAATCTGCAGTAATTAATTGCTGATATGTATTATTTTAATGATTTAAGTGACTATTTTTCTTTCAATAAAATGGCATGTTTATTTAATTCAATATTATCACACTGTTAGCAATTATATGTTTCTGCAAGTATATGTGTGTTCGTATCTTTATATCTATGCATTTCTATGTGTTCTGTGCTTAAATAAGTAGATAGAGAGAGAGAAAATGAGCAAACCATGGTATATGGGCTCACTATGTTAAACACCCCCCCCCACAGATAAAACCACATTTTTGCCTTGTTACCACATAAATGTATTCAGTGGTACCTACAGTTAGCAAAAGAAGTCTAACATACTATTTTTGTACACATTTGAAAAGTGCAGATGCATTTCCTTGCCTGACACGAATAACGTACACGTGTCATAAAAATGTTAAAACAATGACTCTTGCAATAATGTTTGCATCATAGAAATGTTTAGTAATCTATAAACAGATTGAAGTCATGTTGTTTATCACAGGCAAGAAGAAGGTTAAAAGCATCACAAGATAAAAACAAATGACTAAATAAAATATAAAAAACAAAAATAAAAAAAACATTTAGTCAACATAAACATATGCATGAGGGGAATAAACAAACCTGAAACACATTGAGGCTGTTCTGGAGTAGAAGTGATGACTGCAGGCCTCTACTATCCCGGTCACCTCACAAGTGGACTACTCCAACACATTCTGCATGGAGCTGCCCTTAAAAATCTCCTGCAATCTGCAATTAGTGCAAAATACTAATGTTAAGCAGGGAAAGCCAGTACTGTATTCCATGTAACATCAATATTCCAGGAGTGCCTTGATGACTGGCTTGTTTGGGATTGTACTTCAGGGTGCAGGTGCCTATAAAGTCTGCATGACATAGGGCCTGTGTGTCCCTAAGGTGTGCCGCAAAAGAAATGCTTACTGATAACACCCTTCCCTTCAACAAGCCAGCATTCTTTACAGAACTCCTCTCCTATGGAACACCTTCCCATCGAAGATAAGAATCATGCCCTTACTTTTAATAATCAAGATGTATTGAAAAGCATGCGTGGATATGGGTAACTCTGTATGGGATTAATTTTTATGTTTTCTCATATGTGGGGTCACGGATTTTATGTCTAAGAATATAATCATGGTTGATGGCATTTATATTTGATATATATTTTTATAATTGTATTGTTATACATTTGTTGCTGCTCAGGATAGGTTACTTAGAAACTAATAACTAAAAGTGGCATAAAGGTGTTTCAATTAAATAAAAAATGAAGGGCCTTTAGTCAAACACATTTGCTCCCAAAGCCCTCTAAAGCAGGGGTCCTCAACCTTGGCAACTTTAAGACTTGTGGACTTCAACTCAGCAAAGCTGGCTGAGGAATTCTGGGAGTTGAAGTCCATAAGTCTTAAAGTTGCCAAGGTTGAGGATCCCTGCTCTAAAGGAGCCAAGGTTTAATGACTTTCCTGCCCAAATTTTAGAAGAATTTTAGTTGTAGGCACATTGTTTCATGTTGCATAACATTTCTTTCACAAAAAGGGCTGATAACTATATGTTAATAAGTGACAACAGCAGACTTGAAATTATTCCAAAATTCAACATGTTGAGTTGTTCCCTTTAAAAGACTTGCTGAAATAGTCCCTTAAGATATTTCTGTTAAATATTTTATGCTTTCCCCCAAGCTTTTGGTTATGTAACAGTGGTATAGAGATCTATTATTGGTGTCTTTGGTTTGAGTCTGAACATACTGTGTTGGAAGCTGGTAGATAGTTATTCTCATGTAGAACTTTGACATGAAAAGATTAAAATAAGGAGAACTAGGCAATGCAGATCTGCTGTGTGACCTATAGAAGAAGTGCTTTCCTCATTGATTGATGATTCATTGGAAAGTCATATGTATCTTTCAAAAATTAGTGGAATCCTTTTAGTGAGTACCACAACTATTGATTGTGAAGGAAATGAATTAGTTGCTTTCATGGTTTAATAAAAAATATATAGACTGGACCCTGGGAAACTTTTTGCATCTCCATGAATAGTATCCATTTTTCTTTCAAGACAGTGGCATACTAGGCCTTTTGAAAACATTAACAAAGCAATCCTAAGGTAATGCATTTGGGATAGAGATTGCAGAACTGAATAACCCTTTCTGTCTAATAGTGTAGGAAAACCAGGATGCTCTTCTCCTTTATCCATAGACATTTTGATTCTGGGTAATCAAATATTCTGTCTTGCAAATATTATTTCCTCCTTTTCTTGTTACTTATAAAAAGATGAACAACCTTTCTTGATGTTTTCTCAACAGTGTTTTCGAGCCCTTTGCTGCAAAGGACCTCCACCTCCACGACCAGAATATGACTTGGTTTGCATAGGTCTCAGTGGCTCCGGCAAGACAAGCCTGTTGTCCCAGCTCTGCAGCGAAAATAGAGAAAATATAGTGTCCACTACAGGTGAACTGATGATTTGTTTTGCTTTTTCAATTATAGGCATTAAATGCAAAAGATCAATTAACAACTGCAACCAGGAGTGCCAGGATTGCACTCATTGAGCGAACCAGTAACATGAGGTCTTGATTAGTGACTGCTTCGCTCAGTAGCCAAAATTCCAGTCTTATTTATAGTTGCAAGTCAAAAACTATATATATATATATAAACAGGAAGCAAATCCCACACTTGCTAGCACTGATGATGTTACTATTTGGGTACTGATACATCTGCAAGTAAACAACCAAGGACTTTTGAATTAAAATAATGCAAAATGCATTTGCGTACTTTTATTTTTTTAATCTAACCGTTATACAACTCATGGTAACAATTATTAGCAATTTGAATTTATTAACCTAAGCTGACAAGCTGGTAATAGGTTAAACTGAGGAAAATAATGTTACAGTGAACAAATGTACTGCTTTGGATAATCTGTCAACTGGAAAAAAAGTTATTTTTTTATTTATTTCTATTTTCAGGTTTTAGCATAAAAGCAGTGCCGTTCCAGAATGCTATCTTGAATGTAAAAGAACTTGGAGGTAAAGAACACTATATATAATATGTACAGCTGATGGTAGCATTTGATTCCTTTGTGACTTGATTTATGACAATAAGTAATAGTTTTAATACTTATCAAATACCTTTTCACCACTAGGTGTAGTCACTGCCTGGTACAATCTAAGTAAATTCATCTCAGGAAGAAAGTGAGGAAAATGTTTAAATAGTGAAAGGTTGAAGCAGGGAAATTGACTTTAAAAAAAGAGATAAGGAATTGTTATTGAAAGTGGCTAGATATAATAGTGTGAATTTCCAAGAGAGGTATTACTATCAAAGTACAAGAAATAATAGTTTTAATCAAAGCCATGTATAAGATTTGGGAAAGATGACACTATAACAGCTTAACAGAAAAAAAAGACATTGAAAAGGAGGGTTTATGTTACATGATAGGATGAAACTTATATTTCTTGAAATAATTAGATAAGTGTCATGTAAAAATTCCAGACAACATAAGGTCTATTAGAAGGGCAACTCTTCAGGTGCTCGGAGAACTGCAAGACATTCTACTATCTGATAATTCATTCATAATTATCAGATAAAGAAAATTCTTCTTAGAGCTGCTACATTGTACTTAGGATGCACATTTCCCCTTAATTATGTATGGCAAGACTGCCAGTCATCATGGATCTTGATATTACACAAAACGTCTTGAACAAACAGCATCATTGGGAGATGAAGTCTGATATATATAGAAGAGCACCAGGTTGGGGAATACTAGTCTGGCATTGCTTTCTGAGCACTGTTTTGGCTATGTTAGCTGATCTGTTGTGTATATTTAGGCTGGCTCTATAGAATCAGCAATTTTGTCCTCAACTCCACATTTTGAGTTTAGTTTCATTCATAAAGTTTTAATTGCTGATCACTTTGGACACATGACTCTTCTTTTGCTTGCCATCAAAGAAAACATTAAAGCAAAACTATTTTGTGGATGTTTTGTTCTACATACAGGTATTCCTCAGCTTATGTTCAAAACGGGGACTGGAATCTTTGTCATTGAGCAAAGCGGTCATTAAATCAGATGTCCATGTAACACTTCGCCCAACAACCACAATCCCAACTCTCCCAGTTGTGGTTGTTAAGTGAACATGCAGTTTGTTATTCTGAGTGCTAGGGAGAGGACCCTCTCTTTACCCCATCATGTCCAGGTTCACTTATCTTCACCTTTTTCTGCAGCTGCATGTAACTTCAGCTAATATCAGTCACCATATCACAAAAAAGATGTTGAGAGTTTGGAAAAAATTCAGAGAAGAGCAACTGAGATGATCAAAGGCCTGGAGACTAAAACATACGAAGAACAGCTGCAGGACTTGGGTTTGGCTAGTCTAAAGAAAAGAAGAAATAGGGGAGACATGATAGCAGTATTCCAGTATTTGAGGGGCTGCCACAAAGAAGAGGGGGTCATGTTATTCACCAAAGCACCAGAGGGCAGGACAAGAAACAATAGTTGGAAACTGATCAAAGAGAGAAGCAACCTAGAATTAAGGAGAAACTTCCTGACAGTGAGGACAATTAACCAGTGGAACAGCTTGCCTCCAGAAATCGTGGGGGCTCCATCACTGGAGATTTTTAAGAAGAGGCTAGACAGTCACTTGTCTGAAATAATATAGGTTTTCCTGCTTGAGCAAGGGCCTGGATTAGAAGACTTCCAAGGTCCCTTCCAGCTCTATTCTATTTTCATGTGAGACAAAGCCTTTCTTTGTCTGCCTTGTGCCATCCTGCAAATGGGTCCTGTTCTCACAATCATTGAAAGGCTCCTTTCCAAATCATGTGATTTGGAGAAAGGGCCTTCCTAGGGCTAGAAAGCTAGTGACCGCCATCCTTCTGAAGGATAGAAATCTTTTTTCTAGCACCATCATTCTAGATGAGTAGAAATTCTAGAACATCATCATTCTAAAAGGCTAGAAGAGTACGCCTCAGGCAGGCTACAGAAGTGGAACTCAGAAGTTCAGGATGTGAGCCCCATTTCTTCAGCTGAGTGGAGGAGCTGGGCCAGAGTGCAGAAACAGTGCTTGGATTTTCAGGATACAAGCCCCATTTTCTGCAGCCTGATGGAGTAGCCAAGCTTCCCTCCATGCATGGAAGAGAACACCTCCACTGTGCTGCAAAAATGAAGCTTACACCTCCTGGATGCAATCCCCATTTGTGTAGTTCAGTGGAGGGTCTGAGCTTTACTCAGGAAGCAGCTTTTTCAGCCAGCCCCCAGAGAGGAGAGGAAGTCCTTTCAACAGATGGCAGCAGCTTTCAACCTTCCCTGCTGGCTTCCCCATTGACTTTCTGGGAAGAAAGCAGAGAATATTGCAGATAGCGATCAAATGAACATGGAGCACTTGGGAATTGGTTGTAAATGTGAACAGGTTGGCAAGTACAAAATGTGGTCATATGACTACAGAAGGTGGCATAAAATTTTACAAAGGCTAGAACTGCTTAATGGACCATAAATAGCAATAGCACTTAGATTTATATACTTTATAGCTCTCTCTAAGCAGTTTACAGAGTCAGCATATTGCCCCCCAATAATCTGGGTTCTCATTTTATCAACCTTGGAAGGATGCTAAATGTCATAACTAGAGGTCTCCCTGTAAAGTACTTTATTCTGGATATTCAACTATGTTTTATGAAGAAAATGGATAAAATACCCAATTTAGTGCTGAGAAGTTCCATAAAAACAAAATTTCTTTGCTGGATAATGCAAATTGATTAAATAATGCATAGAAGAGGAGTCAACGTAAGAGTTTCAGAGAGAAGCAAAGGAACTGAGATTAAAAAAAGAAAGAATGTGAATTTTAATTTTATTTTTTTAAAGATGAAAAAGCTACAGCTGAAAAATATAATCACTGAAAAAAATTGGCAGAAATAAATATTTTTAGAGATATGGGTAGTAAGGGAGAGCCAGTTTGATATATGTAAACAAGATATATGTAATTCTGTGCTGTATGTCATCTGATTAATATTTATGTGTGTTTTTTGTTTGGTAATTGCCAAAGGGGCTGACAATATCAGAAAATACTGGAGTCGTTACTATCAAGGATCTCAAGGAGTAATATTTGTATTAGACAGTGCTTCTTCAGAAGATGATTTAGAAATTGCTAGGAATGAACTGCATTCTGCGCTGCAGCATCCACAATTATGCACTTTGCCATTTTTAATATTGGCCAATCATCAAGACAAGCCAGCTGCTCGTTCAGCACAAGAGGTATGTTTAGTACTGTAAGAACCTTTGTGTTACTAATTGTTTGAATGCAATAATGGAAAAGTCATGACTGTATGTATATCTTATGCATATGTAGAATCTATAAAGTTTGGATGAACATAATTATTAATTAATGAAAAAAAGATACTTTTAGGTCCACACCAAAGATTGCCTATGTGTTTTGTTTTGTTTTGTTTTTAAAAATATGTCTGCAGTTTCTCTACTTTTATCTTACTGTCTTCTTTTTCAACATCCTTAACATTTCTAACAAGATGGTTATTAAAATTTATTTAAAATATTATGTTTTTACTTGTCAAAGCTTCCACTTTTAAAAAATTTAGCACATGTCTAGGTTTGGTTAGCTCTTACCTCAAACTGTGTCCATTTCTGATATCAATTTAAGGAGGATTAAAAGCAGTTGTAACAAATTTTAGAGAAGGGCAAAGAAAATGATCAGGGCAATAGAAATTATGGAGAAATTATGAAGAGCTGTTTACCCTAGAAAAAAACAATTAATGGAGGAATATGATTACACAGTTCAACTTCTGAAGGGTTGTCACACAGAAGAAGGTCAGGAACTCTTCTTTTTTTATTTCAGAGGCAGGACATAGAAAAATGGATTTAAGTTACAGAAAAATAGCCTGATAGTGGAACGAATTACCAAGATAGGTGAGGGTTTGCTCTTAGTTCTATGTGTTCTTGCAGAACCTGGACAGCCATCTGTTGGGAAGATTTTATTTGGATTCATACACTGAGCAAGGAGTTGGGCTCAGTGACCCAAATTACCCCTTCTAGCTTTATGATTTTGTGAGTTTCCCTACCATTGAGGAAGTTAGTTGTAGTTAAGCTTATTCAAAAATAGGATGGTTTATTTTCTAAATAATAATTTATTAAATTCTGGATTTTCTTTGTTAAAAATGTGACATTTTTGGATCAAAATTTCCAAATGTATGTGGCTTTATATTCCTCAAGTATTTCCTTTTTAGTGATCAAGATTGTATTAGTGATACCATCTTTACATTTCTTTACACGTAGTCTCCCAGATGCAAAAATTTGACATACGGTATGCGACCAAAAAATAATGCAGTTATAGATATTAAATGCATGATATTTTAATTTACTCTTACATTAACTTAACATTTATATACATTCAATGATAACCAATATTCACTTCTTGAAAATTCAAACCTCAGTAAACCTGACATTGAATTTTTCATGATATTACTTCATATAAAAAGTTGACAATCACTAACATTCCAATATAGGACTGGGAAAAAATCTATTTAAATCTATTAAGAATTGCTATAAATCACTGTTGAATATACTGAACAAATGCACAAAATGTAGAAAAATAACAATTAGATAAATGTGACAGCTTTTCATATCCAAGAACATTAAAAAAATTAAACCATAGATTCCGTCTGATTTTACAGCAGGTTCGAAAATGATTCCACTCATAAGAGGTAAAGAAGTATCTTTAATTAAGTATATAGATTATATGAAGATATGTATTAATTCCTAATTAGTTCTGATATTCTCTGTGATTAATGCACAAAGCAAATAATGCACAGAAAATAACCCTTTTATTGAAACACTGGGTTCTATCTGAGCAAAGATTTTGGTCACATTTCTGTTTTTTGTTTTTTATGGTATGAAAAGCAAAAAGTGAAACAAAATATAGCATAAAAAGAGTGAAAACTTCTGAATCTGTTTTCAGATGTGCTTCTGATTCTTTGTCTTTTCTCCTGGTAACAGCAACTCTGAACGTGTTTTTCTGAAAACCAGGGAGCAACTTGTTTGAATGGCAAACAATGCATTGAGAGGCCATGTCTTTGCATGCATCTGAATGTATTTCCTTAGTAATGCTGATACTAGTATTCAGGCAGATTCATATTAGATGAAGTCATTCTTATATTGCTTCTAGGAGGTATAGTACTTTAAAATTCAGCCTTATCTGTTAGTTTTATATAGGCACAATACTGAGTAGTTACTTGTCATCGGTGGATTCAAGGTTTTAGTATTGGCATAATTGTGATTTATTTCAAAAATAATGATTGCCGAAGCATTTTCAATCTGACAAGCTGTATAAATGTTGAGTAATAGTTACAGAATTTTTTGCCTCAAATGTTGTAAGAGCCAAGAAGATTCCACAAACAGCTGTTTGTGATGTTCACTTGTGGGAGTTATATGCAGGGTTTCCAAGCTCTGTGGGGCACTGTTAAAATTGTATGATGTAAATTATTTATCCAAGCCATCAGGAAAAGAACCACATGTAACTATTTGAAACTTATGCAAAATCGTGACACTGTTTGCTTATCTGAAAAAAATGGTCTCATTTCCTTTTCAGTCATACTAGTTTTACAGTGTACTTAAGAATAAGCTTATAATTGCATTATTCAGTTGTTTCCATTTATCTTTTAAAAATCTGACTTTTTTATTGTAACGAAATAAGCTAAATTTTGGAAATACATTATTTGCATTATAGACATCTCACAAGAGAAAAGCTTACTTTGGGAAGAAATGTACATATTTAATTATTAAATGAAATGATTCAGACATCAAAGAAATGAATATTCAAGAAATATGATAGTTTATTTTCTATATGTGCTTATCAAATATAAATCCAAATCAAGGTATTATCATATATATGTTTAAAGTTCTGGAATTATCACAATTATCTCCTTGCAATGAGACTTCTTCGATGTTAAATTAGACTTTAGACTTATGCTTCCAAAAAATTATCTTCTTATTCTAGTGTTCCCATTTGTCCCCACACAGGTTTATCATGTATGGATATCTTTATTGTTACAAACCAAGTGGGGGCAACTTAAATCTACTTTAAGCTTCAAAAAAATCTTTGTTTACACAATGCCCTGTTGTTCATCTGTGTATATTATTTCTTTAGTACATTAAATTCCAAATTGTCAGTTCTGATATATTAGGGAAGAAGCTAGATCTTTAGATTAGATTGGAAGCCACAGTCCTTATTATGGGTGGCTTAGGAGCAATGACTTTTTGGATCAAATCAATTTGGCTTTGGTTTATTAATTTGGGAAAAAAATCTTTGCAGTCTTAGAACCAAGACCTTAGCTGTTTTCTTGGCATCCAAATAGATCAATTGATGGGGCTGTATGATGAGCAAAGTGTAGGCTTTTTCCCAGTTAATTAAGCATTCCATTTTCTGCTAATTACTATAATGCAGACTTTGTTTTGAATGGCATCCAAGAACCTTTGTCTGAATGGTTCTATAATGCTGTCTAGGAAGCTCTTATAGATACCCATTGAAAATGTACTCCATTGAAAACCCATCTGGGCTGTGTGCTCCCCCCTTTTAATTGCCTGTTCAGAGGGTTTTTTTCCCTTGTCAGTTCACAAATTTGTGTATGTCGCAAACTTGTCCATTCTGGTAGCTTGATTTTTATGTAGGTATTCATTCTCCCATCAGTACTAAGTTTGTATTTAACCATTTTTTGTTTTGTTTGGGGGTTTTGATTTTTTTTTCTTCCTTTGTGTCTACAGAGTCCCATTGCACATGATTCACTGGGATATGATTCTGTTTATTAATTATTTACCTTTTTTGTTATCCATTATATAACTTTTGAGATATTGATAGCATGTTGTGATTAAAAATATAAATGTTTTACTATCTTATTAGTTGATTAAGTATAACTGTTATTATGAAAATATCCTAATAAGCTATATAGAACTAGATTGCTTAAGATTATCTGGACTGGAATTCCTCACTGCTGCAAGGTTTTCAATTTCCTTGGCCAAGATAGCAATTTATACATCTTATCCAGTCCTGCAGTTTCTACCTTCTTTATTATTATTCCTTGATTGATCTATTTACTGAGTCATGTCAGGCTCATGTAAATCAACAGACCACTGATCTAAATAAGCCATTGAGCTTCTATAACATATATTAGTATCCGGTATGCATTTTGGGCTAGGCTACCTTAGATGCTAATGACTTGTGTGGCTATCTATATTCAGTATAGTATTAATGAAGCTGTCACCTTGAGAATGAATAAGGGTTATTTTAAAAACAAAGTAAATGCCAGTTGTCATTTGTCATATCCTGGAGGTTTTTTTTTTAAAGACTTTGGATGCATTCAGAAGTGGACGTTCTGAATATATTCAGTATTATTTCTTCTGAGAAATAATTCTTCTGAGGAGAATAAATCAAGAGTGATATACATTGAACATTTTTTTCTTGCTTATATTCATTTAGATTGCATGGCCATCTAAAGGTTGGCATGCTCTATTTGATAGAATAGAGTCACCCAATAAAATCTGATCTATAGTACGAATGAGCAGCCGTTTAGAAGCAATTTGGAAAAGGTGCCTCCTAGGGTGTGAGACCATCTGCCTGTCTACAGCTGCCCCACGATCCTGGGAAAACCCACAGCTTCTTTAGAGTTGCAGACAGGTGCAGGTGCTCCAAAGACCTTTGTAGGATCTAATCTATAGCATGTTACGTTTTGACCTGTTAATTTGAACAGCTTAAAGAAGTTGAGGTGATGGGAAGTTTATAATAAGCTCCTGTAAAAAAAATGATTTTAGGATGCTCATATCTCAGTTTTTTGTAGATAAGACTTGCAACAGTACATGCACCTTCTATGAAGCATGTGATAAAAGACACAGAGGGATCTGAGGAAACAATATGTGATGGAGATGGTGTCTGGGCTAAAATATAGCAGAGGAAAACTATGGAATTGAAAAAACAATAAAATGGGTGGACAGCATGGTGACATTAACAGTTTTGAGAAAACATCACTGGATCTAAAATGATAGAATATATTTAATATGAGTCTAAGAATAAGTAAAGGCAAGATTTGTGGAAATGATAATAGGGATATATAGCTAGATAAATAATACCAGAAAAAGTGGATTTATGTTTTTATAAACATAGCATGAGTGTCACGTAAATGGTTAAGGTACCAGGTTATAAACCAGGAGACTGTAAGACTTTAGGCAGGCTGTGTGACTTTGACTCACTCTTTCTCTCTCTGCCTTAGGATGAAGGCAATAGTAAATCACTTCTGAAAATCTTACCAAGAAAATTAAAAGGACTAGTCCAAACCAGTAGCCAATACTGATTTGAAGACCAAAAACAGTAACAGTCTTTGGAGTAAAAGAAGAGAAATGGATATGAATAGGAAGTAGAGGTTTTAGGGGCTGCTTCAGGTTTCACTGATATTTGGAATCTTTATGTGTTGTTTCACATAAAGATACATGTAAGAAAGATTTGAAATTATATTGGCATTTATATTGAACATCAAATGTTCAAATACATTCACAGACATAAGAATTAACAAAATGGTATATTTATATTTATTGTTGGGAAATAAACTATGCCACAATACCAAATTGTGCATTTGTCGGGCATAGTAAATTATAATAAAGCTAATTAAAGTATGTTCAAAAATGATGTGAATTCACAATAATTAAACAGCAGTTAAGAAATTGAGGAAGAATCTATGATTTAGTGAACCCATTAGGTGCTTTCCTTTTTAATTAATTAATTAAATAAATTTTCTTGCCACCCATCTCCCCTACAAAGGGATTCTGAACTTTCCTTATAGTGCAGCCATGTTAACAATTAACAATTGACAATGGTTGAGGCCACTAGAAGAGCAAGGAACAGAACTTTTCATCTCCATTGACACCAAAAGAGAAAGTAAAAGACCAAAGAATTTTATTTCAAGAAGCAGACAAATCTAAACATTTGAAAATTAAACAGTGTTTATATTATCTTTGTGTATCTTTATCTTTAAGTAATGTTTTGTTCTGTTCTCTATGTTATATTCTCTAAATCAATTATCATTGTTTACCAGCCACCATAGAGAACCAATGACTAATGGCATTTTTTGCAAAATGTTGTATTTCATTACAATAGACTACTATTTAGTTTCAAGACAGACATTTATAAAATTTAAAAGGATAAACTTCCAGCAGGAGATGAATGATGTCTTAACTGTGGTTACTTTCATAGTTAGTTGAATATAAGAGAAAGTTTGGTAAAGTTATTCAACTTCTTTATGACATAAAAGCCTGTAGGATATTTTGCATCATGGTAAGCAGGGTCATGATTTTAAGAAACCATAAGAGTTTGATTATCTATTTGACAATGTTGATTAACAATGTTGTATGTGTGTGTTTTTAAAAAGTGTGGCTTATCGTGATCAACAGTTCCAGAACCCTCTTATTGACTATCATTGAAAATAACAGAATCAGCATGGTCTCCTGAAATTTTGAGGTGGAGAAAGACCAATGGTTATAGTATAAAATAAATGTAACAAAGTTAAAGGTAATGGATTGGGAAAACACCTCCCAAATGCGTCTAAATATTTGAGATATCCATTTGAAACATCCATCTACATCCAGGATAAGGAGCAGGGGAGGGAAAGGAGGAGGCTCAGCTACTAAGACCTTATCTTAGGGGGTCTTCAAACTTGGCCGTTTTATGACTTGTGGACTTCAACTCTCAGAATTCCTCAGCCAGCATGCCTAATAATGAATAATGAAATAATAATAATGAAAAAGTACCACAATCATAGTTCTGTAATCTGAGTAATTGGTAGATTCACCTCAAGATCCTCCATGACATTGACTTATCCTGGAAATGTGCATGCTGTGTAAATTCAGCATTGATACATATATTTGACCTGCAATTTTTGAGAGTACAATGTGCACATGTACTATAACTAATTCATTCTGGAATAGGGCGGTCCAACAATAAAATGAAATATGGCAGGGTTCTGTTCATATTCGTAAGGCTGCCATCCTGTGTTTTTATAAATTCAGAACAATAGAAGTACAGACAGTTGCTGCTTATTTGGCTTCATTAAACATTTAGATAGTGCATCCCAGTATAAAAATAATTTACTATATTATGTTTACTTTAAAAAACGTAAAAGATGAGCATGTGTTTATTTCCATATTTTAACCTGCAAAACCCCCCTCTCAAACGGTATTAATCGGTAAGTGCTACTGTCAAGTGGGCAGTATTGAATTAAACATAATGCTAGGGGCAATGTCTGTCCCATTATTCTGAAATGAAGTCTGTCTAGTGTATAATGGCACTTTGTTAGAGGAATAACAAATCACTCTCTCAGTGATTCAGTGACAGACAAACATGCACCCTCTGAGAAATGTGATGTACTTCCTATCTGCCATCTGGGAACAATCTTTGCAAGACTACAGCGTAGTAATGCATATAATTAAATTCTTGAAATGATTTTACTAATACTGTATTGAATGCTATTTCAGTATTAAGTTGGAGATTATTTTATTTTGTACATAGTTGAAATGTTTAGAAAATCTTGGGCAACATATGGCCCTTTGCCTAATTTCAAAAGCTCTGAGGAAGGGATTTCTGAGATGGCAGGACTGATATTTTGGCCTTGTTTAGCTTCTTACTAAAATGGAGGAGAAGATGCTGTCAGAAAAGGAAAAAAGCCGAAAGAGTTAGAAAAAGATAATACGTTTTCCTACCCACTATAGGTAATGAAGCCTTTAATTGATTAACTCTATAAGAGGACCCTCATCCGGGAAAACAAATCTATTCCTGGTAATATATTTTTTATGCAGAGAAATTGGATCAGAAACTTGAAATCTAGGCAAATCAGCAATGTAATATTTAAAAGATATGGAAAATATTTGATATCTGTTTAACAGAACATTTGCCACTATAATCTGAATAGTCTTTGCCAGTACAAGCAACATTTTTAATCCTCTGTTCTCTTTTAAGCGTAGGAATCTTTTTTTTTTTCTTTTTGCAGGGAATGACAAATTTAGTTTTGTGGTGAGGGTTGGTAGATTCAGTTAATTCTTATGTTTCCAGTTGTAACTCCGCCTTGCCATCCTATGCTGTGATAAGGCTTTGTCAGAAGTTTTTGCAATGCCAAATCAATAAATGGGAGGCAGAATTTTTATGCGAGCATGGTTTAATGCTCCAGTCCAAGATTGTACTTCGTCCCCATGATTGTTCCCTTCATTCACTTAGGTTTTGAAAAAACTTCCACTTGCACTTAAGCTGCAGAGAGTTTGAATTGATGAGACTCTGAAGAACCCCGGAATCTGTTGGATTGATGAACCTAATAGAAATCTATTACCATGCCTTGAAAATTTGCAGTTTGTTTTCTATGTATACTCACTGCTAAATCAATATCTCTGAAATTTACAGGAATTTAGTGGGACTGCCTTAATATTCTATTCAGCTGCAATTTTTAGCCATGTTGAGGGAATGTAATAAATAATCTGAATTTTTGCTTTTCTAGATGGAAAACCTTTTCTTATTATTCAGTCAACAAATGCATTTCTTGTATTGTTAATTTTCAGCAGCCTTTCCTATCCTAGTCTTCAGACGTGTTGAGTCACAAATGTCAACATTCCCCATTAGCCTGGTTGTTTCTTATTTTTTTTTTCCTTAGATGTGGGAAGATGAGTTTCAGATTGTTGTTTCTGGATAAAACAAGTACGGAATCCTTATCAGAAATAAATAAATAAATAGTTAATGCGGTAGTATCAGAAAATCTTTAAATTTCAGCAGGTGTGAATTTTCTTATAATAATTTGTTTTAAAAGAATCCTGGGATATGTTTATGGAAGTGAATAAGATGTTTACTGAGCATTTTGACTGAAAAATATAACTCAGAAATTTCTGTGTCAAAAAAGCAATCTGCTCTTTTAATTTCATACAGGCATATGTCTTCAGCAGAAGGAAACTTATAGAAACTAAAGCAGAAATAAAGCAATAACTGTGCATAGTTTTCTGCTCTGTGGTTGAAAGGCAATAAGATAAAATAATTTGCATTTATTGTTAAATGTGCAGATGCCTGATATACAGTAATCCCTGATGACTTTGGGTGCATCATAACATCATCTTGCAAATGATGGCAATTACATTTGCTGTCACTTGTTTCACCAGGGATGCCTTACCCAGCCAATTGAACATCTAGAGTTTTTGGACAATTATTTCCATTTCCTTCCCTCCATCTAGCCAGTAGTCGTACTGATTAGTGATCATATGAATCATCATCAAATCTGAAAGCACCAGGTTGCAAATCTTAATTTAAAATAAAATAATTTAGTTCAATATTGGGAATAGGTTCCATGTGATATTCTTGAAACCATGTTAAGTGTAGCAGTAGCTCTAAGTACAGTATCTTAGTCTCAGGTTTCGGGAATTCCACAGATTTTATAGAATGCTACTCAACTGCCTGTGCTTTCATTTGCTGAAGTTTTACATTTTGTTATGTATTCTCCAGAAAGGTGAATTTCTTTATTGAAGAAAAACTTTGACTTGCTAGAAACCACATGTAACTAATAATTATGCATTATAATTTGGGCTTAAGAAATTATTGATTACTGAGCTCTGCGATTCTACAATTGAAACAGAATAAATCTTAACAGGAGTACTTTATAAGGCCTTGGTTTTTGTGAGACCACCTCTAAGATTCCTGGTGAGTAGAGGGCAGTGCCAGAGGCCAAGATACGTTTTCATAAAAAAAAAAAGTCTGAAAATGCTAATATGTCATTTTCCATATTTGGAAGAAGTCCATCAGTTCTCTATAGTTGCATATTAAATAAGAAAAATATACTATCATTGATTTTGATTCATGATTTTGAAAATTTTGAAAGAAAACGCTTTTTCCGCTTTCTTCCTTTTGATCATTGATCTGCATGACCCCATGCTTAGGCTTTTTTTCCCCTTCATTTGGCATGGGTGTTTTTTTTTTTTTAAGTGTAGCTCTCATTTGAGAACCTTAGGCAGTTCCACTTCACTAATCTGTGATCTAATGAGCAATAATGTGGGGTTACAGTGAACATTTTGTTTGCTTTGATGGGAGGATGGCTAGACAGAGTGGGAGAGAAAATGTGTCTGTGAGGAGAAGAAGAAGAGTGATTGAACAGTGTGAAAAAAGACTTGTTAGATCATGATAGCCTGATTTATTTCACAATGGGTCAGAAAAGACTGAAACAAACTACAATTTGTTTGCTAGGTTTAAAATCCTGTTGTCCAAAGCATGTTGATTTCTGAGAGTATAAACCTGGCACTTCTGCTTGTGAAAAAAATCCAAAACTGTTCTGAGTCTGCAGTCCCTTAAAGTTTTATAAAATATTGGGTCTAATGGAAAGTTTTATTTTAATTACAAAAATAGCATTTGCATATTAGATTCATGCTTGAGTGATTTTAAGTCCATTTGAATGAAAAGGAAAATGAAGGATTAAAACGCTATTCTGCTTTGAGATCAATCACCATGTACTCATGTTACTGATTTTCATATATAAAGAAAGAATACCAATAGCGAGCTACCATAATGTAGCTACCTTATTGCTGCCTACTGACTACATTGGAAGTAGGCTTGAAAACTTTGGCACGAGGGATAATGCACTAATATGTATATGTTTAATATATATTTAATATGTTACACAGATAGTCTTTGATTTGTAACATACTGAGGTCATTATTTCTGAACTGACATAGAAATTAAAGTGCGGTCCCTTCAGATACATTATTGTAGTTCATTCAGATATAGGTAGCAACACAAATAGGTGTGCCTGAAAAATACTTTGTTTTTGTACTGTCCTGTATGTTGAGATAATTCCTACATACCTCAAAGCCATATCTCCTACTGTGCAAGTATTAACTGCTGTATTGATGAAGGTTTGTTTAAAAATTAATATGGCTGACCATCTTATAGCCCAGTTTTGGGTGGCTTACAACAACAAACCCCAAACCCAATAAAATATATAAAATCAATTAAAAACAAAGACTAAAACCCAGTGCATCATATTTGAACTGAACCGCAAATAAATGTGTGTGGAATTGGTGTGCTGATTTATCTGACAAGTACAATGGTTTTAAATTGCCTAATTTTTGTCTGTAGTCCAGCAGGAGGATCAAGGGAGCTAAAGAAATTAGCCTTACTGTGGGACAGTAAAAAGGAGCACTTTGCTTAACGGAGAAGCCTCCAGATATGAAGGAGGAAAGGTTCAGTGCATGATGCAGAAGATAAAATGAGCAATGCTAGAGTTTCAAACTGGTGAGGAACAAGCGTGTGATGGTGAGAGGGATGGAAAGGATTTGAGAAATTTACAGGAGTTGAAAGAAAAGCAGGAGGTGACAAAAGTACCAGGAGATAGGAAGGGCTTTCATTGTGAAAGATCTGGGTTTTGACCCCTGGTGACTAAAGGTCTGCAAAGGTCCCTGAGAAGACAATAGGCTACAGATCTTATGCAAAAGGAGCTTTGCTGATTGTAGTTTTTAGAGGGAGAAAGAAGTTTGTTGTCAAATTCCATGCATTCTTATTCCTTTCATAGTCTATGCTTTTGTATCCAAGTATTGTAGGTTTAAGAGAGCTTCAATTCATTTTCCATAGTACAGAATGTTCTTTAAATTTCCAGAGAGGACAAAATTTGATATCTATTAGAATTTCTATTTAATACTCTCTCATTTTTGTTGCTTCATTTCTTAAAAATCTATTTAAAATATTTTAAAATGTTTTAAAAGATGCCAATTTACATTAACTCCTTTCATATTATTTAGGTATCTCTTCTAGGTTCTTGATATTACAGACTTTTTTATTAATTAGAAACATATTTGTGCTGCCGTTCAAGGCTAATTTTCCCTTTGTAAAATATACATTTTATTTGTTTGCAAATAATTTATGGAAATATCTATTTAGATTACACAAAGAGCTATTTGTACAGGATTCTTTAGATACTATTTGTTGGAAACAGCCCCTTTTGTTTACATTTACCACATTACTATAGAATCCTGTAATAACTGTTTTTAGGATTGCAGCCTTAATTTTAGTGGCAATTTTGCAACCCTATTGTTAATATCCTGTTGAAATCTTAATTACTTCCAAGGGACTGACATTATTAATAGCAATTAATAAATCTAATTTAGTTGGTACTGTGTCAGAGTCACCCTGTTCTGCTCTGTATAACACAGAGATCCTAATTCTGGTTTAACTTTGTCTCTTTTATTAAATTCAAGTTCTAGCATATAATATTTATTGATGGGAGGAACCATTTATTCATCAAATGTCTAGGCTTCTGATCTCAAAACAACTGTACAACTTAAAACAGTTAAAACAAATGGGAAACTTTAATTTAAAAGAAAAGGATAACACTTGTCTAGAGAAGCAAATTAAAAAGATCACTTTTCCCATCCCCTGAATTAAAGGGACCCAAATCATATTAGCCCAAGACCTGGGGGAAGAGCCTTATTTTTAAGGCTCATAGGTGGGGGCCATATGAATCTTGCTTGCTACTTTAGTCCTGCTGGATGACACCACTTAATCAACAGATAGCAAAGAACCTAATTCCATTGTTTCATATAGGCAAGTGATCCCACAGATAGTAGTCCTTATGCCATGTAGGCTTTTAAAAGCAATAACTAGGGCCTTGAATTGCACTTGGTACTTTACTGGTAGCAAAACAGCTCATGGAGCAGACATAGTGAGGCTTGCCCTCTTTGATTGTGCCACTGTATTCTGGAACAGCTATAGCTTCTGAGTGGTCATCAAGGGAAATCACATCAAGGGAAATCATACTACACTTGCAGGATAACCAAGACATGGGTAACTATAAGGAGGGCTGTCCAGTCCAGGAATGGGTGCAACTAGCCATTGCCATGTAATCAACAAGTCCATGCCATCTCAGGATTTGTCCTAAAATCCCAACTGACAAGCTCCAGATACTCTTGTTTTTTTTAATGGGATCTTCTCTAATTACAACCTGACCATCTTCTGAAGGACCTTTCCCCCAAAAGGAAGGTTGGGGACTGGATGGAAATTGTCTAGGATGTTTGATTCCAAATATGGCAGAAATATCTCATTCAAGGAAATAGACAACCCCACTTGGGCCCAGCCACATACCAACTCCCAAGCAGCCCTCAATAGCAGGAGAGATAAAATCTAATAAAAGATCCTGTCCAATTCTGGAAGAGTAACAGGATCAAATTCTTCCCGGCCACCCAAACAAGATCACGCCTTTGCACTTAGACCAGCCCAATCAGAATCTAAATTAAAGAATGTCCAAGCAGATACTTAAAATCTTCATAGCAGCCAGCTAGATCCCATTCTTACCAATAAGGAAGCCTTTATATATTTATTTAGTTAAATATTTATATAGCACCTACCTATGTCAAACTTTGGTTAGTTCCCAATCAGCATTTCTACAAGGAACTTACCGAGAAAGAAGATATTTATAGCAGGTACAAATTCCATATTACAGTGTGGTAGCACAGTGGTTAGACTGCAGTAATATATTGTTGTTGTTAATTGCGAAGTCATGTCCGACCCATCGCGACCCCATGGACAACATTCCTCCAGGTCTTCCTGTCCTCTACCATCTTCTGGAGTCCATTTAAGTTCACACCTACTGCTTCAGTGACTCCATCCAGCCATCTCATTCTCTGTCGTCCCCTTCTTCTATTGCCCTCAATCTTTCCCAGCATTAGGCCCTTCTCCAGTGAGTCCTTCCTTCTCATTAGGTGGCCAAAGTATTTGAGTTTCAACTTCAGGATCTGGCCTTCTAAAGAGCAGTCGGGGTTGATCTCTTCTAGGACTGACCGGTTTGAACACCTTGCAGTCCAAGGGACTCGCAGGAGTCTTCTCCAGCACCATAGTTCAAAGGCCTCAATTCTTTGGCGCTCAGCCTTTCTTATGGTCCAACTTTCACAGCCATACATTGCAACTGGGAAAACCATGGCCTGGACTATAAGCACTTTTGTTGGCAGAGAGATGTCTCTGCTTTTTAGTATGCTGTCTAGATTTGCCATAGCTTTCCTCCCCAGGAGCAAGCGTCTTTTAATTTCTTGGCTGCAGTCCCCATCTGAGGTGATCTTGAAGCCCAGAAAAATAAAATCTGTCACTACCTCCATTTCTTCCCCATCTATTTGCCAGGAATTGAGAGGGCCGGATGCCATGATTTTGGTTTTCTTAATGTTGAGTTTCAAGCCAACTTTTGCACTCTCCTTCTTCACCCGCATCAAGAGGCTCTTTAGTTCCTCTTCACTTTCTGCCATTAGAGTGGTATCATCTGCATATCTTAGGTTGTTGATATTTCTCCCGGCAATCTTAATTCCAACTTTTGTTCATCTAGCCCTGCCTTTCTCATGATGTGCTCTGCATATAAGTTAAATAGGCAGGGCGACAGTATACAGCCTTGCCGGACTCCTTTTCCAATTTTGAACCAATCAGTGGTTCCGTGTCCAGTTCTCACTGTTGCTTCTTGACCCGCATATAGGTTTCTCAAGAGACAAATAAGATGGTCTGGTATTCCCATCTCTTTAAGAACTTGCCACAATTTGTTGTGATCCACCAATCAAAGGCTTTAGCATAGTCAATGAAGCAGAAGTAGATATTTTTCTGGAACTCCCTAGTTTTTCCATGATCCAGCGTATGTTGGCAATTTGATCTCTACTTCCTCTGCCTCTTCAAAAATCCTGCCTGTACTTCTGGTAGTTCTCGAATCACATACTGCTGGAGTCTAGCTTGTAGGATTTTAAGCATAACTTTACTAGCATGTGAAATGAGTGCAATGGTGCGATAGTTTGAACATTCTTTGGCATTGCCTTTCTTTGGAATTGGAATGTAAACTGACCTTTTCCAATCCTGTGGCCACTGTTGAGTTTTCCAAATTTGCTGGCAAATTGAGTGTAGCACTTTTACTGCATCGTCTTTTAAGATTTTGAATAGCTCAGCTGGAATACTGCCACCTCCACTAGCTTTGTTGTTGCTCAGATTTTCTAAGGCCCATTTCACTTCACATTCTAGGATGTCTGGTTCGAGGTCAGTGACCATCTCATTGTAGTTATCTGGGACGTTAAGCTCATTCTTGTATAGTTCTTCTGTGTAGTTTTGCCATCTCTTCTTAATCTCTTCTGCCTCTGTTAGGTCCCTGCCATTTTGGTCCTTTATCATGCCCATCTTTGCATGAAACGTTCCCTTCATATCTCCAATTTTCTTGAAGAGATCTCTGGTCCTCCCTATTCTGTTGTTTTCTTCTATTTCTTTGCACTGTTCATTTAAGAAGGCATTCTTATCTCTTCTAGCTATTCTCTGGAATTCTGCATTCAATTGGGTGTATCTCTCTCTTTCTCCTTTGCCTTTCGCTTCCCTTCTTTCCTCAGCTATTTGCAAAGCTTCCTCAGACAGCCATTTTGCTTTTTGCATTTCTTTTTCTTTGGGATGGTTTTAGTTGCTACCTCTTGTACAATGTTGCAAACTTCCATCCATAGTTCTTCAGGCACTCTGTCTATCAGATCTAATTCCTTAAATCTATTTGTCACCTCTACTGTATATTCATCAGGAATATGATTTAGTTCATACCTGAGTGGCCTAGTGCTTTTCCCTACTTTTTTCAATTTAAGCCTAAATTTTGCAACGAGAAGCTCATGATCTGAGCCACAGTCAGCTCCTGGTCTTGTTTTTACTGACTGTATAGAGCTTCTCCATCTTTGGCTGCAGAGCACATAGTCAATCTGATTTCTATGTTGACCGTCTGGTGATGTCCATGTGTAGAGCCGTCTCTTGGGTTGTTGGAAAAGAGTGTTTGTTATGACCATCGTATTCTCTTGACAAAATTCTATTAGCCTGTGCCCTGCTTCATTTTGTACTCCAAGGCCAAACTTGCCTGTTATTCCGGTTATCTTTTGGCTTCCTACCTTAGCATTCCAATCCCCCATGATGATAAGGACATCATTTTTTGGTGTTAATTCTATAAGGTGCTGTAGGGCTTCATAGAACCGGTCAATTTCATCCTCTTCAGCACCAGTGGTTGGGGCATAGATTTGGACTATTGTGATATTGAATGGTTTGCCTTGGATTCGAATTGAGATCATTCTGTCATTTTGGGGATTGTATCCCAGTATTGCTTTTCCTATTCTTTTATTGACTATGAAGGCTACTCCATTTCTTCTGAGGGATTCTTGCCCACAGTAGTATACCTGATGGTCATCTGAGTTAAATTCACCCATTCCTGTCCATTTTAGTTCACTGATTCCTAAGATGTCGATGTTCAGTCTTGTCATCTCTTTTTTGACTACGTCTAGCTTGCCTTGATTCATGGATCTTACATTCCAGGTTCCTATGGAGAAAAATAGTAATATAGCAGTAATATAGTCCCATTCTAATAACTGCCAGAGTTCAATTCTCACCTGCACAAGATTGACTCAGCCTTCCATCCTTCTGAGATCGATAAAATGAGGAACCAGATTGTTGGGGACAATATGCTGACTCTGTAAAACTGCTTAGAGAGGGCTGTAAAGCTCTATGAAGCGGCATATAAGTCTAAGTGCTATTGTTATTGCTATTGACATTTCAATGTTAAGTGATAAGGCTTCTGTGGTTGGGTTGCTTCATCCTTTGAAATCTTTTACAAGTAACCTATTTGGAGCAGCTGTTGACTCAGTTTTTCAGCTAATGTTAAATTTTGTCAGCTGGCTGGCTTAGACAAAAGTTTGCCAAAAGGGACTTTTAATAAGGATTACACTAATTCTCCTAGGCTAGTTGCAGCTGCAGCTCTGAAATACTCGAGAGAAAATGTTAAGTTCTCTTGACAAAGAATGTGTCTTCCCTGCCCAGCATCTATGGATCTCTTTTGTGTTGACAGTCTATGTAAAGTACCACATCTGACTAACTTTGTCTACTCTATCTTTCCTATAGTTTTGTGAGCTTTAAGACTTCACCAACTTGAAGTAGTTCTGTTCCTTTGCTTCCTTCTGCCACTCACTTGTTTCTCTCTGAGCAGTGCTTTGGGCTGAGCACTGCTGAGGCTAAGCACTGAACAAATCTAGATTAAGTTTGATTGCCAGACTCAATCTTCCTGGCAAACTCTTCTAGTCTTTTCTATGGAAGAAGACAGTTTGCAGGCTGAACTACTGCACATTCTGAGAAGTGGCCATTAACTGGCATTTTAAATGCATTCCAAAGCGGAGAATGAATTTTGTGGTCAAGTAATGGACAATCCATTTTAGGCAATGTAATGGTTCATTGGTTTAAAATGCTATGCTTGGGTTTAAGACCTGAGCGCCATGTGATGGGATGAGTTCCCATTACTCACTCTAGTTTCTGCCAGTCTAGCAGTTTGAAAGCATGCAAATGCAAGTGGATAAATAGGTACCGCTTCATGAGAAGGTTACTGTGTTCCATACTTTCACGATGGCCACATGATGACAGAAGCATGGATCCCTCCACTGCGAATCGTAAATCTTTAAATGGACAATCCAAACAAAATTTTGAGAACAGCTGGATGAGAGAAATTTCCTGAGTTGGGGTTATAATCATTCACTGAAAATTGTTGCAGAATTTGGAAAGATTAATTTTGGATGCATATTTTAACTTTGGGTGGCTCACAATAGCAGTTTTATTGTGATATTTATATCCAATATTTTCTCTCAAGAATTCAAGGTGATAGAATGTATAGCATTTCCCTCTCCAATTTTGTCCCTAAAACAGTTGTCTGAGAGGGTCAATGACAATTCAAGGTGGTCAACTCGCCATAACCGACTCAACATAGCAAACTTACCATGGCCAACTTGCTGTGGGACAACTCACCACAGCCAACTCGCCATAGGACAACTCGTTGCTGGACAAAAGTTACACTAATAACAAAGAAATGGTGGAGTAGAATCATTAAGGAAAGGATGCAAAAGGAGGGACAGAATGAAATGTGATCAACAAAAATTAAAATATTTTTATTTATTTTAAATAATTAAATAGAATTGTTAAATTGTTCCACAGTGAGTTGTCCCATGGCAAGTTGGTTGTGGCAAGTTGTCCTGCGGCAAGTTGGCCATGGCGCGTTGGCTGTGGCAAGTTGTCCCTTTCCCCTCTGAGAAAGGTTAGTCAACAAGATTAGCCCAAAATCACTGAGTGAGATTTAATGGGTGAGTCCAGTGCTTGAACATTGCTGTCTCAAACAACATGATAAAAGAGCAATTGTGTTTCTTATAACATGCTACACCACAAAATATCTGGTCCTGTTTTAGCCTAATACTACGTACTGTATGTTTTTTTGTTATAAAGTCAATTAATATTAACAGTTCACCTGTTTTATTGTGCCGTGAAAGAGTGCTTTAGAAAACAATTAATAGCATGAAGAAATCTAGTACCACACAAATGAAGATACAAAGATGGCAACAGTTTTTTGTTCAGCATGTATTAGCAACTGTGTTATTAAAAAAAACCAATATAAACCTAATGTGAATACCACCATAGCAGCAAATAAAAGCAAGCTAAGTATTGCTTAAAGTGTTAGCATTTGTCTTTCAGATGCTGAAGCCTTGCAATTACAAATATCAAGACATTACAGTAGAAGAACTGATTACTAAACTGATATCTGATTTTTAGTTCTTACTCTGAGTAGGGCAGAAACCATGGATTATGAAATTTGTAGTTCAACAACATAGGTAAGATCACAGTTTCTCTAGCTTCTCCTAAACAGTAGGCAATGTCAAAAAATATTCCACATGACTAGAGTAATTTCCCTTACTCTCTATATATGTACATTTATAATGGAATAATATTGGATTGTTGCTGTCTGTTGAAAAAATAGAGTTATACTGGATCACCCTGTCCCATTTCTGATAGATTTATTATTAGGATCCTCTATATCTAGGCGTCATATTTATAATGAGGGCTTCGTATGAGTATTTTATGTGAAAAAAGTAAGATTCTACGTTTAGACAAGAAAAACCAAATGCACAGGTATAGTATAGGTCAGTGGTGGCGAACCTATGGCACGTGTGCCAGAGGCAGCACTCAGACCCCTCTCTGTGGGCACGCGTGCCGTGCCCCGGAGATGGCCAGGGACTGGCTCCCGCAGCCCTGGCCCTGCTCACTCAGTCTGCCATGACCACCGCGGCCACGCCCACCCTGCACCCGGTGGTAAATAAGTGGGTTTTGGGTTGCAATTTGGGCACTGGGTCTCTAAAAGGTTCTCCATCGCTGGTATAGGTGGTACCTTGCTCAATAGTAGAAACTGTGAGAGAGATCTCAGAGTCCTAGTGGACAATCACTTAAACATGAGCCAGGAGTTGCTGCAAATGTCAAAAAAGCCAGCAGAGTGCTAGGCTGCATTAACAGTGGGATAGAAAATGTGAAGTATTAATACCACTTTATAACGCCTTGGTAAAGCCACACTTGGAATACTGCATTCAGTTTTAATGACCACAATGTAAAAAAGATGTTGAGACTCTAGAAAGAGTACAGAGAAGAGCAACAAAGATGATTAGGGGACCGGAGGCTAAAACATATAAAGAATGGTTGCTTTAATTGGTATGTCTAGTTTAATGAAGAAAGGACTAGGAGGTGACATGATAGCAGTGTTCCAATATCTCAGGGGTTGCCACAAAAAAAAGGGAGTCAAGCTATTCTCCAAAGCACCTGAAGGCAGAACAAAAAGCAATGGATGGAAATTAATCAAAGAGAGAAGCAACCTAGAATTAAGGAGAAATTTGCTGACAGTTAGAACAATTAATCAGTGGAGCAACATGCCTTCAGAAGTTGTGAATGCTCCAACACTGGAAGTTTTTAAGAAGAGACTGGACAACCATTTGTCTGAAATGGTATAGGATTTCCTGCCTGAGCAGGAAGATGGCCTCCAAGGTCCCTTCCAACATCATCATCGTCATAGTTGTTGTTGTTGTTCCTCTAATCAAGATATTTCAGCTTGGCTGAGCTACAGATTCCCAATGTTTTGCTTGGTTTCTCTTTCTGTTTTTAACCAGACTATGAACAGGGTGAGAATTTACCCTTCAGGCCTTTCCTAGTTGTCCAGAGAGCTAGTTGAATGCAAATGAAAGAAAAGTTACTGAATAATTTACATTAAATCAACAAAGTTTTCTCATTCCAAGTCAATAACAATAAAAGGCCCTCCCCAGCCTCTAATTAGACATGTTGAGATAAAGAAGGGTATTTGAGTAAATAAATAAACTTAGTTATGTAATTGGTACATTAGATTGCACCTGATTATATAGTATTTTCTGTCCCCGTCCACATATCCAAATCTACTGTTTTGTATTCAGGAGACCTTCAAATTTTGATAAAATGAGAAAACAATTCTTGCTGATTTAGATGTTTAAATACATCTAAATTTGCTTTCAGTGCTTTAAAATCTTGAAGGAACATTATTAATTTTTTAAAATGTGATTTGTTTTTTGTATTTATTCTATTCTTGAATTTTTCTTGACCTTACAACAAATACAATCGAATTTTAATTTTACATTTTAAATAAAGCTAAATAAAATGCACTATCAATAATGATTTTACAAATCAGAGTTCAATTATTTAACCAAAATTGTAAGATCATTTTCTCAAGATGTTTCACATGGTGGCATTTATGTTTTTACTTATTTTTAATCTTCATTTTTGTGGAGGATTTATTTGTAATCAGCCATTTTATATTATTTTTGAATGATTGGTCTTGGAAGAATGTAGCTGTCTGCTAAGATAGGTTTGTACATGTGCCTGGCAAGCACATTTGTCTAGCAATTGGCTTTCAGATCTTTGTACTGCTTTCAGATTTCAGCAAACATGTTTTATTGAAGCAAAGAATGAGTTTGTTTCATGGGTTGGATCAACGATGGGATTACCCAAAGGAACACAGTAATACAAACAAAACTTGAAATATCACTTTACATTCTTTTGAAATAATAAAAGGGGTGTTAACAAGATTGATGCAAGCTGTAGCTGACATAAGTTACCCATAGCTATTTTACAATTTGATAGCTGTATTCTCATAGTAAAGGTTATTACTATAGCTCATCAAAATGTTAGTTTATATTGTACACTTTTATCTCTCTTTTGTTGAGTCAGCTGCTTTAAAAAATTAGCTCCAAATTCTTTGGGGAACTTTGGAAAGGAAATAAGTATTTAGGGGCATTGATATCTAATTTAGGCTATATACAAAATGATTGTTAAATAAAAGTATAGTTGTTCCTGATGATCCAGAAATCTATATAAAACCAGTTTATACTACAGTGGAAGCTGCATTATAGGATAATTTCAGAATTATAGCTCCTCCTTGTCTGAGCAGTTTTTGACTTGTGCTAAAGGTCTGAATTACTGGATTCAGATTACTAGAGACTAGAAAAAGAAGCCTGAGAATTAAAACTAGAGTTTTCTATTGTTTGAAGGAGAAACTAAAAGGCCTTCATTCATAGGAATATAGAGTCCAAAACACCTCCAAACAAGCAAATATATTATTAATAAATTATAACCATTCTGCTCCTCTGATTACTATACTGGATAAGCAGTTTTATAAATTGATTCAATAAATACATAAATTTCCAAAAGGAAGGCATCCTTACTGAACCACCAGGTCCACCAAATCATAGTTTATATACTTTCTTAACTCCAGTAATTTGAATGTCAAGGATCAGATTGCCTAAAGGGTTGCTTCTTTGCATATTAACCTATATATGCTTTAAAACAGAGAGGCTGGTCTCTATATCGTAATTGTTTTGAACAAGGGAAGAGACATACTGGGGTGCATTTCAACTATGGATCATGTTCTTGGGGGAGGGAGGCTGGTGTAGAGTAGCATGAAGCTGAATGCCCAAATACTAGTGTGTTCATGTGTAATTGTTTATCTTCAGCTTCCTTTTAGTGTGAGCAGAACAGTTACTGATGCTGTCTTGTAAATCATCAGATAAAATCTTCTTAAAGTTAATCTTTTTATTGTAATATTTGCTGACTATTATATTGTTTTATTAGCAATGGTGCTACTCTAAATTGACCAAACCCTCAGATTCTGTTTGGATTACCACTTAGTCATAAAAATGTATTTTGATCCTAGGTTTCGGCATACATCACTGAAGCATTAGAGCTGCTTTTAAATTATGAATGCTGTTGTGTCTGTCGAGAGAGAGTCAAAATTTTCCTGTTTATATAGCTCTGGGCAATTTGAGCAATATGTTTTGTCACCTGTTTGTTCTTTTAAGGAGATCTGAAAAGCTGATGAATAAATATATTCTAAAAATCACTTTGAGGCCTTAGCATCTTCAAAAATGAATGTACATATTGTTAGTGACAGATTGCTAAATTTGGCTGTAGACTCTTAACTGTATTTCTTGCCAAAAGTGATCCAGATGTCCATAATTCATCTTGCTGCCATATGTGTACTGACATGTTTTTTTATAATTAAGTGTCTGTTTTAGTATTGTTAAACAGTTAAATGTTTATTTAAAAATGCTTTGCAGAGGTATTTTATTTAATAACATGCAAAAAAGGCAGACATTCTAAATTGAACAGGAGAAAAATGTCTTGGTGAGCAACTTACAGGAAGCAAAAACACTAAATACTACTAAGCAAGCCAGAACTTTATGTTTTAATTCTTACAAAGCAATTATGTGTTCCTATGTGGCACATGTTTTATATGTGCTAATTAGTTTTGAACATGCTGTGAATATAAATGTGTTTATTTCCACTATATATAAAAATGTTGGCTAACAGATGAAAAAAGTGACATGATCGTTTTTCACAGTTACAACCTTTGCATCATCCCCAAGATCATGTGATCAAAATTCAGGATGCTTGGCAACTGGTCCCAAGGTCATATGTTAACCTTTTACAATCTTCTGTTAAGTAAAATTAATGGTGAAGGCAGATTCACTTAATAACCAGTTTACTACCTTGTCAACTGTAATGAGTCACTTAGCAACTGTGGCAAAAAAGGTCATAAAATGAAGCAAAACTCACTTAACAAATGTCTCACTTAACAACAGAAATTTTGGGCTCAGTTGTGGTAAGTTGAGGACTACCTGTATTGAACAAATTATAATCTGGTTTTCATTGATTGTGTCACATTTATTAAGTAGTTTAAACTCAAGAATTTATTCCCATGGTCTAATGTTGGCACAACGCTTTTGAGAATAAATTAGAATCCAGATAACTAAATCAGTAAATCTAGTATATACAAGTATTGTGAACTATTATTAGGTTGGGGGGATTAATAAAGGTAATTGTTATGAAAAAGTGAGATATTTTGCTAATTGCCATTTGGGTATTATAGAAGTTGAGGTTCTAATATGTGCAATGCTAGTTTAGTTTATTTAACAAACTGTGAGGTAAATTACAGTTCAGATTGTCTAGTGAAATGCAGTGCCCTTTAAAATTTTATTATTATTACCTTGTAGCTTATTTTCATTTTAATTACTTACTAGACAATTCTGACTTTCTGAAATGATGAGGGCAGAATCAGTTTATAGTCTCTGAAAGTAAATCAGTGTGCTTCTGTGTGATTGATGTCTCCAACAACACTGTCATAGGCATCATGATATCATGACGCAAATGAAAGGACTGTTTAATTTGTATCATTCATCTCATGACTTCTGATGAAAATACAAAGTTTCATCATTTATGCCATGTTCTGCAAGCAGATGTTTTATCACAAATTTAATGAGTTTAATGGAATTAATTGTCTTTCCCAGAAAAACAGACAAGAGAAATTTTTTCATGAAAGACCTATATTTAGGCTTATAAGAACATGTGTACTATAACACTGCTTCAGTTGATGTGATTCCACAAATGTAGTTTTAAGTTAGCTTAAGAATCTTCTTTTTAAGGAAACTAGCCTGGGTATAAAATCTTAGGAAGCAACAAGACTTTAAATATGTCTATTTTAGGAAGAATTGTATCTTAAAAGCATTATGAACAAAAATTGGAATGAAATGGCTAAGTATATTTTATCTATTCTTCAGGAGCCCCTAACTCATAATACAGTGTTTAAATTGTTAAATCCTTATGGTGGGGGATGGGAATGGGCAATATATATCAAAATGAAGCACAAAATTATTATTTACCCCTAACCTTTATCTCTAGTTAGTCAGAATCCTAGTGGGATAGTTAATAAAGAGAATGGTTCGGTATGGATGCAGTTTTGCCGAAGAGCAGTTGTAAATGCCAGTTTTCAAAACTGTCATAAAACAGGGTCATGTGCCTGTGGGACAGTGAAAATGGACATAAATGCGGTCCAGTTGCTGAGTGCCTGAAGTGCAGTCATGTGACTGTCAGAGGGGGACCAACCATCGGGACTTCGCATTCAGGTAAGTCCGTTGGAACTTCCAATGGTCATAAGTCAAGGATTATCTTTAGATTAAATCTAAATTTAATATTGCTTATATATGCGCTACAGATTTTCTCTCAGAATTAAGAGCCAACGTAGTCAAAGGCATTCAACTTTTAAAAATCTCATATTGCTTTTGTAGTTACGCTATAATTTCTTTTTTTAATAACCATATTTTATTATTTTTTTTATAATCACCAACCCTTAACATTTTATCAGCAACATGTTGTCTGGGTTCCAATATTTAGCTTACTAATACATGTTAAACTCCTTTCTCTATCTCATTTTTCTAGCCATTGATAAAATGTATCCCATGTTCTAAAATATTCTGAATCTTCTTTCTCTTTCATTTTCAATATAAGTCTGTTCAATGTAAGTCAGTCCAAAATTTTCCTGATTATCTCTTGCTCCGCTGATAATTCTTCATCTTTCCAATATTGAGCAAATATACCGTATATGCCGGCGTATTAGGCGACCCGGCGTATAAGACGACCCCTGAGTTCGACGCCGGGTCGCAAGACGATCGACGCCGAGTCGCATATAAGACGACTTTCTAGGCATGCGACTCGGCGTCGATCATCTTATACGCCGGAAATGACGTCATTTCCGGCGTATAAGATGACTTTCTAGGCATGCGACTCGGTGTCGATCATCTTATACGCCGGAAATAACGTCATTTCCGGCGTATAAGATGATCGACACCGAGTCGCATGCCTAGAAAGTCATCTTATATGCCGGAAATAAACGTAGTTTATAACGTTATTTCCGGCGTATAAGATGACTTTCTAGGCATGCGACTCGGTGTCGATCATCTTATACGCCGGAAATGACGTAATTTCCAGCATATAAGATGATCAACACCGAGTCGCATGCCTAGAACGTCATCTTATACGCCGGAAATAATAAATAAATAAATAAACGTTATGACTCGGCGTATAAGACGACCCCCGAGTTCGGAGGCTGTTTCATCGCTCTCAAAAGTCGTCTTATACGCCGGAATATACAGTAATTCTCGCTGCTATTAATATATGTAACATTAAATATACATATTCTTTCTCATAATTTCCTTCAATTATACCTAACAGAAGTAATTCTGGCTTAAAATCTATGTGTTTTTTATCATTTTCTCTAACCATATATGTATTCTTGACCAAAATTTTTAGTCTTAGGGCATGTCCACCAAAGATGATAATATGTGCCTGTTTTTTGTCTACATTTCCAATAATTTCTAGACATATTTTTAAACATTTTTGTTAACCCCACAGATGGTAAGTGCTGTCTGTAAAACATTTTATATAGGTTTTCTTTGTAAACCACCGCCTTTGTTATTTTAGAGTTTCTTTCCTAAAGTCTTTACCAGTTTTTTAGCTATATGTTATTCCCAAAGTTTTTTGCCCGTGTTTTCATTGTTTCTTTAACTTGTTCCTCTTCCATCTTTAAACTTAGCATGTACTTATACAGTTTCTTAATCAATCTTTCATCTTATGCCAATAGTATCTGGTCAAATTCTATCTGTTCTTTATAGAATCCAAATGTTTTAGCATCTCTTTCGTATCTCATTTGAATTTGCAGGTGTGGCCACCATGATAGATCAATATCCTGTGCTTCTAGTTCTTGTCTAGATTTTAGTTTTCCTTCAATATTAAAAATGTTTTTATAAGTCACAATTTGCTCATAGTTAATTAGGTTTGGGTGAACAAATGCTTCCATTGTTGAAAGCCATCCAGGTATTTTCATGTAAATTTTCGCTTTTATCTTTTCCCATTCTAGAAGAAGTGTGTTTCTTATATAGTGGTTTTGAAAGTATCTATGTATTTTATTCTTCCCATACCATAGGAAGGCATGTCATCCAGGTTATAGGCCATGCCCTTCTAGATATAATAATCTTTTATGTTTAAGGGTTATCCATTCTTTTATTCATAATTTCTTGATTCCAAAACAGTACCAATAAAAGAATAACATTGCTCTTGAATTTTAGTTTCCTTAATATTCACAAAATATTAATCTAAATAGTGTTAATCAGTAGAGGTCAGTCCTCAAGAAAGTTTTGAAGTGTTCAATTGACGCTGGCAAAAGTGAACAATTTGTTAAGGTGTATGGCTTGTCAGTATTGACAGACCAATAACTCCAAAACAGGAAAGTTTAACAAAGCAATCCTAGGAGAGCTTTGATTATTTTTTAAATTACTGTTTTTTTCCTCTATCTAACTGATAACCATCTGCAGGCACATTAACATAGAGATGTCACCATAATCTAAACACTTACATGTAGATTATATAAACAGGACCACATTGATTGCTGTGAGATTTAGATATGCTTAACTTTTTCTGGGTTACATGATTTGTTCTGCCCGTATGCTTAGAATTAGAATTATACTTACTCAAGTATTTCAAACTCCAATATTTATTTACATGTATAAATATATGAGGCTCTGCTACTTTGATCAGTATAAAGCTTGTCAATTTGCTGCTAAAAGATGCATTAAATGCTTGATATAAGTAGTAGCAAGATTAGATTTGTAAGACAGAGTTCAAGAGGTCATTCTTATGTGACAACAAAAATCCATAAATCACAGTGTAGCATCTGTCTTTAAAATGCTTTAATTCTATCTAATTAGTAACCATAACAAGCTATACCCTTTTGGAGCAATCATGTTTTGAAGAAGCTCACACCAATAGGTAGCTGTTAAAGTGACAGAACAAATATACAATCCCATTTTAATTAAGTTGTTTTTTCCTAGCTTAAGTCCACTTACGGTAGTTTCATCCTCATGCCAGCAACAAAAGTTTTAAGACTGAAAACCACAGTTTTTATCTTTTAGCCATTTGATGGATACTAATTAAGTCTTGTTGAATAAGGAAGGAGCATTTCAGACAGCTATCTCAGAGATGATGTGTCTCATGAGCAGTTTCTGGAGCCAACTTACTTAAAATTATTTGAGTCATATGCAAAAGAAACCAAGATCTTTTCAAGAAAACTATGTACTTCATAAAATATCAGTAAAATATTTTTTTAAAATGGGATTTTTAAATTTATATTTTAAAATATTCCAAGAACATTTATTTAACCTTATATTCTTATTGAATAATGACATAGTAATCCTAAAATGTATTTCTAAGCTAAGTTAATACCTCTACCATCTAAACTGTGTTTAAATTTCTTAATGTCTCTATTTAAACTCTGTCTACCAAATAAATAATTTATAACTCCAATCAATAGGGGCAATATCATTTAAGAAATGATCGTTGTCCAGGCCGACTGAAGGTGATGGGAATTAAGATGCTAGGTCCGAAGAGTATCCATTTGGCAATGGCTGTTAAATGGGAATATTTTTAAACTCATTTGGAATGGAAACCCAGAAAAAAAATGCAGCAGAATAAAAATGAGATCTAAACATGTTTCCAGGCATGTTATTAATAATAATAATAATAATAATAATAATAATAATAATAATAATAATAATAATAATATGGGCAACACCTTGGTAACACCAGCAAAAGGGACAATACCAGGTAACTACAGGCCAATTACCTGCTTACCAACAACTTTCAAATTACTAACTGGTGTGGTAGCTGATGCAGTACAATAGCATCTAGTTGAAAACAATCTCTTTCCACCTGAGCAGAAAGGAAACCGCCCCAATAGCAGAGGAACAAAAGATCAACTCCTAATAGACAAAATGATCTTGGAAAACTGCAAGAGAAGGAAGACCAACCTGAATGTGGCATGGATTGACTACAAAAAGGCATTTGACTCTCTGCCACATGATTGGATAATCAAGTGCCTAGAAATAACAGGAGTAAGTAGAAACATCATAAAATTTGTGCAAAAATCGATGGCACAATGGAAGACACAGTTGCAGATCAATGGTGAAAAGCTGGGAGAGGTTAATATCAAGAGAGGAATATTTCAAGGAGATTCATTATCACCATTACTATTTGTTATTGCACTGTTTCCTCTGTCAACAATACTGAATAACTCAGGACATGGTTATCAAACATCAAAAACATCTTCTAGACTATCCCACCTCCTTTACATGGATGATCTGAAGCTGTATGGAAAAACATCATCTGAAATAGAATCGCTGCTCAACACTGTCCGTATATATAGCCAAGCTATTGTAATGGAGTTTGGCTTGGACAAATGTGCCACACTTACTATCAAACAAGGAAAAATAGTGAAAACTGAAGGAATCAAGATGCCCCACGAAAATAACATTAAGAGTCTGGATGAGGAAGAGTACTACAAATACTTGGGTATCCTTCAAGCTGACAACATCAAGCACACTGAAGTCAAGAAAAAGGTTAAAGGTGAATACATCAAGAGAGTGAAAAAGATCTTAAAGTCCAAACTCAATGGAGGAAATACCATAAAGGCAATCAACACCTGGGCAATCCCAGTCATTAGGTACACAGCTGGAATAGTGGACTGGACTCAAGCAGAACTAAAAGCAATGGATAGGAAGACCAGAAAAATAATGACAATGACTCACGCCCTTCATCCACACAGTGACATTGACAGACTTTTTCTACCAAGGCAAATAGGTGGGCGTGGAATGCTACAAGTACATCAGATAGTTGAAGAAGAAAAAATGGCTTTGGAAGAATATCTGAAGAACAATGATGAAGATGCACTGAAATTAGTATATCAGGAAGGCTTACTGACTACTGGAGAGACCAAACTGGCCTACAAGTAAGACCAAATGAAGAACAGAATAGAGGCATGGGAAAACAAAGCACTACATGGCCAATACATTAAAAAAATAGCTGGGAAAGCAGATAATAACAAGACCTGGCAATGGCTAAGATCAGGAAAATTGAAGAAAGAGACCGAGGGACTAATTCTGGCTGCACAAGACCAAGCCTTAAGGACAAATGCATACAAAGTCAAAATTGAGAAGACAGCAACAGACAGTAAGTGCCGCCTATGCAAAGAAGCTGAAAAAACAGTGGACCACTTGGTAAGCTGTTGCAAGAAGATTGCATAGACTGATTACAAGCAGCGGCATGACAAAGTAGCAACAATGGTGCATTGGAAGATCTGCAAAAAATATCATTTGCCTGTAAGCAAAAACTGATGGGATCATAAAATAGAGAAAGTCATAGAAAATTATAAAATTAAACTGCTCTGGGACTTCAGAATTCAAACAGACAAGCACCTGCAACATAACACCCCAGACTTAACCATTGTCGATAAGAAAGACAAAAAAGTCTGGATAGTGGACGTGGCAGTGCCTGGAGACAGCAGAATAGAAGAGAAAGAACTGGAGAAGATAACAAAATACAAAGACCTACAAATAGAAATAGAAAGACTGTGGCAAAAGCAAGCAAGGGTAGTACCAATAGTAATATGCTCCTTGGGTGCAATCCCAAAACAACTGGAGCACCACTTGAACACCATTGGCATTGACAAATTTGCTATTAGTCAATTGCAAAAGGCGGCCTTATTAGGAACTGCTTCCATCCTGCGACGATACCTGTAATACCATCAAACATCCACATCTGCCTATCCCAGGTCCTGGGTAAGGCCTCGATAGGTAGACACAATGCCAAATCCAGTCTGAACATCTGGCTGACTGTGCGATGATCCATAATAATAATAGTAGTAGTAGTAGTAGTAGTAGTAGTAGTAGTAGTAGTAGTAGTAAAATTGGAAGGGACCTTGGAGGTCATCTAGTCATCCTGCTCAGGCAGGAAACCCTATACCAGGAATAGGCAACCCAAAACACTCAAAGAGCCACTTGGACTCGTTTCCCACAGAAAAAAAAACACTGGGAGCCGCAAAACTTTTTTGATATCTGAAATGAAGATAACACTGCATATATCCTTTTTTACCTTTTTGTGTGTGTGTGTGTAATAAAGGTAAAAAAAGATATATGCAGTGTTATCTTCATTTTAGATGTCAAAAGGGTCTCTCTCTGGGTCTCTCTTTCTCTTTCCTCTATTTCTTTCCTCTCTTTTTTCTTTCCTCTCCCCCTCTTTCTCCCTCTTTCCTTTTTCTCTTTCCTCTCCCTCTCTTTCTTTCTCTTTCTTTTCTTTCTCTCTCTTTCCTCTCTTTCCCTTTTTCCCTTTCGTCTCCCTCTCTTTCTTTCTTTCCTCTGCCCCTCTCTTTTTCTTTCCTCTCTCTCATTCTCTCTTTCTCTTTTCTTTCTCTTTCCTTTTTCTATCTTTCCTCTTTCTCTCTCTCTTTCCTCTCTTTCTCTTCTCTTTCTCTTTCCTCAATCTTTTTTCTCTTTTCTCTTTTTCTCTTTCCTCTCCCCCTTTCTTTCTCTTTCCTCTTTCTCTCTTTCCCTCTCTTTCCTATCTCTCTTTCCTCAATCTTTTTTCTCTTTCCTCTTTTTCTCTCTTTTCTCTCTCCCTTCTTTCTCTTTCCTCTCTTTCCTCCCCCTTTCTCTCTCTTTCCCTCTTTCTGCTCTCTTTCTCTTTCCTCTCCCTCTTTCTCTCCCTTTCTTCTCTTTCCTCTTTATCTCTCTCTCTCTTTCCTTTCTCTCTTTCCTCCCTTCTCTCTTTCATCTCTCTCTTTTTCCTCTAACCTCCTCTCTCTTTCTCTGTCTTTCTCTCTTTCTTTCTCTTTCCTCTTTCTCGGGTGGGGAGGGGCAGCAGGACGGGAGGCAGAGGCTCCGGTGGTGGCCGCGGCGGCCACTACTGCATCATCGGAGATCCCCGCTGCCATGTCCTCAGCCGAACGGGCAGGGAGGGGAGAGCAGGACGTGAGGCAGCGGCTCCGGCAGCAGCAGCATGGCAGCATCGTCGGGGTTCCTCGCCGCCACCACTGGCCCACCGCCACCCCCACCGTGTCCTCAGCTGAATGGGCGTGGGGGGAGCAGGATGGGAGGCAGAGGCTCCGGCGACGGTGGCACAGCAGCATCGTTGGGGTTACTCGCTGCTGCCAAGGCCCAGCTGCCACCCCCACTGCATCCTCAGCGGGGAGGGGGAGCAGGACGGGAGGCAGCAGCTCTGGTGGCGGCCACTGCAGCATCATCGGGGTCCCCGCTGCCCCTGGCCTGGCTGGAGAGCCCCGCGGCAGGACGGCGAGGGGGCCGAGGTGAGGCTATGTGGTGGAGAGCCCCACAGCAGTGGCAGTAGGATGGCGAAGGGGCCAAGGTGGGGCCGGGTGGTGGAGAGTCAGACGGCGAAGGGGCCGAGGTGAGGCCGCATGGTGGAGAGCCCCGTGGCAGTGGCAGCAGGATGGTGAAGGGGCCAAGGTGGGGCTGCGTGGTGGAGAGCCCTGCGACAGTGGCGGCAACGGGAGGATGGCCAAGAGGCACCGCACAGCAGGTGGGGAAAGGGCTGGGTATGGAGCTCTGGTGCCTGTGAGACGGCTGAAAGGCGCAGGCAGAGAGGGGGAGCTACCAAGACCCCCGGCGACCCCCCCCAGATTAACAGAGGCAGCAACAGAGCAGGGCCTGGCCACCCACGGCTTCTTATCTTTCCAGCAAGCCTCCTGGCTCTTCCTCCACTGCCACCACGTGCAGTACGAAGAAGAAAAGAGGTTTGTGGGTAGTCCCACAAACCAAAGAAGTTCAACCAATCAATTCACACTTCGTGAGAAGTTTGAATTGATTGGTTGAACTTTTTTAGTGCCACTTTTTTTTCAGACTGCACATGGTGGCTGAGGACAGGGAGCCGCAGGAGATGGCTGAAAGAGCCGCATGAGGCTCCGGAGCCACGGATTGCTGACCCATGCCCTATACCATTTCGGACAAATGGCTGTCCAGTCTCTTCTTAAAAACTTTCAGTGTTGGAGCATTCACCACTTCTGGAGGCAGGTTGTTCCACTGGTTAATTGTTCTAACTGTCAGGAAGTTTCTCCATAGTTCTAGGTTGCTTCTCTCCTTGATTAGTTTCCATCCATTGCTTCTTGTCCTGCCTTTAGGCGCCTTGGAAAATAGCTTGATTCCCTCTTCTTTGTGACAGCCCCTGAGATATTGGAACACTGCTATCATGTCTCCCCTCATCCTTCTCTTCATTAAACTAGACATACCCAATTCCTTTCCTTATATGCTTTAGCTTCCAGTCCCCTAATCATCTTTGTTGCTCTTCTCTGTACTCTTTCTAGAGTCTCAATATCTTTTTTACATCGTGGTGACCAAAACTGGATGCAGTATTCCAAGTGTGGCCTTACCAAGGCATTGTAAAGTGGTATTAATACTTCATGTGATCTTGATTCTATCCCTCTGTTAATGCAGCCTACCGCTGTGTTGGCCTTTTTAGCAGTTGCAGCACACTGCTGGCTCATATTTAAATGATTGTCCACTAGGATTCCGAGGTCCCTCTCACAGTTACTACTGTTGAGCAAGGTACCCTCTATACTATACCTGTGCATTTAGTTTTCCTTGCCTAAATGTAGAACCTTACTTTTTTCACCATTGAATTTCATTTTGTTAGATAGCTCCCAGTGTTCAAGTCTGTCCAGATCCTCCTGTATCCTAAGCTTGTCTTCTGGAGTGTTAGCTATTCCTGCCAGCATGGTGTCGTTTGGAAATTTGATGATTTCCCCATCTATCCCCTCGTCCAAATTGTTGATGAAGATTTTGAAGAGCACTGTGCCCAGAACAAAGCCCTGGGGCACCCCACTACACACTTCCCTCCATGTAGATGCGGTTCCATTGAGGACCACACATTGAGTACAGCTGGTCAGCCAGCTACGGATCCATCTGGTGGTGATGCTGTCTAACCCACATTTTTCTATCTTATAAAGTAGTAGGTTGTGATCTACTTTATCAAATTCCTTACTGAAGTTCAAGTAAATTATATCCACAGTATTCCTCTGATCCACTAATTTTGTCACTTGGCAAAGAATGCAATAAGATTTGTCTGGCATGATCTGTTTTTGACAAACCCATGTTGATTTTTAGTAATGACTTTATTTGCCTCTAGGTGTTCGCTGATTCATTGTTTGATTATCTTTTCCAGAATCTACCCAGGTATTGAAGTCAGGCTGATAGGTCTGTAATTTCCTGGGTCCATTTTTTTTTCAGCTCTTTTCCAGTCCTCCGGTATTTCCCCAGTGCTCCAGAATCTTTGAAAAATATAGTTCAATGGTTCTGAGATCACATCTGCCAGTTCCTTGAGAACCCTGGGGTGTAATCCATCTGGTCCTGGTGATTTGAACAGGTGCTCACTTACCGTTTTCTTGCCTATCTTAACTTGCATTTCTATTCTGTTTTTTATGGCACTATTTTTGGTAGGTTGGTCTGTTTTTTTCCCTTTGTGTAAAGACAGATGCAAAAAACGAGTTAAATAGTTCTGCTTTCTCCCTGTCGCTTGTTACCTTCTTACCACTTTCACACACTAATGGACCAATCGTTTCCTTCACTTTTTTCTTGTTTTTTACATGTTGAAAGAAGCTTTTTTTGTTATTTTTGACTTTGATCGCAAGCCTTAGTTCATTTTGAGCCTTAGCTTTCCTCTCTTCATCTTTGCATCTTTGTTAGTCTGGGAACTTACATAATTTGATGATCAAATTTACACCATTATTGAGGTAATATTTAATGAACGCATTGGAAATTTTTATTTAAATTTATGCTTGAATTGGCTTTTTTCTTGCTGATTAAAAATATAGTTTTTTAAGTTACCATGATTTTTAAACTGTTCATTTTTATGTTCTTATATAATTATTTAGAAATATTTATAATTTGCTTAATATTTACCGAAATCTAAGAGAGAGTTAAGGTATAGAATTATAATAAAACTTTTTTTAAAAAAATCAGTCTTTCTGTGTGTATATTCATTGGTAATAACAGTATTAAATCAAAGTAAAATCAGTGGAAAAACATTTATGCTTTCTTAAAAAAAATCCATTCAGAATTTAATGGAGAAATGAATGACATTCCATAATTAAGAAAACTTCCTATACAAGTAGTCCTCAACTTACAATCCCAAAAGAAATCAGAAGGAGATGCATCACAAGACCACATTCAATCTTATAACATTTTTTGCTGTGGTTGTTAAATCATCATGGTCATTAAGTGAGACTACATGTGACTGCAACTTGGGACCTTTGCCAGCTTCTTCATTGACTTTGCTTGTCAGAACGAAGCCTAATCATAAGTTACTTTTTTTAGTGCTGTTGTAACTTTGAACGGTTATTAAACAAATAGTTATAAGTTGAAGACTACCTCTAAGTTATATCTATCTATTTTCCTGTTACATTCTGTAAAGAAAGAATTTTCCAGCCTGAAAACATTTTGTATAGGCAGTCCTTCAGTTTAAACGTACAATCTGTAAAGTTTGAAATACTGTTAAAGTCATACTTCTTCTTTAATTAAAATAACTTTATTCTAATGCAGTAGTTGTTGTTACCAGCTCCTGTACACTATTTTTATTAATTATAATTTAGTTTTTCATATGATTAGCAACATGGCAGATTTGTCCTTTAAAAATCAAAGAAATAGAGAGATAAATGCTATTTAGTAGTCTAATAATTTCTTTATTTCTTTTGCTCTCTGTAACAGTAGGATTTGGTTCAGTCATGATAATAGCCTAATGATTAATAGTTTGAGCCATACCCTTAAAACATGGACTATACTTAGAAAATGAAGGAAAGCAGGCATATTAAGATATGATCTAGAGAAGATAACAACCAGAGTATAAGATCAGTTATAAGGAAGAGGTACAGTGTGCCTAACATATTTCCAGGGGAGTTTGAGGAGCTGCAGAAAGAGATAAGAGACATTGTAAAAACTGAAGTGGAACAAAATAGAGGATCCATGAAAACCAGCCAGTATAATAGATGTACAATGATGAAGTATTTGTCAACTTCCAGCATCAGACAAAGATAGAGAAATACCTTAATCAAGAATATCAACCAATACAAGAATATAATGAAAATAAAGACGATCAGAGAAATCATAGGAAAATTTGCAGCTAAAGTAGAAATATTCAAGTGGAATGACAAATCAGACAGAGTGAATCAGGATAAAGAAATATGGAATTTCTGTTCTGAAATTTTTACAAATGACATATTTGTTGGTAAGTTATGATGCCTGGTGACCATGTGTGTGTGTGGGGGGGGGAGGTTGCAACAATATGTAAGAAAATTGCCTTCTTCCAAGGCATGTTTTGATGTTACAATCTAAATATAGCCCAAGAATTCCCTTGTGTCTCCCAACCACATCTTAACCAGGTCTGAGCCTGTTTATCTTCAGATATCTGATAGAGACAAATTAGTCTAAAGGAAGATGGGAAGACTGTACTGAAAGCCTTTACAAATAGGATTACAGATGACAGAAGAATAAATTGCCAGAAACTAACTCCACTAGAAAGTGAGGTACAGCAATCAAAAGATGAGCTGACAAAAAAGAAAGCAGTAGGTACAGATGAAATACTCACTGAACTCTTTAAAGCTGCAGGAGAAGAAGCAGTTAAAATTAACGGGAAATAGGAGGAAAGGCATGTATGGCATAGAGATTGTCAAACACTTTGTGTATCTATTTTGAAGAACTGAGGATGTGGGAAGAACTAAATAACTCTATTAATTCTTCACTAAATAAAGTTTAGCTTAAATTTTCATACAGAAGAATAGAGAAAGGCATGGAGAGACAAACATGAAAGAACAGGCAGGTTTCCCAGAAATCAGGGAGACATGAGCAAAGATAGCTACCATGGTGCAAGTAGAAGGATATGAGCAGATTGTAGACTGGTGTCTAGAATTATTGTATCTATTACTTAAAGTGGAATCTACTGTTCCTAAAAGTGGAAGAAGGATAATATGGAATGTGGAATAAAGATATAAAATGGCGAAAGGTGTATTTCGATGAGCTTCTTCGAACATATTTGACCTAGGAATAAGAATGATAAAAAGTAATAGTTCTGTAAATATGAAATTGATGGGGAATTTGCTATAACAGAAAGATGAGAGTGAAATAATTAAAATCTTACTTTAGATCATCCTCATTGATTATAAGAACTGAAAATATCTGTTATTCTCACTTAAATTTTAAATATACTGACAGGAGTTATTGCATATAGTGTTCAAGTTTAGGAGTCTTTCTTCAAACATATATTAGGAAGAGTTAAATCTTTTTGATATCAACGGCAGCATCAGTTGGAAGTAAACAGACAATATTTCAGTGCTAGACAGTGCCTTAAGGCAAAAGAAATTACACTGTCAGGAGGAGGATATGTAGCTGCTGCTATTTTGGTGCTTCATGTCTTTGTAGTCACATAGTTGAAACTGATCCAGAAGAGGAAGAACTAAAAGATGATTACCTACATGTGAGTGGTTACTTTCAGTCCCTGCTTCCTTCCATATGTGTATTCTTTTGAGTTTAATGCTTAAAAGAGTCTGTCTTTTAAAAAATTATACATTGCATATTATATTGTATGACCATTTTATTAGGGTGTATTTATTGCTTTTTCCTCATTAGAGTAGGCCAGGTGAAAAAGTAAAAGAAAATACGTGAACTATAGGAACATTTGTAAGGAGGAGAGTTTCCTAAATACGGAATAACCTATGAACATTTATTTATTATATTGGTAATGATCACTATTTGCTATAAAATAATATTTTCCTGCTTTATTTGAGGAAATAGATATAAAATCCAGGCTACCAGCATTTAAAGTACATTCAAATCAAATAGCATAAGATTTTCTGAAGCAAGTTTCTTATTCTGGATTCTTCTGTTGTAAAACACATACTATAGATCAGTGCTTTTCAATCTTTTCACCCATTGTACCACTTTTAGGATATGGCAACATCCAAGTACTACCAGTCGCCTAGCAAGGTGTCAAAAATTTGATGACCAAAAAAAAAAAAAAAAGGAAAAAAGTGATAAAAGTACAGGCAGTCCTCGACTTAACAACAGTTCGCTTAGTGACTGTTTGAAGTTACAATGGCACTGAAAAAAGTGCCCCCCGAGCCACAACTGAGCAAGACACCTGCTTGCCCACTCGGTGGCGCTCTTCCTCCTCTCCAGGGTTTCCATTGTTGTGAGCATTTCTGTTGAGGATTGGCAGCAGGGGTGGGGTGGGGGTATTTGGTTTTTATTCCCCCCGTCTGCTGGGTGGTTGCAGCAGGTTTTGGTCACTTCACATGACCCTGGGACACTGTGACCGTCATGAATCAGTTGCCAAGCATCTGAATGTAAATCACAAGACCTTGGAGATGCTGCAACATTCCAGCTGATTGACGCTTCTTCTGGGCTCAGCAGAAGCGCCGGGATCAGCTCTGAGCTCCAGTTAGAGCCTGGTGCTGATCCTGGCGCTTCCACTGAGCCCTGACAGCCCCAAAGAAGCGGCGATCCTGGCGCTTCTGCTGAGCCCTGACAGCCTTGCAGCTCCAGCCATCTCTTGCTCAGGCTTGTGCAGTGCTGCCACCCGTTCAGCTCATTCCCCTCCCCCGCTACCACTTTTCTAGGATGGTCATGTATCACCTGCCAGGTGCCAATGTACCACAGGTGGTACCCGTACCACTGGTTGAAAAGCCCTGCTATAGATCTTCTGTTGTTTAATTCTGGCTTTGTTAAGCATATTCAATCTTCTTATGTATAAAGAAATATACATGAAATATTGTAACCCAAAATAAGGAACAAATAAATATAACATGATTTGGCTATTTAGAATTTCTTTATAGGTAAAATTAATTATTTCTGTCAATTTATTGTATATGTTGGATTTATGTATGTCATGTATTGCTCTATAGAGGATTTTATACTTTACTAAAGGAAGAAGAAATTATGCCATGGTCTAAAAATATGACTATTCCAGAGATTCAAGATTCTAGGTGTAAGTCAATTGACCACAGGAACAAGGCTATGCCTATTCCACTGCAAGCCCCCCCCATCATGGGCATTTATTCTTGGCTGGCCCTCTGCCAGCACTCCTTCCCTGCCAATGGCCCACTGGTGCTCTTCCATTGCAACCTCCTCCTGGACTATTTGCCAAAGGATACTTGTCCCCCACCAATTCACACTGCAGGACAAGTAACCCTGCATCCCGGTTTGCATAACAATGCCCCCAAGGAAGGGGCATTATAAATGTGAATGGACCTCTCCCAGAAAAGGAACTGTCAGCCGCGAACCAAAAGCTTCTCTGAGCATGTTCTCTGTAATTGTAATTTAACAAATAAAGCCGTAATATCCCTCTCTCTCTCTCTCTCTCTCTCTCTCTCTCTCTCTCTCTCTCTCTCTCTCTCTCTCTCTCTCTCTCTCTCTCTCTCTCTCTCTCTCTCTCTCAATAGATAGATAGATGGATGGATAGATAGATAGATAGATAGATAACCTTTATTGTCATTTTTACTGTGTGCACAATGGTACACATTAAAAATGAAATTTAGTACTATAATATATTTGTATTATATCATAGGATCAAGCCCAAGATCACACCCGTGTTAATTTTGGATCCCTTGTAATTGGCTTGCATAATCCAGAATTAACAGGAGCCCACTAATTAAAATCTCATTTGAAATATTCCTGTGTGATGGTGAAAAGAATGAAGAATCTGCTCAGTAATATAGAAATCATTCAAAGATTGACAAATCTGGTAAAATCACTATTAGATTATGATTTTCTGACCATAGGTTCTGGTTTTACTAAGCAATTAAATCTGTCACTGAGTTAAGCATAACCTATAATTATTATTGTAATCAATAATTCATGCTTGTGACAGTTTGGGAACAGAAAGTTAAGAAAGGTTACTGCAGCAGCTCCTAATATTAATAACACCCTGTGATTTGAATGAAGCTGACCTTTATGCATGGATTTGATCCATTATTTATAAGGACACCTGCATTTACATAATGTATTATTTACCTTTCATATCTATGATTATTTAAACAGGAAATAAAAGGGGAGCCCCAAAAGCCTTTGGTGTGGCCCTTAAAAACCTCCAAATATTATTAACAAACTGCAAACTTTCAGTGTATCAGTGTATCAGTGGGAGCATTACTAAATGTATGATTGGATGATGTATATTCACCTTCATTGGTGAATCTAGCTTCCCTACTGACTTTGCTTGACAGAAGGTCTCAAAACATGATCACATGAACCTAGGACATGGCAACGGCATAAATATGGGGCTGTTGCCAAAGTCTGATTTTTGATCATGTGACCACAGGGATGCTGCAACAATTGTAAGTGTGAAAATCTTTTTTTCAGTGGTGTTATAACTTTGAACGGTCACTAAATGAACTGTTGTAAGTTGAGGACTGCCTGTATAAGCAAGAAGACTGTATAACTGGACAGAGCAGTATTGACATTGCTAATGCAGATATATAAAGGACTTACCTTATTTGGCAATTGGTTCTGAATATTCTGGGCAACTGTTGTATGTAGGCCTCCCCATACTTGCATCAGCTTCATGGAGCAAAGAGGGTAAATCTCAATGACCCTCCTCCATATGTCTGTCAGTGTCAGACTTTGCTATTTACAAGCAAATGACAGATCTAGTAACTACTGGATGGTGTGTTTTATTATGTCCAAATTAATTTGCCCTTGAGAAGCTCTGCAAGGACAGGACAAAGCACACACTTCCCATTTCTCCCTTTCTCTCTTTGTGCCTAAACTCAAAATATTTCTTAAATATTGACCACTGTTAATATAGTTTTGTTCTGTGTTATTGCAGACACTTGACTCTTGCACTTTGAACATCTGTGTTTCAGAGCCTAAGATGGGAAAAATAGTGCTAAGGCTATTTTGAATTATAAAGTTAGAAGAAGATACAAATAGACTAGGTATTTGATTAATGTCATAGAACCAGGGTGCTCTAGCTGCATCCAGCTAGTTAGCCTCTTTTGAAGTGCTGTGATGCCACACAAGAATCAATATGATAGTATTTCAGTTGTTGTTCTGATGTGTATTTATAGTGCTGAAGCTATTTTTTATACGTTGGCAGAAGAATTTTAGTATGCTTTAAAGTTATGTTATTAAAATGCTGTGAAATATTATGGAAGCATAACCAGATTTGGCTTATCAGAGTTTACAAGAAAATTATTCTTCTTTCAACTTTTTATATATTTATTTTCACTTGGCCTCAGTAATAAGGGTGGAATAACTTGAAATCAGTTAATTATTGTCTTTGGAATTTTAAGATTCTGAAACAGTACAGATCTTTAGAGTAAACTATACTGAGTTCTTATAGTGGTTAATGTAGAGATTAACCTACTCCAAGACTCCAAATACAAACCCCTAAATACAGATCCCACCACCTACCTGGAAAAAACCACCAGAACCAAGATAAAAGCCTCCCCCATTAGCGAAGAGATCCAGCAAAGAATCATTCCCAGAGAGAAATCATCCAGATGCCCTAAACTCTATGGTCTCCCCAAGATACACAAAGAAGGAACCCCACTCAGACCTATAGTCAGCTCCATAGGCTCACCTCTACAAAACCTAGCCAAATTTCTCGCCAAACAACTACAGCCCTATGCAGAATCCATCACCTCACACGTAAAAAACTCATTCCAGTTTATAGAGATCATAAAGAAACAAAGCTTACAGCCCAGCGACCTACTAGTGAGCTTCGATGTCATATCCCTCTTCACCCAAGTGCCTATCAAAGAAGCCTTGACAGCTATTCAAAACAAATATAACCCCCCCAAACACATCTTAGATCTGACCAACCACTGCCTATCCAACACATACTTCATCTATAACGGACAAAAATACAAACAAACAGAAGGAGCACCCATGGGATCACCCCTCTCACCTGTCATTGCCAACCTCTACATGGAACACTTTGAAACCCAAGCTCTAGAAAAATCGGATCACAAACCCAAACTCTGGCTCAGATATGTAGACGACACCTTCATAATCTGGCCACATGGGAAAGAAAAACTGGACAACTTCCTCACACACCTCAACAGCCTACACCCCAAAATACAGTTCACCATGGAAACAGAAGCTAACAACCAACTTCCCTTCCTGGATGTCTTAGTCTACAAGAAATCCAATGGCTCCCTAGGACACACCATCTACCAGAAGAAAACACACACAAACCGCTATCTGCACGCTCTCTCACACCACCACCCAGCACAGATCAACTCTGTAGCCAAGACACTCATCTCCAGAACAAAACGCTTAGCTGACGAACAACACCTAAAACCCGAACTACACACTCTCACCAATGTACTAACATCCAATGGATTCCATAGAAATAAGATTACAAACCTAATCCAAAAAGAAACCCCCACCAAAATCCAAGACAAAGAACAAGAAAACGGCAAAGCCCTCCTCCCATACATAAAAGGCACCACAGACAGAATCAGTAAGATCCTCCATAAACACAACATCAAAACAGCATTCTGCACAAACAGAAAAATATCCACCATCCTTAGAAACCCCAAAGATAAAATTGAATTAGAAAATCAAGGAGTATACGAAATCCCATGCACCACTTGTCCCACCACATACATCGGACAAACCAACAGAAGAATAAGTGCACGCATTGAAGAACATAAGAACTCAGTCAAAAAAGAGGAACCAACATCTTCCCTGGTCCAACACCTTAAAGCCACAGGACATGAAATTGACTTTAAAAATACCAGAACCATTGCCAAAAGTGAACATTTTAATAACAGAATAATCAGAGAAGCCATCGAGATAGAAAAACGCCCACACAGCATGAACAAGCGAGATGATACCTCCCGCCTACCAGCCATTTGGAAACCTGCCCTTATTGACAAACGACTCCCTAACCCCAAAATCTTAAACCCCTCTGCAACTCAGACTAACCTGAGCACAACCAAACAGAACACTCCCCCAGCCAATCAGAGCACAGCCAAGCCCCTAACCATTCAGAACACACCTCCACCCAATCAGAACACAGCCAAGCTCCCATCCAATCAGTTCATACCCTCACTGGCAGTTAAAAGGAAGAAACAGCTAAAACCACACATTGCTGCTCAAAGCAAGAAGCTAAAAACACCAGCCTGAAGATGACGAATGTGACTTCGTCGAAACGTTGCCAAGACACTTCCAATTTTACGCGGGAGAAAACCCGAACAACCAAAGACCTATATACAAATACCCGCGAAAACCTCAGAAAATAAATATAGAATCTATATATAATATGAATTAATGAATTAAATGAATTAATGAATTAAATGAATTAATGAATTAAATGAATTAATTAATGTAGAGATTAAATATAGAATCTATATATAAAATGAATTAAATATTGTATTCAAAATGAATTGAATAAATATAAATATTAATTGTGATTTTATTGATTCTGTAGTAATACATTATCAAGCACTATTTATACATCTTTGGTATATGTTTATGCCATATTTTGCCCAGAAGTAATTCTACCTGTCATATTTTAAATTATATTTTATGTTTGTCAGCTGAAAAATATTACTTGAAAAGATTTATATAAGTATAATGAATAAATATAGTTAAAGTCAGAGAATGCTTGTGGTGAATTATTCGCTGAAGTTGAAATGCATACTCTAAACGCATTATATATATGTGATATGCATATAGATAGAGTCCTTGACTTGTGAACATTTCAAAATATAAATTGCTTAGCAGCATAAATTCATTGCTTGTGTTTATCAAGAATAAATAATTCCAAACCAATCTGATCTGATCTCCCTTTTTTGATATATCATCCAGTTTAATTGACAAGGATAGTGAAGGAACATGGTATATCTTAGCAAAGATACTAAAAAGAACATTACAAAGATTTTCATGATATTTTAATAGAAAACTACACTTGCAAGGCTAATTAGCAAGGTTAATTCCTTGTCCTCTATGCTGACAAGGCATTTTTGTATGTCCTCAAAGTCCATAATTGAGTCAATTGCTGACATTTTACATTATTAACCCCTCTATGATAGTAAGCATGTACAGGTAGTCTTTGACTTATAGCCGCATTTGTGACCAGAACTATCACTAAGCAATGCAGTCATTAAGTGAGTTGCATCTGCTTTTGCGACCTTTTTGTTGCATTAATTAAATTAATTATCATTAAGTGAATCCAGCTTTCCCTATTGACTTTGTTGGAAACCAGCTGAGAAGGTCAAAAATGGCAGTCACATGTCCCTGGGACACTGCAACCATTGTGAATACATTGCCAAGCATCCAGATTTCAAATTAATGTTTTCATTGCCAATTTAACTTCAAACAGTTGTTAAACAAATGGTTTTAAGTCAAGGATCTCTTTCTTACTATGTGCATTGGATGACCAGAAGTTGAAATTGTTTACTTCTTGGATTCAGATTTTTCACAGAAGCCTTCCAGAAATATTGCAAAATTCTACTCAATTGCCTTTGCCATTGTTGTTGTTGTTAATTGCGAAGTCGTGTCCGACCCGTCGTGACCCCATGGACAATGTTCCTCCAGGTCTTCCTGTCCTCTACCATCTTCTGGAGTCCATTTGCCATTAGAAGGTTTTAAACTTAGCATTTCACTTACATGGTGGCATAGATCAGGGGTAGGCAACCTTGGCTCTTGTATGACTCGTGGACTTCAACTTCTAGAATTCCTGAGCCAGCCATGCTGAGAGGAAAGGGAGAGGTTTCCATGCTGGCTCAGGAATTCTGTGAGTTGAAGTCCATGAGTCATAAAAGAACCAAGGTTGCCTCCCCTGGCATAGAAAATCTCAACTCTACTGCATTATTTTCTTTACTTTTCCTTTCTAATATTCTTCTTTCATTTTGTATCACATTGTCTTTAAAACAGTAGAGAAAGAAAAGGTAAAAATGTATTGGCTGAATTATTAGATATATATTCAAGCTGAATTAACCCAATATCCAATGAATGTACATCTGTGGCTTTGTGTCAAGCTAGAAGGAAATTTAGAGTGGAGCACACAGAACTCCATTGTAGGTTCTGTGCTGTTCAATGTCTAGTTATCAATGACATGGATTTGGGTTTAGAAAAGATTATTTGATTTGCAGATACCCAAGATAGAGGGAATAACAATTCCTTAGGGGATTGTATAAAGATTCAGGAGGCTGGTGGAGTAGGAAGAATGCATAGGAATATATAAAAAAAGTCAAAGACATGAGTGAGAAGAATTATACTGGTTAGTAGAATATTAAGTGTGCAAGAAGGATCTGGGTATTTTGGTATGTGTATTTAAATGCAAGGGCGTTTTTTGCTCCTGTAAAGATGTAACCAGGGATTTTTTCTGCAAAATATAACTCAAGAGCTCTGAAATTGTTTATTGAAAGCTGAGTGGCTAAAGCTTACATCTTCTTCTCTGTAAAACCTTTAATTTTATATTTCAACAGCAACTATGATAAACACTAGTATAGTATAGTTGGTAAATCTTTAGTAGATAATTTAAAAAAGAATAGATTTCAAAAATAATAAGAGTAAAATAACCTTTATATTGCAAATGAAAACTGAATAAACAGGTTCCAGAATAATGCCTTTTTATGCAATACTTATTAAAAGTTGGAGGTAGAGCTTCAGTCATAGGGAATGAGATGGTGATTGTGCAACTAGTAAACATGATTTCCTTGGAAAAGGGCTTGATGATGTGACCTGACATGTCATAGTCATATTGTACTTACAAACCAATTTATGCCATTTTTATTAAAATTTCCATAAATAAAATCCCATTATCACTGCTGAAAATAAAAATCACATTCTTCGAAATGCAGTACCATAGGCTCTAGAAAGTAAAAGGTATTCACAATTCCAGTACTACCATGCAGAAGATGTGAGTTGTGAAAATCATCAATTTCTAGCATAAAGCTTTTGCTGGGGTATTTTAACCTTTAACTAAAGCATAGCTAGGTTAAGGATGTGACCTTTGGTTAACCAAAGCATCTAGCTATGCTTTGGTTAACCTTTAACCAAAGCATAGCTAGATTAAGGATGAATCAGAAAAGTATTCATTTTCCATATTGCTTGCTTGCTTATTGATTTATTAATTATATTTTATATTTCTTGATGGCCCATCTCCCGCAAAATCAATATTTTATTTATTTATGTAATTTATAATGAATACTTTTAAACTACTTCAGTTGTATTAGTTTAATGTAAACACCACTCATACATGCAAAATGCATATCAACTTCCATCTTTACCCTATTACAAATTTGGCAATGTAGTTACCCTATGCAAATGCATGCACTAAACATCAATATAAAATATACAAACTGCATTTATGTACTGCGTTAATGAAAAATACTTGAAAATTGGTTTGTTGAGGATTTTTTTCAGAAATACACAATATGCCAATTGGATGAAATACACATGTTGGGAAAAATGAAAAACTAATACAACCCAAATAAAATAATTCCTTAGGAGATAAAATAATATAGGCTATATCTGTCAATATCAACTGAACTAAGAAAATTCATTCAGCAGTTGAGGATGCCTATATTTAGAGTTTTCAATTAGATTTTGTGTGGCTGAGGAATTAAATCACATAATTCATTTCTGTATGATTGCAATATTTAAACATATATATTGTTGAATTCTTTGGGAAGATGCTTTGGATGCTTCACTACAGATAGTCCTCAATTATGATAATTTGTTTAATGACTATTCAAAAATATGATGTTGCTGAAAAAAGGGACTTACAACAGTCCTCACAGTCATAACAGTCCTGCAGTCATATGATCAGAATTTGGAGCTTGGCAACCAATTTGTGTTTATGATGTTGCAATACCCCAGGGTCAAATTATTACCATTTTTGACCTTCTCAAGGAGTTTCTAACAAGCAAAGTCAATGGAAGTCAGATTCATTTAACGACCATCGCAAAAAAGTCATAAAATCAGTTGGAACTAACATAATAATTAATTAGCAACAGAAGTTCTGGTCTTTATTCGGGCTATAAATCAATGTAGAGTTAAAAACCTTAGTGGATTGCTTTAAGGATGTGAAATATTCTGAGTAACATAATCCTGAGTAACATAATTAGAGTTTAATAGAGTAAAAAATTAGCAATAGTTGAAATCGGTAATAACTAGGTAACAGTGGTAAATTATACATTCTGGTAGATGATTGGTTATTTATTGAAACTTGATATAATTCCAGAAATACTTTCTTTGTTTTTTGCTATAGGAATTGAGAAGGCATTTCTTAATAATACGCCTTCTATGGATTTGCAATCTGCTTCATGTTCAGAGCCGTGAATATGGGTCATTGTAGAAAGAGACCAAAGCAAAACTGTGTAAAAAACTTTATCTTGTCCTGAGCTAACCCACTGGTATGATGGGTGTGGTTGGAATAATGTGAATTTTCCCAATCAGTTATAACCTGAATTCATGCCAATTATCACTGATGAAAATCAGCCAGAAGAAGCTGGGATAATTGTCCAACACGTCAACACATTCCTTCAAACGTTCCTCAGAAAATGAAAGCTTTCTATTCATTCTTTGGCCAGTTGCCCACAGAGTCTTCCTGTTTTCCAATATATATTTAAAAAGAGAGAATTACTCCTGTAAATTATATAATACAAGATTTTACTTATATTTTGTGGTTGACTGCCTGGAGAATTACAGGTGTACTTTGATGATCCTTCATTAAATATAGAACTTTAACACATTAATATAATAAATGTTTTTAATGTTCTTAATCTTGAGATCTTGCAAAAGTAGACAGTTGCTAAAACAATAATTATAATTTCTGTTATTTGTTCACAACATTTTTGAATCCACTGACCACAATAGAAACAAGAGAATAAACATATATATTTTTAAAAAATATTATAAAGGTGTCTATTAATAATGTGACATTAATTATTACATTACATAGATGATAGGGCAAGTCTATAGAAAGCCAGTTTGTACAAATTATAGAATGTGTGTGTGTGTGTGTGTGTGTGTGTGTGTGTGTGTGTGTGTGTGTATTACCTCAAACAGACACCAAATATTTGCCTTAATGGAGTGAATGCCTGGTTACATTTCATGATACATTTGCATGAATTTATAAAAGCTTTAATATGGAGGTAGTCATTATCATAATCTGGGTGCTTGGCAACTGGCTTGCATTTAAGATAATTGCAGTGTCAAGTGATTATGGTTTATGATCTTCCCTGGTGGCTTCCCATAAGCAAAGTCATTGGGAGAGCTAGGAATAAAGGTTGGAAGTTGCTGAGGTAAGTGTCCCCATCTGTGTACCCTTCTCCAACCCCTCTGAGGTCACTCTGTGCCAGAAATCCACATATCCTCATCCACTGAGCCTCCCCAGTTACTTGTGCACTCCTATCTGACAGCAGCTATCCCAAGTCCCACCATAGTCACACTGCATTCCTTGTGAGCCACCTGAAACTTGTAATTTCCTGCTGGCTTCCCCACTGACTTTGGTTGCTGGAAGTCAGCAGGAAGTTACAATAAGGTACTCACTTAATGACCCACAATTCTGGCTTAACAACAGCAATGGGGACTGCAGTAATTTTCATTGCTAAGTAATGGGGTCACCTGCATCACACTTTATGAACACAACAGAAATTCAACAGCAACAGAAATTCAAGTCCCAGTTCTTAGAACTACCTGTATTTAGCCTTCAGGGGGACTTCCTCCACTCTGCAAAAGTGGAGCTAATGACTGTGGCAAAGACCAATGAACCAGTTCTTTGGAACTTCTCTGGACAAGAAACAGATGGGAGATTGCAGACTTCTGCAATTTGAGTGCTGGGAAATGAAGAGATTAGCCATTAGTTTAAAAAAATCCTGGGTGAGTTTTAACTTCAGTGATGAACAAGAGAAAAATTAAGCTTAGAAGCTTAAAAGGTTAGACTTTTGAAATAAACAGTAAAAAGCTAAATAAGATTTGTTATAAGAAACTTATAAATGAATTAAGGGTCCAGTTAAATTTGGTTTATTAGAATAAATAAAATAGACTTCCGGTTCTGGTATGTGGTGACGCCGGTCGTGTCTGGGGACTCGTCTCCAGTCCGGCCGGGTTTTCTTTGTTGGTAGACCCCTTAGTGGGTCGAAAGTCACCCTGGAGGGGCGACCATCGTGGAGGAGCTTGCTGGGGACTGCGGGAGAGCAGCAGCTTCTCCCGTGGCTCCAGCTATTTCCTTAGGACTGACGGAGCAACGATCGTCCTGAAAGATGGCCGATTACTCTGCTGCACCAGCTGAAGTCACAATCACAACTAAGCGTAATAGACCCACCGTGGAGGATCAGTGTGAGACCTTCTTTGCCCCTCTCTTTGCCCTAATTGGTTTTTTTTTATTGCCTGTAAAAGCTTGTTTGGAATTACTTCCCTGTCTGGAAAAGTAGCTTCTGTATGTGTGGGAAGAAAGGCGCTGAGAACAAAAATTTTAAAGACTACATTTTATTTGCATTCAGTTTTGGATACAGAAAAAAATGCTTTTTCGAATTGTATTATTATTTTACTTTGGAAGACTATTCCTTTTTCCACGTTTTCCTTTAAAAGATAGAAAAAAGGAAAAAAATGGTGTCTGGAAAAGTTTTTTTATTTACTGAGGACATCTAGTGGTGAACAGTTAATATTGCAACTGTGATCATTCTTTGGAGAGAAGGATCTGACCTTCAAACTATTCCTGGAAAAGATAAGCTGATGCAGCTGTGGGAACTGAAGGGGTGGACACTGCTTAACTACAGTTTGACTAAAAAGAATAAAGAAAGGATTTTCTTTAATTACTTTCAAATGGAGAAATTTCACTCTCATTTAAATTGCAAGCTTATACTGGAAAAGATTTATGAGGCTACTGAAGAAATATGTGCCATAAGGAAAAGGATTACTACAGAACGAGGAGCCAACTCTACCCCAAACTCTCAAATTGACTTTCAGATCATATTTGATTATTCTACAAACCAAAACATGCCAGAAGAGGAACTAAGGGAGATTAAAGAGGAATTTGCTACAATGAAAGAGATTTCCACAGACCTAAGAGCCAAAAACTCTTCTTTAAATTTTAAAATTGACTCTCAGACTACATTTGACTATTCTACAAACCAAAATATATTAAAAGATGACCTCATTGAGAATACAGAGGAACTTATTTTACTTTATAAGCATCTTATCTATATTACTGAGGATCAGAAAAAGCAAAGACTGAGATTTGAACCTTTAAAGCAGCGAGGCTTCAAGGATAAGAGAAACAGAGGTCCAATGCAGAGGACAGGAGGCCTCTTATTGTCTCAAATGGTATTACAAGTAACAAAGAGAGACCTATCAGCTGAAAGGGAAGCTTTGTTGTGGAAACCTGCTTGGCATAAAAAGAAGCGTAGAATAAGACTGAAAAGAGAAACTTAAAACTATATATTTATTTATTTATTTATGAGACTTATATACCACTTTAAGTGCAAGCACTCTCTAAGCCAGCGGTTCTCAACCTTTGTGTGACGGCGACCCCGTCACACGGACGCGCTGCGCATGCACGGTGCAGCGTGCTTGCGCGGTGGCGCCCCCATGTGCGGTGTGCATGCACGGCGGCACCCCCATGTGTGCATGCGCGGCGGCACCCCCATGTGTGCATGCGCGGCGGCGCCCCCTGAGGGGGAAAAATGGCGGATCGCGTTGTTTGGGGACCCCCGTAAAATGGTCGTTCGACCCCAAATGGGGTCACAACCCATAGGTTGAGAACCGCTGCTCTAAGCGGTGTACACCAGTAAGGAATGTATATATATATATTTACATTGCCCCCAACAATCTGGGTCCTCATTTTACCTACCTCGGAAGGATGGAAGGCTGAGTCAACCTTGAGCCGGTGAGATTTGAACCGCTGACCTGCTGAACACAGTCAGCTAAAGTGGCCTGCAATACTGCACTCTAACTGCTGCGCCACCTCGGCTCTTTTACTGGATTTAAGGCATTTTAGAACTATGGATTTATTTAAGGACTAAGCTTTTGAGTTAGAAGTAAGAAAAATGGGTGACTATTAGAATATATACATTAAATAGAGTAAGAATGTATTTTTTAGGAATAATAGGTTTATTTGTATGAAAATTATCATGTAATGGAATGAAGAAAACTGAAGAGATGTTTTAGATTGGGATTGAACTAATAATTAATTGATGTTATTTTAATAAGATGATGTGTTTGTTTGATAATATGGAGGTTATTAGGTTTCATAATTAATTGGATGAAATCAGTACCTTGTCTAATGGACTTAAAGGATTTAAGGTTGATATTACTTTGTTATTTTAAAGAAAGTGATTGATTGATGGATTAGATATGTATAGGATAGATCAAGATTTTATTTTAAGTGGGAGATATTAGTGGAAGATGAAAAAAATAAGATTTATGATAAAATTAAGGAATTAGGATATATTTGGAAGGGATACCTGAACTGGAAATGTGTTTATTTAAAATTAAATTTGATTATGGTATTGTAATTGCATAAAGCTCTAAAACAGGTTTAGGATTAATAGAAATTTAAGTTAGAAATAGATTATTTTTAATATATTAAGCTATTTGAGGGAAATAGAGAGGGAATACTTGATGTACTGATTGAGTTATTTATATATGTTTTGTTTTTGGATTTTTGATTACCCCAGTACCATGGTGTGTCTTGAGCACTTTGTCTTAAGAATTAAAAAACCAATAAAATTTGTTTTAAAAAAAATAAATATTGACTCTTTTGCTGTAAGAGTATAAATAAATAAATAAATAAAATATTGACTCTTATACTATAAAAATTTGGATTTAGCAGTAAAAAATAAATAATTTCTCATTGGGGTTATTGTAAATCAGAACAAAAACAAGTGACTTAAAATTTTAGAAACTGCACACTAGAGGGGACTAAAGATTCCAAGTAGAAGGGAAAAAAATACAAGTCTGCTTTTGGGGTGATTTAGTCCTGAGACTTAAAAAATGATACAAAACATCATGAAATTGGAAATATTAATGGATAATAATGTTACTGAGGGAGTGAAGGATGTGGATTGAATTTTGTTTGACAAGACAGAGAAAGTACTGAAAATGGAACTATAAATAACAGGCCAATTCAATCATTTGAAATAGGATGCTTTATTGCAGGGCTTTTCAACCTTTTCACAGATTGTACCACTTTTAAGACATGACAGTATTTGAGTACCACCAGTGCTTAGCAAGGTGTCAAAAACTTGATGAGTAAAAAAGGGGGGGATTTGGGGTTTTACTGGTTAAATTCATTTGTTGTTATAGAAATGGCTAGTTTATAATATTATGGAAAAGTAAAAAGTTGAGGTTCAATGTTAATGCTTCCTTCTACTGCAACAGTGGAAGTATGTTCTTTTTCCCTTCTCCCTCTCACTTTCCCCCCTTTTCCTTCCCACTGTGCCCTACTATTTGCTTTTATATTTTTGTATTTTATTCTATAATCTAATAAAATATTACAAACTGTAGAAAAAAAGGAAAAAAGTACCAGTTTTAATTTCTTTGGTGGCTGTTCCTTTGCTGAATCACTTTCCCTTTGCACTGACAAATGTATGATGAATTTATCTATATTTATTAATATGTACCACTACCAGCTAGTTCAGGGATCTTCAAACTTGGTACTTTTAAGTCTTATGGACTTCAACCCTCATGGCTGGTTGAGGAATTCTGGGAGTTGAAGTCCACAGGTCTTAAAGGTGCTAAGTTTGTAGACTCCTGAGCTAGCTGGCTTGCCCTTCTAAGCTCTTTCCAATCCCTTCCCTGTACCCTTAAAGACACGGGAATCAAGTGCAAAGCAATAAAATAAAGAAACACAAACTCAATTTTTTTTCTCTTTAAGCTACCTCAGGCATGTCACTGTCACAATGTTGCAATTCTAGACTGAAAGGCTCCGGCAATTGCAAAAAGCTTTAGTTTTAAATTAAGCGTGTTTACCTTCAAAGAAAACTTTCTAAAAGCCACAGACAGACTCAATTTAAAAGGGGTAAAACTAATTACATTTGTTTAAAGGGATTAATCCTTTCCTGTTGTCTTTTTTACCCTTCCCCCACCCAAACCACGTTCTTTTATAGCCTCTCTTCTCTTCCCCCCCCCTTCAGTTCGCCTCCAGCTCCAAGCTGCTTCTGGAAGCACCAATCAGCTGGAGCCCTGCCAGCTCCAGGGATTCTGCCGAGCCCAGACAGTTCTGCAGCTGCAGCTGCCTCTCCCTCAGGCTTGGCTCGCTTCGGCTCATACCCCTCCCCTGCTACACTTGGCTAGCAATCACATACCAACTGCCATGTGGCAAAGTACCACAAGTGGTATGCGTACCACCGGTTGAAAAGCCCTGCTTTATTGGATACATAAAAGAAATTAAAATGGAAATTCAAGTGACTAACTAAGAGAACAACCTAGAACAGAGTTCCCCAATCTTTCTGATTTTGCGAACTAGTGGGAGGGGAGAGACAAGATGGTTCTGCGTGAGTGATGGGCAAGCGAACGTGCACATGCAGCTCCATTTGCAGGAGTAGCAGGCACATGCACCTGCCGTTCGTGCAAAAGGAATGTGCATGCATGTGCTTGCCTACTGCTCACACAACTGGAGATTTGCACACACGCTTGCCAACCACTTCTGTGTCCTGGTTCCGAATGGCTCAAGGCCTGGTAGTGGGCCACAACCCGGGAGTTGGGGACCTCTGACCTAGAAAATGTTTTCTTATTGGGTCTACAAAAACATCTTGTTAAAACTTGAAGTCAGTGTGATGAAATAAAGAAACAGGTTATGCAGAAAAAAAATATAGAGTCAGTCAAAAAGGACTCAAATGTCTATACACCAATGCACAAAGTATGAGGAATAAACAGGGTGAACTAGAAGTCCATGTACATGAGAGCAGATATGATATTGTTGCCATTGTGGAAACTTGATGGGATGGAACCCATAAATGGAATATATAATTAAAGGGATTTAAATCGTTTAAAAGAAACAGGCCAAATAAAAAAAGAGGTGGAGTTGCACTATATATATAAGAAATAACCATATTTCTAGAGAAATACAGCAGAACAATGATAAAAACTGTCTTGAATGCATTTGGGTCAATATGAAAGGAAAAAAGAATAACATTGCCATAGGTGTATACTTTAGGCTACCCAACCAGTGGAAATAGATGAATTTTTTGCTGGTCAGTTAACTAAGATGTATAGGAAGCACACCATAATAATGGAGGACTTTAACTACCTTGACATCACTCTGCACCTAGTGGAAAATCAAACAGATTCCTGACAAATCTAGCAGACAACTTTTGTCTCCCAAAAGGTAAAAAAGGAGACTAGAGGGTCAGCCATATTGGACTTAATTCTCACTTCACAGAGATGAAGTGATAGAAGGTGTTGAAGTTACAGGAACCTTGAGAGTGATCATGCAGTATTGGAATTCAACATTATGCAAGCACAAGCAATAGAACAAACTCAAACTAGAATCTTGGACTTTAAGAGAGCTGATTTCAATAAAGAGAAGTTATAAAGAATTCCATGGATGAAAATTCTCAAGGGGTAAACAATCTTGGGCTAGACTCGATGTTACAAAGCCTCCCAAGGGAAGATAATGGCAATCACTTCTATATTGTCACCAAGTTAATTTCATGGATGCTGCCATGTAATCATCTAGAGTTCAGGGTGATTTTAGAGCATCTTTACCTTTTTTGTATGGTATACCATAATATACACAGTGCTGCTAATGAAAGAAAAATAATAAAAAATGTAATTGGTTTATAGAAGTTCATTAATTAGTTCTATATGCCAAAAAGTTTTCAAAGTTTAATTCTTTGTCTACCATATTGTGATACAGCAATTGAAGAGTGAATGGTATTTATAGTCATCTTAGCTAAATATAATTAAGTACTCCTTGACAAATAACAATGTTCTATAGTTGAGCTAAGTGCATTTTGTTTATAAAGCCTTAGGGATTACACACCTGAATTTCAAGAGAGAAGTTTAAGTAATAACTAAATGAATCTGGTTTTTAGAATAGCTTTAAGACATGGTGAGATGCATTTTTTTTAGTAAAGACATTTTGTATTATTATTTTTCTTCTATGTAGTATTAAGCAGTGATAATAAGTACTTGGAATAAAAGAAAACAAGTGCTAAACTTTTTTCCTTCTAATAAACCACATGGGTGAAAATTTTATTCAAAAAGGAACAATTAGAACTGAAGACGTCAGTTGTTCGATATTTTAGTATAAGTGAATGGTTTTTGTTGTCATAGGATTCTGCATCTACACACATCCAGTTCTGTAATGGATTGGGAGAATGTGGTTTGTATTTCTTTCTGACAAGTTCTATACACTCATTCTGCGTAGATATCTCTATGTGTAAGTATTTTTCTATGATAGCCCATTTCTTACTGAACAGCCTTTCTTAAATCCTCCCTTGATATTTACCATTTAGAAGGCTTGGAAAATGAAATTTTTAGTAGGGCCTTTGAGAGTTAATTGTCATCATATTAAAATAAGGGTTGGTATCTATAGTTCTTTATTAAGCTTTTGTAATTTTATTGTATATTATTTCTAGACAAACTACCTTGTATATCCTAAATGTTCTAATTGCTGTACCCTAAAAATGTCCCAATGTTCTGTATCCTAAAAATCCTAATTTCAACTTTACTCTTTTTATTTTTTAATGATTAATTATGTTATTGTTAGTTTGTGTTTTAATTGTGTATACTGGCCAAAATGAGATGCACATGAAATGTATGGTTCTATAAATTCAATAAATGAAATAAACAAACTGAAAACCACTGCTGCAAATATTTTAACTTAAAAATGTGCAATCAGATTTTTAATGCAGTCTGTTTTACTTAGACCAGGGGTCGGGGATGCTCGATGATATTCCAGGGGGTGCGAAAACTTAGGTTTTCAAAATTATAGTGTATATGCATAATTCATTGCTGTTATTTCAAACTTTTGTAAGGGGTGCGAGAATGTATCAGAAGTGTTCTAGGGGTATGGGATATAGAAAAGGTTGGGAACCACAGAGTTAGACAAAATACAGGGGCTATATATCCAAGGGCATAGTTATTCTATTATCTTCCGATTGTTATATGCTCCAAAGTTTATTCATACATCTGGTTCAGATAGGATTCAGCATAACTGGCTTTATTCTTATCAAATGACAAAGAATTCCAAAGACATATTGCAAAAATATAAAGCACATTTGTTTAATTCAGTGCATCATTATTTTTAAGTCTAAATGTTTATCATGTAGATTTTACTACTGAAATTGTGGGCTGTTTCTAAACACTTTTCCCCATTGCCCTGCTAGACATGGAAAATAGATACTTCCTCTTCCTTTGCATCAGAGTAGCTACAGAGAAACCATCTTCCTTTTTCTAGAATCGTCTTCAAGATTGCTGCACTCATTGTCACCATAAAGGAGACAAATTCTTGTTTTCTTCTCTTTCCTAGCAAGTCTGTTAAGATAGGTGACTCCACACTGATGTTAGTAGGGTAGAAATAAAAGAATTGGAGAAAGACCTGAAGAACTAAGCCTCACTAGTGAGGTGAACCTTTTGGGCTCTGTATGTCAAATATTTGAAAAATGTCTAATTTGATTCTGCTAGCGTTGTACTCCCTTCTAGGCATCAAGAATGTTCTTTACAAAAGAACTCACACTCTTTGTGATTGAAGAGGTTGATTGTTCATTCACTGCATTAATAAAAGCTTGGAAATGTGGGTGCTACTGAAATATTAAAAGGAAATTGGTAGAGAGAGATATAAGTTAGTCTACAATATATAGTAGATTTCTACTGTGTTTTCTAGGAAGCCTATGGAAACTTGAACTGGGTTTTGGGACTGTATATGAATCTCTCATTGTATGGTAGGAAAAGGCTAAAATAATCTGTTTTGACATAATACAGAAAGAATCATTAATTTTAATAGATCATATCTAGACAAATATGAGAGCTGTCTTAGTCTATGATGGCAAAAATAAAGAGAAATCTGGAAGTCCCCTTTTATTTATTTATTACATTTTTATTCCACCTTTCAGGTAACAAAGTTTATGCATGTTAGTTAGAAAAGGAATTGCTAGACTCCTAGTTTTCAGATCACATCTATTGCATAGGTATAAATTCCTGTGAGCTGGAATTTTTGTATTAGTGGGTGTAAAGATGTGCTCAGGCAGGCAGAAGATCAGGTAGTTGTACAGAATTACATTTGAAAAATCTATACAAAATTATTTTTCTAATATTATTGTACCTACCTTTAGAGCCTTGAAAAATATACCACAAAGTTGTTGGTCCAGTTATTTATATCACTTCTAAGTAGTTTTTGGTACATCACTGTAATAATCCTGCCTTACATTTTGGATTCATATATCTTTCCTTTGGAACTTTATCTAGAGAATCCCATTGTATTTTGACAATCTTTCAATCTCATTCTGGAGAATGTGATCAAATATAAATTGAAAATCAATGTTTTTAAAGAGGTGAGGCAGGAATGTCTCCCTTGGCTTAAATTAGTCTATGTGTTCTACTGGGTCAGTGCTGTAAGTAATAACAACCAAAGAGGTTTTTTTCCCCCTAACCTTTTTTGAGGAACATTTTGCTTAAGTTAGTTACACATTGCTCCACAAACATCAGGTTAGACTTTACGGTTTGTTTAGCTCTGAAGGGATGAGAGGGTTGGGGGATTGGAGAGAGGTTTAGTAAAGGGAACTTTGGAATGTAAATACATGTAGGACTTGTCTGCTTTTGTTTAGCACCTCCTTAAAATAAGACAGAAAAATCAAATCAATAGCCGCGTGGTGAAATACCTAAATGTTTGCATTAAAATTTTTGGATGTTTGAAATCCTATTTGGATCCTTTTCTCAGATCTCGGGGCATTCATATTCACTCAGCAGGAAACTTCATGGAGATACACTTTTGAGCAGAAAGTCTTTGGCGGTGTCTTTTTGTTAACTTGTGTCTTTTCTTCTTTTGAAGAAAGTAATGGCTTAAGTCTGACTGAAGAACAATCTCTCTCTCTCTCTCTCTCCCTCCCTCTCTCTTTTTCTTTCTCTTTTTCCTTTTTGTATCTTCTTATAAGACTTTACTTATGGTTCATGGCTTTTTACCCACCATCTATGTTTAGAATCCTTTAGATTTTAAACATATATCCTACTGCAGATACACCAAATTAAAGACTTAATGACATATTGCTCAAAGAATGCAAAAACTGACAAATTATAAAACAAACAGTTAAAATGTACAAGTTTTTTTAGAAAAAATATATTTCAGCAACTTAAATTTATCTGAAAAATATAGAAAAAGAAGTAATTAGCATGGATTTTAAATAGTAATATTAACCTTAAGAGATGTATAAATAAAATTTTCATGTTATTGTTCTGACATCTCACCATGAGTCATATTAAAAATAAAATTTCCAAAAAATTGATGAGAAAATATTTTATTTCACTGCTACTAGAGAACAAAATAAATCATTTGGTTTGAAGCAGCTACAGGCAACTCTGTTATCTGTGGCTTCAGCTGCAGTATCTGATCTATGATTTTAGGGATAAACCCATCTAGTATTGTTTAATGACTTTCACTATAATATGGATAAGAAATTTTTTTTAACAAATAGCAAGGTTTTTGTAGCATCCAGAAATTAATGCGCTGATCAGGAATGTATACAGTGTTTTTATGCTTTGAATCTAGTTTTATGCATGTTATCCATCCCCCATTGATGCAAGAATGTTTTGACACAAGAAAGTTTTGACACAAATCAGGACTCTGGAGAATCTCCAGGGATAGGAGATTCTCATCTTCTACATGTGAAGGGGAATTTTAAAAAATGAGGCTACTACTTTGGCTGAATAAGAGCCATTAAACTCATTACACAGTAGCCATGCATGTATTGCACTTTCAGGCTAGCACAAAGCTCTCTTATAATCAAAGCAGGCTACCTTTTTTCAGGTTTCTACAAGCTTGGAGATAAGCTGCAACTTCTTTAAGAATTGGGCTAGTCAACTTCGTAAAGCAGAGACAGCCTGATAACTTTATTAACCTCTTTGGTAGCTTCCAGATAAAGTAACTTGTATTTTAATTTTTCACCAATACTAATAAAATTTGAAGACAGCTTCAGTTTGCCAAACATGCATAAAATCCTTATCCCTGTTTGATAGTGAAATAATCTTTACCATGCATTTTCCATCCTGTAAATTTATAGTGGATTCAGGTGAATGTAAGCTCTTCTCAAGGAATAGGAGCATTTTCAACATAAAGAAAATGGGATTTTTATGGGCTAGAAGTGACTCAGGAATGAGCTTAGTTTGACAGTATTGAACTGGATTTATAAAATAAAGAATACAGAACAAATAATGGAGCTTCATTGATAATCGGTTCTTCATAGAAGTCTTAATTAGCAATAAGTATTGGCAACAACATTTCAAGCAAAAAACAAATAATTTTATTCACACTTGTACTTTAGAAATAGAATCAGCAAGAAAATGCATGGTTGAGTAACAGTCCTGTATTCAAGCTCTACTAGCTGATTACAAGGGTCAGGTTTTAGAGGCTGATCAGCAAGGTATAATATATGCAACAACAAAAATCAGTTATCTATGAAACAGATTCATAGTTCAAAGAATACAGTATAAGGAAACTTATTGTTAACTCTGATCCTCCAGGGTAGCTATGCATCCTGATTTTGACTTGGGCATGAGCCATGATGTTTTCTGTATGAAAAGTTCTGATTCAAATCCTGAATGGACTTGAGTTATAATTTTTCATACAAAAAACTTCATGATCCATACCCAAGTCAAAATCAGGATGCAAATCAACTCTGGAAGATCTTCTGGCTCCTGATTAGATGAGTATCCCCATGGCACCATTTCTTGAAGGCTTCCTCTGCCTCACCATTCTTTGACTTTCAACTTGCCATTGTTTTCATTAGCTTGAGGGCATGCAACTTTACCAGGTTGATAATCCAGAACAGAGTTGGATAGGTGGGAATTGGTTCTGCCAGGAGTTCTGTAATGGGATTTCACTGAGCAAGAATCTCATCCCTCCGCTTCTCTAATATAAATGGCTAGATGAGTATTGTTCCAGGCAGTTCATGACATATGCAAACTGTTTATATAGCCTGTGTTATTATGAAATTTACAACTGCTGACAATGATAAGCATTATACAGATTTATTCTAAGCTGCTTGAAGAATATTTCACAATTTTTGTCTATGCAGTAAAGAATCTTTGAGACAGCAGAGAAACTGTAGAGTGCTTTCCAACAATTATATTTACTTTTTGTGACATCCAACCTATAAGGAAATATGAACTCTTAACAGGATTGCCACAGTTTGCCAAAATGAAAAAGAATCTTTTTAAATTTAAGAATTAATATTGTTTTCAACAACTGAAGTTAACCTTTATGCATCCATGAAAATAGGCTTTTGTCTGCTAAATCTTACAGTAGATTTTTTTTTAAAAGATGGTCAGTTTAAAATTTCAAAACTTTTTGGAGGGATGAATATTTACAATTTGTCTTGATTTTTATCTGATAATTTAATTTAATTTAGAAAATGTATAGGTAGCATTGAGACAGGTTTAGCAAATACTCTGTACTTGTGTTACTCGTGAGATTTTTCTAGCTTTCTAATCACCATTATTATTTGGATTCCCTATCTCACAATTATAAGTACTTCTGGAAAATAAGCATAATATTTGTCAGGATCCTTAACAATTAATAATTTGATTTACTCTCTTAAAACACTTTTGATAATAAATTATTTCTTACAGCTATGAAATAGATTATGTTGGTTGTGCTGCAGTGGGTTGAGTGGTCAGGCACCTTTTGATAAAACTGTGTACCTATCCATTTTGTTAGAAAATGTGTAGGCAGTCTGTTTTCCTTTTCTGGTGTGCTGGGTTGCTGCAGTACATTTTTTCTCTTCTGAATAATGTTCTTACAATCCTCCTTTTGTTTAAGATTGGGTTGTTACTCTGGTAATAGAGCACTTGATTAGTGTGGGTTGTTTTTTGATAGACTTGTATTTCCAATTTGCCCTTGTTTCCTCTGTGGTGATAAGGATACCCAGGAAGGATAGTGTGTTGTTGTTTTCTTTTATTCCTTTGAAGATGTTGTTGATTGTTTCATGTGTTGTTGTTCCTTCTTTGTTATGACAAAAATATCATCTGCATTCTGGATGACATCTATATTCCAGATCGATACTTTTGTGTGGGTGGGAGTGCTGTAGTTTCTATAATAATAATAATAGAGTTGGAAGGGACCTTGGAGGTCATCAAGTCCAACCTCCTGCTTAGGCAGGAACCCTATATCATTTTGGACAAATGGCTGTCCAGTCTCTTCAAAAACTTCCAGTGTTGGAGCATTCACCATTTCTAGAGGCAGGTTGTTCCACTGGTTAATTGTTCTAACTGTCAGGAAGTTTCTCCTTAGTTCTAGGTTGCTTCTCTCCTTTATTAGTTTCCATCCGTTGCTTCTTGTCCTGCCTTCAGGCGCTTTGGAGAATAGTTTGACTTCCTCTTCTTTGTGGCAGCCCCTGAGATATTGGAACACTGCTATCATGTCCCCCGTTGTCCTTCTCTTCATTAAACTAGACATACCCAATTCCAGCAATTCCGTTCCTTATATGTTTTAGCCTCCAGTCCCCTAATCATCTTTGTTGCTCTTCTCTGTACTCTTTCTAGAGTCTCGACATCTTTTTTACATTGTGGTGACCAAAACTGGATGCAGTATTCCAAGTGTGGCCTTATCAAGGCATTGTAAAGTGGTATTAATACTTCACATGATCTTGATTCTATCCCTCTGTTAATGCAGCCCAGCACTGTGTTGGCCTTTTTGGCAGCTGCAGCACACTGCTGGCTCATATTTAGGTGATTGTCTACTAGGTCTCTGAGATCCCTCTCACTATTGAGCAAGGTACCCCCTATACCCCTAGTCTTAGTCTGTGTTCTGAGTCTTGAGAATAGAGATTCTGGGTGTGTTCCTAATATTGTTTTTTGTTTGTTTGTTTGTTTATGATAATTTATAAAATGATAGACATTTACATATTTGGAAATATTTAATTAAAGCTGTCTTTCTATATTATTGAAGCTATCCATACATATTACTTGAAATATTCTACAAATAAAGGAAAATATTCTACCAATAAAAACAATGTAGTCATGTGTGTTATCCTTTCATGTGTTTCTACAAATGCTTAAAACAGATTAATTCTTCATGACACTTTTCTGCATTCTAAATTTCATATCTCTTGGTTGCCATTCTCTATTAATGACTGGCTGAACTTCTTAGAGCATAAAGTAAGAGCTTTGAACCTTACATAAGACTGCTGTATTAGCTGACACTCAGATTTTTCAGAAAACATCTAGTTCTTGCTTGAGTTTCAGAATATCTTAATAAAAAACACTCAAAATTGTTTTTGCATAATGCACCTGCTTGTACTTAATTTCAGTGACACAATATCTCTATTTTTATTTTATTTTATTCTTCCTTAAGTTGTGTCACTTTGCCAGGCATTGCTCAGTTGTTTTCAAATGTTGTATAATTAGAAGTATGTTCCATGGCATTGGGTAAATACAAAATAGCATCTTCAATTTCAAGAAATAATACATGTAATATTCAAAGCATTCAATCAGCTAAAATATTACAGATGTGAAAGACAATTTTAAAGAGATGTTACCTTTCCTTGGGTGAGTTTATCATAGTGTGGGCATCACACAAAAATAGCCCTCATTGGATATTAATGTATTGACAATCTGGTACTCCTACATAAATAAGAATCCAAAATGTTTAAGAACTCATCAAGCATCTGCTCCTGATACTATTGATACTGGTATATTATTTCTTCTCAGTTAGTTTGAATTGTGCTTATAATGCTGCTATGTTCCTGCCATCGGAAATTGCTTCCAAAGTAAATTCTACCAGAAAATGTCATTAAAGGTGTAGTAGAAAATTAACTCTGTATAGTCCATCTCTCTTTCTCTCTCTTTCTCTCTCTCTCTTTTAGCCTTTCTTCCTGTTTAAACAGATTTTCCATCTACAAATCCTGCTTGAACATTGAAGAAGATTCAGATCTTCATAAAAGGTTGGTGGGCAGGAAATTATGATTTTTTCCTATTGGCTAGATTCTTTGTCAGTTGTTCTCCATTTATAATTTTCTTTCAAACCATATTTAGCATGACACAATTTATCTGCCTTTATAAATGTGCATGATTTAGATACTGTTGTTTCATATGCTTCACAATAAACCACACAGATTCAAGAAATGTTCTAAAGTGAATCCATAACTTCCACTAATTTGCTTTATTCAGAATGGCCTACTCTGCACAGTTAATAAGTTAACTAACCTAAGGTGCTATAATAGCTTTGATCCCTTGTGATAATAATAATTTCAGATCTGAAAACACTCTGAAGAAGATAAAACACTCCTAGATGGATAATTCCATCTAGGAATCATTTACTGACATGCTATCCAGTTTGTGCCTTTAAGCATAGTTGAAATGTTTGCAAGTCGTTTGCACATGATATATTCCTCAAAAGAATTGCCACAGTAAGTGCCAGTTGCCTTACTAGTTAAGACTTTTGTCTTGGAGCCATTGTCAATTAAACATATCACCTATGTTACAGCACTATTAGTTTGATCACTGTAGTGAGGAATCATTATAAAAAAGGAGTATTTTCAGATTAGAATGAATAATTAATATAGTAACAAGTAACAAGTTAGGAAAAATGACTAGGTAAGTAGAAAGAGCAACTATCTCATGATAGCTGCAACAGGAAATATCATTGGTTGAATCATTGACACAAAATTTTGTAAATAAAGACATCATGCTCCCACTTGGTTGATAAAAAGAGATGAGAATACCTACCCATCTTCTCTTTTCTTCAAAGAAATTATTGATAAAAATTGTGCTGTATGCAGGGCACAGTGTCCCCTGGATATTTTTGGGAAAATAATTCTCAGCATTTCCACCCACCATGACAATTTAGAGAGTTGAAGTTTCAAAACATCTGGAAGGTGAGTTGGAAAAAGTGATGCATTATGATAATTAGATAGTTGAATAATTCATCTCAGTATCTCATTTTATTTCCATAAATCCTTCCTGATTTTTTTCCTGTTTTTTGCAAAATATATTAGGTCCAATCTTTTAACATAGTGATAGCCTTCATGGATCAATACTGTTGTGCCTCCAATTTAAATGGAGAAAATACACATACACACACCAAGTGCATGTACATACAAATTAATTCAATGCCCAAAAGAAAGTCTTAGTACTTGGACAAACATTAATTTAAAACACTGTTATTACTTTGCCCATTGTGCAACACTTTGCTTGGTAGCCTTCCCATGAAAAAGTTTTTTGTTACGAAATATTAAGTTTTCCACAAATATTTAAAAATGTTTTTCAAAATAGATTTATCTGAGGTTATTGGATCAGTATGGTCACCACAAAGTAACATTCCTACATGACAACCCAATGTTATTGTGTACACTTTGTTTGCATTATACTATCACTTTCCAAAGTCAACAGTAAAGTATCTGAGTTAAACAACTATCTACTATTGCCACTTGGAGAATTTCATATTTCTCTCAAGGTGGTTTAATGTTTCAAGCTATTTCTCTTCCCACTAGAAAGCAAGAAATTCCATGAAATTGTTGTAAGAAACCACATTTTTAAACTTGAAATAAAAGTTTTTGATACTTGTTTTTATGAAGTCTTGGAGAACAGTGTGCAGACAAGATGGAGCAGTTATTCTGAAATATTTATTATTTTTCTAAAGTTTGCAGATCTTTTCCTGGAAATTCAAAAACAGAATGTTAAAAAGAAAGAAGCACCTTTTCAATGATTTGAGTAAAAGAGAAAAACTTTTCGGGTTTTGGATAAAATAGACTAATACAACTCAGCTCCTAAAATGTTTGAAAGTGTAATTTTGTGGAAATATGACTTCACATGCACATATATTCTTGTAGATGTGAAATGGGATGTCTTCACCAATTTTTGAGTGTAGCTAGGCATATGACATGACATAAAGTATAACCAAATATATCAGTAGTAGATTGTAAATTAATTTGTGTATTGTTAATCTATATTACCTTTACAGTGGTTTCATTAATTGGTTCTGTCAGGCGTGACCTGTACAAAAAATGCTAAATACCAAACATTTTTTCCCCTAAGGAATAATGTAAATAAATTTAATGTGCTCTCAAATCAAAAACAATCATCTTTTAAGGCAATAAGTAGAAAGATAGGGTTGTATAGCTTTACTTTACATGAGAAATAAATCTAAAAATTAATAAAAGATTAAATAAAATAAAAACTTCACTTTTTCTGTACTGATGAGAAAAAAAGTACAAAAATAGACAAGATGACCACAGAAAATAAGATTGCAAGGGGATGTGCACAGGGCAAGAACTACCTTGTTACTACCGTGTGACCCTTTGTTTTGGCTGGAAAAGGTAGCATGTCCTAAGGCAACTGACACCAACAAGTTGTAACTTGTGTGTCGAGTACCAAACAATGAGTACTGGGACAAATTGTTTTGTCAAAATGCATCAAGTACCAAATTCAATGAGTTTCAAAGCAGTCAAGTTCCAAGATGCTTTCATGCATCTTGCACAGTAAGACTTGGCAGTGTTTCAAGCACCAACCTATAAATGGATTCTGATGTTGGGAACAGCATACCCAATTCATTGGATGAAAAATGATTTTTCCCCAAATGCTCTTATTAATGTCACAAGACTTCTCGTTGTCATGTAAATCTTTCTGTAATAGTTAATGTGAACTTTCTGAATTAGAACAATATTTTTGTCACTGTTATATCGAGAAATATATGGGGACATAAAGACATGTGAACTGGATATGAAACAGAATTTTCAATATTACCTGGACAGAGATTAATATGTACAATAGTTCATAGTAATTGTAGAGAAGTCAATAGGAAGTGTGAGAATGGAAACTTGTAAACAATTCAAGTTGATGGCAACTTGGATTACTTATGAATGCAGAATAATACCTAGTACATCTACATTAAACAGTAGAGACATTCTTCTACTATTATGGGCTTCTCTTACCCACATTAGTTTAATTTCTTGTTCCAAGAAATCAGATTTCCTGTTGCTTCAGTTTTAATAGTTCAGCCAACTGGACTTTGGTATTACTTATATATTTGTGCCAAATCTTTGCAGGCACGAGGGTAGAAAAATAAATGCTTTCACAGATAATTAGAATATCTATAATTGTATAAATGTTTATCTTTCCTGTATCCTCAAAATAACTGCTATATTTGTGAAACTTATATAAGTCTGCAATGAAAATGGTGATACAGCGGAACAAATTATATGATGCCTTGTGGTTTCTGATTATGTTCAAAGAGGAAATTGTGCTCATGCTTAAGAATTAAAGACATTACATTTTCCACATATTTTTGTAAAATTAGTCAATAGATGTATACACTGATCCCAGTTTGGAAAACAGCCTGCTTCACATTGGATTGATTCAAAGATCTCCTGATTCAACTCTAGACCCAAATTTGAATCTCAGACTCGAAATCTGATTCTTCCATTGTTGTTCCTAGAAATAAATGAATTGCTCTAGCATTTTTTTTTCTGCTTCAGATATTTGGATGAAATATCTGCTTCAGATATTTGGATGAAAATTGCAGGAGTAAAAGACCAAAATTAGCACCTGAAACCTTCTAAATGTTAGATAAATACATGTAGTACTTACTTTCTTTTTAGCCGGTTTAAATTGTGATTGTTTAAAATATAGAAATTATCATGATGGAATTGGATGAAATGTGTAGATAACATTGCTTCTTATGGAAGGATTAGGAGGTCAGGAGTTTGTATATGTTTATAATTCCAAGGATGCTTATATTGTCCTGATTTTGCTATAGTTTTCTAGGCAATTTTTATAAAAATTAAATATAGCAGAAACATGGCTGTGACTATAAAAATCTGTAGAATTTCAAAGGATTAGCTAAAACATTGCTTTTCTTCTGATTACTTCATTTTTATATTCATTATTTATTTTCCTCTTTTGGGGAGGGGAGAATAAGAGAGACAAATTGTTAACAGAATACTGTACAACTTTTATCTCCTAAAATTGGAATATTGAGTTTCTTGCTTGCCAAGATAAAGTTGCTGTATACTTGAGAAGGGTTTATGCAAATAGTATGCTTATCATAATACAATGCTTCCTTGCTTTTCTTAGTTTCATTGTCAATTTTTCAGCATGGTCTGACCTTTTACTAAATAGAGCCCAATTTACGGCACAGTAATTATAATCAATTTGTTGGTGTTTTCTGGTTTATAAGTTTTATGATTAATTAAATGCTGGACTTAGTGCTTAAATTCTTTGGACTGATTAGGAACTCCCTTTAGATTTCTTTATTGGCTTTTTTTTCTTGACTCTGGATGGCAGTTATCTGATTAACTGTTATCTACTAAACTATGATAGCTTCATTTTTATTGGCCTGTCAAAACTATAGGTGAAATTGCTCATTATCATTTGTGATTTGTAGATAATAAGTATTTAGTGCAATATTTGTAAAGTCTAAGGCTATTGTAATATTTATGTAAAGCTTCGTGTCATCATAGGCAGTTGATTCAGTCATAATTGTCAACTGTACCTACCACTGAGTCTTCAAACTTGGCCCTTTAATGACTTGTGGACTTCAACTCCCAGAATTCCTCAACCAGTGTGTCTGGCTGAGGAATTCTGGGAGTTGAAGTCCACAAGTCATAAAAGGGTCAAGTTTGAAGCCCCTGGCTACAGCATCAGGGCCCTGAGATGGGTATGATAGTGTATTGTTCTGAGTTTCCATGTATTTGCACTCCCAATGAACAATTACTTTACTTTACTATGAGCAGAGGCCCACTTACAAGGAAATTTTGCTGTTTCTTTGGGTCTAAAAACTAAAATGATTCTAATTTATTTTTGCATTACTGAACATTTCTATACACCGTCATGTGGGGCTTCTTGAATCAACAAATATATATTACTGTTCTATCTTCTAGTCCGTGCTGACTTAGGAATTCTGGGAGTTGAAGTCCACATCTCATAAAAGAGCTAAGGTTCCATACCCCTGTTCTAGTCACTGGCTTATAACAATGTGAGAGCAAATTGTGGCTCTGTTTTGTAAGGAAAGGAGGTCTGTCAATGATCTTGGTTCTGAGTTATGAGAGCTTTGAATATCAAAAATTAATATTGCACCTCATTTACCAATTTTTGTTTGCTTCAACTGAGGTGTAATGTGTGATAGTTCAAATATTCTACTCAGAAATCTCCAGACCAAGGGCAATAGTAACCCAATATAGAATACATTTCTGTAATCTAGAAATAGTATATCTTTGTAGCTCTAGCCTGTCGAATTTAATTTTAAAAAAGATATCCTAAATTTGTGAAATTTTGAGCATGGTAATATAACAAGGTCTTAACCTAAAAAAATTAAATCAATAGTTCATCTCTTGTTTTTAAAATATAATCTTTTTTCAATTGTGTTTTAATTAGGGAAAACTCAAATAACTCCACTTTCCAGATAAGTTGGTAATTTTTTGGCACTTACAAAAAACATGAGTCAAATGTATTATAAATTTCCCTCAGAGAACAACATTTTTTCCAGCTGTTTGGATGGTCTGTCTAAAACCTTAACAGATATCTATTCTCTAAATTTTCTTTGGGGCTCAAGCTTGGATTTTTAATGACTTTTTATTTTTCCTTATGGTTCCTCATTCTTATAGAACATAAAATCTATCTGCAAAAAGATTTTACGATTTATATCCATTAACAAATAAAGCTTATATCTGTGTTTTCATTTTAAACAGTCTTTTTAGAACAAACATCTTTTAAACTCGTCCCAAGCCAATTTTGAATGTTATTTATGTAATAACATCTTTAAAATATGATTGTGAATAGATCTGAACTTGTTTTGATCAGTTTTAGTTTTACCAAACAACATAAAAGATTCTTTAAAAACTCCTGAGTTTCTATTTTGAATCTAGTTTTGGCCAGCAAAACGGTTATAATTTATGAGGAAGAATACATTTGCAATAACTCCAATTAATACTTCTGTTTTCCCTGGCACTTGCTTGTGTACCTAGTTGTAACAGCTTTAAACATTAGCAAGCAGTGTAGTATGTAGTCCAAAGCTCCCTAGAAACATTTGTATACACTCTTTATTAAATCTTAATTGACTCTGTGGAAACAATCTTCAGTCATTAGATTCATTTGGAGCTAGTCATCAATTGTACCTGGAAAAATATCTAATGTTGTTTTGAGTTTGTACATCAGAGGGGGGGGGGGAATGAATGCATTTATAAAGGCTGTCAAGCTTTGGAGGTGTTCTCTTTACATGAAAGAAAATTCCTCTTTTACAACTAATTGTGCTTATATAGTTGAATAATAATATACTGACAGTTGTTCTGGAAGACATACACTACAAATGGATAATACACGTATTTCTTCCTCACAAACAAGAAACTTGGTAGCAGTAAGAAAGAACTCATTTTCAAGGTCTGGAGCTGGATGCTGTTTTCTTTCTCAATAAGGCAGAAGCTCCCTAGGTTTCCCTTCACAAGTGGGAGAAAGTTTTTGGAGTATAATGTAAACAAACAGAAATGAGCAGTACTATAATAGGACTAGCAGTAAATGTAAGCATGATTGAAGACTTGTCTTGCCATACAAGTAGCCTCTAAGGCAGGGATGTCAAACTGCTGGCCTGCGGGCCAGTTGCATCATACAGGGGCCGCGCCCACTCCAGCTCCGGCAATGCAAAATAAGTCGTGATACGTTGCGACACATCATGTGACGTGGTGAGTTTGACACCTGTGCTCTAAGGGATTTGATCTCCAACTTTACCTGCAACAAGGGCTGGGGGAACATCAGTTACTTGGAATGGAGCTTGTCATGGTATAAAGAAGAAGATTATAAAGCAGCAGTAGTAGCAGTTTTACATTAATTTTCTCCCCAAGTAAGCCTGATTGTTGATAAATTTTGAAACTCAGAACAGAAACACTTAAGAAATTGTAGATTTTTTACATCTGTGCTAACTATGAATCTTGATTTACTGTAGATAAACCAATGAAATGTTATTAGAAGCCTCAGTTTATCAGCTTGAGTTATTTTTCTAGCAGCTGAATAATGTGTAGAACTGGAACTAAAATAAGTTGACTTACTTCAGTGGGCCTCTTTATTTGTGACAATGTGTAAGAGTTAGAAGTTGCGCCAGGAATCTCTGTCCAGTGATGAATTGTTGCCTGTATGTCTATATAAGCTTCAGTCATGCAGAGTTATTTTAATTCTTCTTTTATCCCCCTGAGATCCCATCTTTTTTTTTTTTGCTCCTTACTTTGTTTTTTAATTGAGATGGGTTTCATTTTTCCCCATTCTACTCTTCGAAACCAATGCTTCAAAGATAGAAGACATTTAATATTTTTGACTACCAGGAGCTCCAATGCCTTTTCAAAATTAAAATATAATTGTGCTCTCCCAAAGTAGGGCAGAAGAATCTTCTACAGGAGGCAGAGCATAAAAATGTTCCTCAAGGTTTGGATGGGAATAATTTGCAGCTGTCTTGCCTTTCTGCATAGGGAATTTCCTCTTTAATGTGGGGTGAAATTATTATTATTATTTTCTTCTCTCATTCTCACAGGTGTTCAGATCTTTGCCTGAAGATCTGGCTCCTTTGTTGAGTATATTATGTATTATTACTGTTCCACATTTGCTTCTATGAAATACTTGCCAAGGTGTTAACAATTGAAGAGATTGCCAAGATGTTAACTCTTCTTTTGCTAACTTAGTACAAGAGTGAGACTATAGCAGTTCTATAAGTTTATACATAATAAATTAATACAATAAAAATTGGGCAAATTTACACCTCATTAAACTTGTCTGCTGTTTTGTTATGGACATAAAATCTGTTATACCCCGTATAAAAAATTATATATAAATAAGGCACAAAAGTGCTTTTCCAAAAGGCAACTGGACTTTCTTGGTTTTTATCTTTGAAACATTTCACTTCTCATTCAAGAAGCTTCTTCGGTTATCTTTTGGAAAAAGCACTTTTGGTACAACCATGACTTGGATGATTGACAATCTCCATAGATGTATATAAGTAAGAATTAAAACCTAACTCTAACAGCTTTTTCAACATCAGTTACTGTATAAGCACTGTCATAAAGGTGAGATCGGTGGAGGACTGCAGTGATGGTTGTCCTGGAACTCTGTCCCATCTCCACACAGGATCTCTGAAGCTCAGTCAGAGTGACTATCGGGTTCTTGGTCACCTTTCTTACTAAGGTTCTTTGCCCCTTACTTCTCAGTTTAATTGGGCGATCTGCTCTTGGAAGAATCCTGGTTGTTCCAAACATCTTACATTTGAGAATTATGGAGGCTACTGTGCTCTTAGGAACCTTCAGTACAGCAAAAATTTTATGTAGCCTTCCCCAGATCTGTTCCTTGCAATAATCCTGTTTCTGAACTCTGCAGGCAGTTCTTTTGACCTCATGGTTTTTGCTCTGCCACAGTATGCATTGTCAGCTGTTAGGCCTTCTATAGAGAGGTGTGTGCCTTTCCAAATCATGTCCAATCAATTTAATTTATCGCAGGTCAACTCCAATCAAGATGTAGAAACATATCAACAACAATCAAGAGAAATGGGGGGCACTGGAGCTAAATTTCAAGTGTGGTTGCAAAGGGTCTGAGTCTGAATACTTATGCCAATGTAATATTTCAATTTTTTCTTTTTAATATATTTACAGACATTTCTAAAATTCTGTTTTCACTTTGTCATTATGGGATATTGAGTGTAGATTAATGAAAAAAAATGAATTTTAACAACTGTAGAATCAGCATAACAAAACTGACAAAAGTGAAGAAAGTCTGACTACTTTCTGATTGCACTGTACATGAATTTAGAATATGGTTTTGTAAAGATAATAGGATTAAGATTATAATCTGAAAGTCAACAATTTACCTCTTCACATAATATGTCTGGCATGAACTCCTTTAGCCAAGCCAGTATCTCTTGGCCCTCTTTTTCCTTCCTCATTCATATTGTATGCAGTCATATTAGTATTGTTATACTTTACAAGTTGTCTCTTAAGATGGCTGAATATTATTTATGAAGTTTAAAAGGTTATTTTAAAAGCCCTCAAAAACTGTTTAGTATTTGACATAGCGGCATCTGTTGTCATACTAACACTAAGATGTTTATTTCAGATTGTAAAATCAATGTTTTTTGAACAAATTTATATCTTGAAATGATCTTTCCTGTCTCATCGTTGTTCCTAACATTTTGCAATTGGTGTTAATATATTCTGTGCAGAATAACAGAGTTGGAAGGGACCTTGGTGATCTTCTAGTCCAACCCCCTACTCAAGCAGGAGACTCTATATCATTCTAGACAAGTGGCTGTCCAGTCTCTTCTTAAAAACCTCCAGCGATGGAGCACCCGTAACTTATTAAGAATAGAATCATGCTCCCACATAAACTGATTGAATTTATTGTGTGTCACTTTTAAATGCTCAACAAGGGTTGAAAATATGTTAAACAAAGAGTCTACAAACATTTAAAGAAAGAAATCTTTAAAATGCAAATTAAAAAAAAAGTTGATAACTAGCTTATGAGATTAAGACCTTCCAGCAAAACATAGTTAGAACAATTAATCGGTGGAACAACCTGCCTCCAGAAGCTGTGAATGCTTCAACACTGGAATTTTTTAAGAAGAGACTGGACAATCATTTGTCTGAAATGGTATAGGGGTTTCTGCCTGAGCAGGGGGTTGGATTAGATGACCTCCAAGGTCCTTATTGTTGTTGTTGTTATTACAAAAAAACCTTTAAAAACATTCTGAGTATAAATGGCAGGTATATTCGCAATTGAGAATGTGAAGGAAAGAAAGAGCCAGTTTTCTTAGTGTGTTTTGCACATATTGTAAAGAATTTGAGGAATTGCTTTTACTTTGAGAGTTAAATTCTATTCTAACTCACAGCTTTAGAATGTTTTTATTATTTGCCCTCTCATTTTCATTCAGCATTTGAAGAATGAAGTATCACAACTATAAAAAAAGGATGCTTACTTAGCTTACTTTCATTGCAGTTATTTACTATTGCAGTTGTTTGCTGTTTCTGAGCTATTTCTAGGAAATTGTATTGAAGTGCGAAATGGATAATACATTGTGTAATGAGTTTTTACTTTAATGAATAATTGACAATTTTTTAAAAAAGTAATTGTACTTAAATATTCTGTCTGAACCAATATAAATTGCAATTAGTTTAACTGTAATTGTGTTATGAATTTAGCATGTGTTATCTCATAGTATTAACTGCACTTAATACTATGAGATATAGGATGCCAAAGAGAAATGTCCAAACTTCAGATTCACGAACAAAGTAAACTATGTCTGTTTGTTTATAACTTTTGCCCATCTTAAAACTCGTTTATTATTATCCTCAATAAGAGCAAGTATGACTAAAGATTTAATATCCTGTTGCTTTTTTTAAATTAAGAAAACTTGTATAGTTTTAATTCTAAAAACAAACTTTATTATCATTCCTTAAGTGCCTGCAAGGTTATATCCATCAGGCAACTGATTGCAAATTACATTATTTGTGTGGTCTTAGCAACACCATAGGCCATGGCTCTTTCATGATGAAGTCATGATGCAAGCGCCATTATCAGAACTTGTGCTGGATGCCAGAGTTCCCCCTCTTTTTGAGCCATCTTCCCTGACCTATAGGTACTGAAATTATGCCACCAGAGGAGTGATAGCTTGAAACAAATGTTCCTAACCTGATAAAAGGGATATATGCAGGAGAATAATATTTGTGTTATTAATAGGTGTCTTTAGCTTGTTAAAGAAACACTTAACCACACCTTCTGTACAAGTATAGTATAGGGGGTACCTTGTTCAATAGTAGTAACTGTGAGAGGGACCTCGGAGTCCTAGTGAACAATCACTTAAATATGAGCCAGCAGTGTGCTGCAGCTGCCAAAAAGGCCAACACAGTACTGGGCTGCATTAACAGAGGGATAGAATCAAGATCACGTGAAGTATTAATACCACTTTACAATGCCTTGTTAAGGCCACACTTGGAATACTGCATCCAGTTTTGGTCACACGATGTAAAAAAGATGTTGAGACTCTAGAAAGAGTACAGAGAAGAGCAACAAAGATGATTAGGGGACTGGAGGCTAAAACATATAAGGAAAGGCTGCTGGAATTGGGTATGTCTAGTTTAATGAAGAGAAGGACGAGGGGGGACATGATAGCAGTGTTCCAATATCTCAGAGGCTGCCCCAAAGAAGAGGGAGTCAAGCTATTTTCCAAAGCACCTGAAGGCAGGACAAGAAGCAACGGATGGAAACTAATAGGAGAGAAGCAACCTAGAACTAAGGAGAAACTTCCTGACAGTTAGAACAATTAACCAGTGGAACAACCTGCCTCCAGAAGTGGTGAATGCTCCAACAATGGAAGTTTTTAAGAAGAGATTGGACAGCCATTTGTCCGAAATGTATAGAGTTTCCTGCCTGAGCAGGAGTTGGACTACATGACCTCCAAGGTCCCTTCCAACATTATTATTATTATTATTATTATTATTATTATTATTATTATTATTATTATTATTATCTATCATCGCACAGTCAGCCAGATGTTCAGACTGGATTTGGCATTTTGTCTACCTATCGAGTCCTTACCCAGGACCTGGGATAGGCAGATGTGGATGTTTGATGGTATTACAGATATCGTCGCAGGATTATTATTATTATTATTATTATTATTATTATTATTACTACTACTACTACTACTACTACTACTACTACTACTATTTCATTTTCTGATGAAAAGTAATGGGCAGTTGCACCAAATAAAATATTTTGTTGCTGTGTTTTAGTTATGCAGTTTTCCCTTGGCTGAGGTAGATAAAATCAGTGGTTACAAGAAGGATTTTTTTCCCCCTCTAGTAATCACAGGACATTAGAGCGAGGTTCCCGAGTCCACTTTTAAACCTAATGTTTGGAGGAGTAATATTTTTTCTGATGCCTGTTTTGAAATGGCTTCCTTATGATTGATGGTTTGTTAATTGTTTAATTAAAAAGATATTGAAATTTCAGCTTTGTGGTAAACTGACTCAAGGTGGATTTTTAAAAAATTCAAAGGCGGCATTGAGCCTGTGGCATTATCATCAACCAAACAGTAATAGGAAAATAAAGTTGGGTCAAGATCTCAGAATGGAAATAAGTAATACTAGTATGTATAACTCACTTCAAAGGAGTTTGCAGAACTGGGATTTATTATTATTTTTATTATTATTGGAAACAGAGCACTTGGGGAAATAATCCTTTTCTGTATAACAGGAGACAGGAGACAGGAGCAGGGAGAAAAGAGTATACAGTCGTTTTTTTAATACTGACATCAAAGTGCTCTTGATTTTGAAGGGGAAAAAGAAAGACATAAACAACCCTAGATCAAATTAGTTTTGGCTTTCATTTGTTCTGCTGCTGCGTTTAAACTTCTGAATATATATTTTTTCTTCATAATGCCAGGGAATAGTTATCATATAATGAATGGTATGAATGAATCTTTCTACAGTTTCCATTTAATTTTGGTTTTTTTATTGCGAAAGATGTTGCTTGCTTGATCAAGTCTTCTATTTTTGATGATTATGGTCTGTGTTTTGCAGAAATGAGATGAATTTAAAGACTTACATAATATAAAGGGAAGTAGGGTTGCTAATTCAATAGGGTGTATAAACCTTTAGAAAATCAGAAAGCATATTGACATACTTTCTCATTGTTGATACTCTAATCCTTAAGTATGGAAAAAACCAAGATGGCTTATTAGAAAGAAAATAAATATTATTTAATTAATAATATGGAGAGATTTACTCAAAAGGAAGAATGGCAATAAAAAGAGAAAAAGTTCTGGATTCAGAAACCCAAGTGAATCAGTCTGGCAATTCTGTAAAATAATATTTGAAATGAAGAAAATAATAAAAGCAGTGGTGTTTACAATGAGTTTCCCAACCTAGGAAGAGATATGAATTATGCTTTCCAGAGGCCATTGTCGCCATTTGCAAGAGAAATAAACTTGAGAGGTAACCGGTGGGGTATTGAACTTGATGACTTTCTCTCCAAGCATATCCTCGATAGTACATATAATGTAATATTATTGATCTAAGAACAGGGAGACTTCAGTTCATGCCTTCCTCTCATTCATATATTCATGGGACACTTTGGGTCAGTCATTTGCTCTCAGCTTAATCTACATAGAGATGCTGTGTAGCTCATATAAGCAGGAGGAAGAGAACCTTAAGCAATTTGAAAGCAAAACAATATGTTTATACAATAGAGATGCATCAGTAATTGCCAGTCAATCAATTTCAGGGCCGATCTGAAATTACAATTATTTACTCAGGCTTTAGTTTCTTACAATATATTTGAGGCTCACTGCTACAGAAGGCTATATTGTCCTGCTTTATTGTTCTGTTGGCAGTATTTTATTGTTACTATTATATAGTAACTGATAACTTTCATAATCTGGATCTTTGTGTAATGAAGCAGAAATCTTCATGAAGAAAATGTTTTTGCCATTTTTTTGCTATGAATTTGGATTGAAATCAGCTTTCTTATTCTGATACCCTCCAGTTATTTGGAGACTTCATTTTCTAACATTTTAAATCATGTAGTTCATTCCAAACTATTCTGTTTTATATTAGTAGTATTAAGGGCATGCTATTCTTTGTAAACTTAAATGTTATTTAGTGGTTTGGATGTTAGTGTGGTTTGTGACTGTGTTATCAAACTGTCCATTGTATGTGACAAGATATGAATCCAATCCCAGCAGAGTAAAATATATTTCATCCTTAATAGGATGAAATCTTTCAGGATTGGCCATTAAATAAATTGGAGTGGCTGCTTTAGGCTGCAAATGCTGGAAGTTGGGGAATGCAGTCAAAGTGTTAGAGACAGAAATATGAGTTGTATTTGCAACATTAAGCTACTTCACTGTTTTTAGATGTGATGCAATATTATATCTTCATCATCAATGTTTCCCCAGGCATTAAATTATTTATTTTCTATCAATACAATATTCACCTTGGAATATTTAATAAGCATTGCAAACCAAAAATACTTTGTCCTTGTGAAGTGCACCTTTATTCTTACTATCAGGTCAAACATTCATTTTAAGGAGAAAACTGCATAATACATATAATATTATCTATATAGTTCTTCTACCATATATGCACATTTTATCTCAAAGAAAAACTATGTTCATTCCTCAAATAATTGATCTATTTTATCAGTTCCTATAGGTAATACTGAACACAAAAGTCTTAAACACTGAAATCTCATTTTACTTCCAGATATTATTTACACGTTAGTAATACATTCCTATGTACATATTTCAAAAGTGTCAAAGAATCTTTTGAGTAAGAAATTAGAGGTCATTGGTATAAAGGGATTGTTTATACTGCAAAGAGAATAAATAGTTCATTTCTCAGAGAATCCAGATTGGTTTTCATGCTACTTCCTTGTGTGATATTAGCCCTTATTCATTGTTTCTAGTTTAGCACTGTGAGAAGCACTCCGGTAAATAAATGATTCAGAGCTTACAATGTATTATTTAGTTCTTTAGATTACAAAAGAGGCCAACATTTTGCATTCATCTACTAAAACATTGCATTTATATCAAAAGCAAAAGTAAGTGTCCTTTTTCATGAGGATGCTTAAATCTAAATCTCCATTTTTTAATACACTATATATATTTTATAGCCACTACAGCAACATGTGTCTATGTGTCTGTCTGTCTGTCTGTCTGTCTGTACATATATACTTACACACATCTAGACACCTTGTGTGAGGATTGTAATCCCCAAAATTTCAACAACATTGAATTAGGTCTCCTGACACATTTGGAAAGCACCGGTTTGGAAAAGGCTCTATTAGAAAGTTAGTTTATAGTAGAAGATTAAGGGCATGGCAATCTTCCAAGTTCCCAGAAAGAGGTGAACCCAGATGTTACCTGTCAAGATGCTCATACTTTAACCGATCTGTCACAAGGTCAGACAAATACAACTTCCCCATTACTTGGCTTGGCTCAGTTTCTTAAATCTTCAGTTAAGAACAGTGGAAGAGTTCATTCACAGTCATTGACCTTTTGTATTTAGTTCTGCTGCTGAACTCTGATATCAGTTTTTAAAAATTCTGACATATATTGCCATTAAAATTCAAAAGTAGTATAACATAAATCTTATTTTGGGTAGGTACTATTAATTTCAGTCTATTTTGCAGTTGATTTGTCAATAGGACTAGTACATTTTAATAGTTTCTAGGGTATATATTTCATTTATCGTTCAAGTTGCACATAACTGATAATTTCCAAATCATTTGTTTAAAAATTAGCTGAAGGAGGAAGAAAATAGAGACCTTGATATTGTAGGCTTCCCTTCCCCCCCCCAAAAAAACCCCCAAAGAAATAAAAATTGCTAGCAGCCCTGTTGGAATAAATATGCAAACTACAGGTAGTCCTTGACTTACAATCACAATTGAGCCAGTATTTATGTTGCTGAGAAATTTATTAAGTGAGTTTTGCCCCATTTTATGACTTTTTTTGCTACATTTGTTAAGTGAATCACTGCAGTTGTTAAATTAGTAATACAGTGGTTAAGTGACTTTGCTTGTCAGAAGGTCGCAAAAGATGATCACATGACCTTGGGACACTGCAACTGTTATAAATATGAACCAGTTGTCAAACATCTAAATGTAAATCATGTAAGCATGGGGATGCTGCAATGGTCATAAGTGTGAAAAATGGTCACAAGTCACTTTTATCAGTGCCGTTGTAACTTCAAATGGTCACTACACAAATTGTTGTAAGTTGAAGACTACCTGTATTACTGATATGATTTAGCAAATACCAGAATAATTATTTTAAATTTCAGCATCACATTTATGCGATACTACTAATGAATTTAGCAGAAATTTAAACTCCATGTAACAATTTTAGGAAGCTAAAATATTTAGTAAGACTTGTTTTAAAGAATTGTATGTTTGGGGCATTTTTCTTCTTATTATTATTTTTTAAATGTAGACATAGACCTGAACCTGAATAAAAACTGCAATTAATGAAGCATCCTTAAATATATCATTTATAATATGGCTTTTTACGTTAATGTGAGATGATAATAGATAACATGATAAATTACTTATAAAAAATGCTTTTGAAGCTTTTAAGGGATAAATTTGAGCCTCATTTCACTCCTGAGATTGTGGACAGAGCTTTCTGTGCTGTCAGGTCAACCACCTGTTTGCTAGGTCCTGGCTAGGGAGTTGACTATAGTTTGATCAATGCTATAGTGTTGACTTTTTTTGATGGAGGGGGTGGTTTTCCCAGTTTTGAAAGAGGTAGTGTGATGCACCCCCCTCCTCAAGTGAACATCCTTGGACTCAACAGTCTTTGATAACAACAGTCTCCTGGCTTCCTTTTTTGAGGAAGATTATTGAGAAGGTAGTCAGACTGCAGCTGGTGAGAATCCTGGAGAAAACATTCTCTGGACTCATTTCAGTCAGGTTTCAGGCTAGCGTTTAGTTTTGAGACAGCTTTGGTCATACTTGTTGATGGTCTGTGGCTGAATTGAGATGGCCTTAGTGCATGCATTCCTGTGCTCCTTGATCCCTCAATCACAGAATGCTTCTGAGCTGGCTCCATGGATTGTGTGCAACATTTATGGTGGTTCTCTTATTTCTCTGTATCTGGTTCCAATCAGTGTTGGTTGGCAGGGCAGATTATCCACACATTTGTGGGCTGATGCAGGATTGTATTGTTTCGCCACTCCTTTACAACATGTATGTGAAACTATTAAATAAAGTAATCCATTGTTTTGGAATTTAGTATTTTTCAGGTCCAGGCTGTCCAATTAATCCTCATGATAGATTACTAAAATCCAGATTAGTGGAGATGTATTGGAGCCTTGGGAAACTTGTTCTTTTTTATTTATTTATGTAATAAATGTATATGGCTATTCATGTCATATGCATGATTCTGGATGGCTAACATTTAAAAAGCAACCAAGTTTAAAAATAACTGATAACATAAAATAACAAAATAGCTGAGAATGCTCAGTTAAGACAATGAAGACCAAAAAGTGGGCTCACCCATATAATCAGGGCCCGAGGCTTAAACGCAAAGATTTTCAGTGCCTTGAAAAGGCCAGCAAAATTGGGGCAACACTAATTTCTGGAAGGTGGTCACCACAGCAGAAAAGGCTTTCTTCCTGGGCCCCGCCAGTTGCCAATCTCTTGTAAACAGGACCTAGGTCAGTGGTGGCGAACCTATGGCACGCGTGACAGAGGTGGCACTCAGAGCCCTCTCTGTGGGCACGCGTGCCGTCACCCCAGTCCTAGGCCTTCAGCTGGGTTTTATAAAACCTGCTGTTACCACCGCAGCCACGCCCACCCAATGGGCCATACCCACCCACTTGGTCACACCCACCCAATGGTCCACAACCACCCAGCACTCGATGATGCATAAGTGGGTTTTGAGTTGCAGTTTGGGCACTCAGTCTCTAAAAGGTTTGCCATCACTGACCTAGGTGATGCCTGTCTTGCTGGATCTAGGGATGAGTAGACCCACTGCAGAGAGACAATTCCATAAATAACCTGGTCCCAAGCTATGAAGGACCTTGTGACACCTGGAAGCATTCTTATAGCCAATGCAGCTTACAAAACAGAAGCATCACATGTGTTGAATGACCAGCACCCATAACTGCTTACACCACTGCATTTTGCATGAGCTGAAGCTTTGAAAGAACAGATGAAATGTTTCCAGAACTAAAGGTCATAAAACCAAAGCCATTCAGAATTGCTAGGGTTGACCCAAAGTGTGTTGTTTCCATCCATCCCCTCCCCCCCGCCTGTAGATACTAAGATAGGACCTTCACAGAGTTGTGACATCCTTTTCAAGACCTATGCATAACTTCCTATGGAGCTCTCAGGATTCTTTGTATTTTCTGTATTCTTTCCTGTATTCTGTATTCTTTCCTCCTATTGTTTCTTAATAGATCTGCATATCTGAGGTAGTGTTGCCCCCCCCAAAAAAGTAGACCCAAAGAAATCCTCTTTTTGAGCAAGGAAAGGTGATGGTAACTTGACTTAAAGTACATTGTAAAAAAGCAAAATTCCACTTCATTTGGGTTTAAATTTAAATAAATGGAAACATGAAATGGTCTTGACTACCACAATGATCTTTTACAAAAAAAAAAAAATGAGAATTGCAACCCTTCTACTTCTTAGTGGCCTTTCATACAAGTGTCTTATGGAAGAGGTTGGCCTCAGTAGTACTCTGGTGGTACTGACCAGTAATCTGGTAATTTCCGAAATTGCTGAAAGATTAGAATTACACAATAACAAAGAAGTTATTAAGTTAATGCAGAATGAAACTGCCAGGTTTATAATTACTATATCTATATCTAAGTATGTGATATTAATTCTAAAGCAGCGGCTGCTTACTGTTTATAAAATCAATTTTTTAAAAATCTTTATTTGTCCAAACATTTCAAGTACAATTATGCTTATCAGACTGTTTGCTTATTTTCTTTTCAGCTGCTTCATTATGAAAAATGTTGCTATTTTGATGTTTTCTCATTATCCATGCTTTGTTTTCATGTCTGTGCAAAAGAAGGGCAGTTGAAAAATATTTCAAATAATAAATAAATGCAGCATGTAATAGAAAATCTAGTCAGGTTCATTTGTGTTTGCTATAAATATTGAGCTGTCTGCAATTGCCTGTTGTGTGGAAGAACTTGTATATCATTGTTCAAATTTAAATATTCTATTACTAGTCTGCTGTGAGACAGTAATAAAAGCATATTACCTTTCTGATCAAATTTTATGATCTTTCTCATTTGCTCTCTAGACAGTTTATTGTTCCACATTATTCTTTAATTTCCCCATTGTTAATCGGTTTTAGTTTCGTCTCACATTGACTCTGTGCCAAGCATAGTCCCCTGCTATCTTTTGAACATCTGTTCAGGCTATTAATAGCCTTACTATTAATTAACTATTAACTATTTTTTAGACAGTTGTGAATATGAAGCAATGGTAAAAACCTGCCTCATAGTTTTTAGTCCTTAATATTAAGTAGGTTGCTCTTATCAAGAAAACACTTGAGTTCTTTTGTATGTAGCCCCCTCTGTTAAAAACCTTACCCAAATCTGACCTTGCAATAAACAGTCCATAGATAGATTCTGCATGTTATCCATTGGTCATCTGTATTTTCCTGGACGCTTCAATTATCATCTTGGTCCTAAATTCATTTCAGTTTTAATAGCAACAATATCTACCTACTGTCATAAACCTGTTTGAGATTATCTATGCACATATAGGAAAGCAAGAAGATTCACTCTATGATTGCATTGCAGCAAAGTAATTTCTTTTCTAGGGTACCCTGTTATTAATTCTGTTCCCTTCCAATCGCCATATAAGTTCAATATCTTTTTTTCATCTTTAATCATTTTTTGAGTTGTATTTTTGTTCCTTTTATTCTGATTCTGATAATAGATTATTGTTGTGCTACTGTTTTTTTTTTAATGAAATATTTGTTAGACTATTCTGATTTGGAAGGCCACTACTTTATTGCCCTTCCACTGTTCTATGATTTTTTTTAACACAGTGGCTTTTGGAGAAAGGTATAACTGTGAAAATATGTAAGTCTCTACCCTTTCCTGACTAAGCTTAGCAGTCACCATTTTCTCTCTCTTAGCTAATTGTCCATTCACAATGTACACTGATATAGTATGACTATCAGGTTTGAGACCAAATGTGTAATGCAGATTATAAACTAAAACAACAAAATTTAGTAGTTTTGTTGTTTAATTGTAAACTCTGATTAGACCAGAGTTGAGATTTGAATGGATTTGCAATTTGCAGGCAAGTATGTGTATTTATATATGTTTATAAAATTGACAACATCATGCATCGTTAAAAATTCTTGATTCTACTTCATTTTTAGTAATGAAAATTTCCGCCTCTTCAAATATACTTAAAAGTTCCTACTGTTTGAAGATTCTGAAAAATATCCCTAAGAATTCAATTACTTACATATCTGTTCACTTCAACAATATTCTACATCTCCTGTCTGTCTGTCTGTCTGTCTGTCTGTCTGTCTGTCTGTCTCTCTCTCTCTCTCTCTCTCTCTCTCTCTCTCTCTCTCTCTCTCTCTCTCTCTCTCTCTCTCTCTCTCTCTCTCTCTCTCTCTCTCTCTCTCTTTCTTTGTTTCTAAAGGATAGTTCTCCTTTATCCTAAAACCTTGGCACCCTATTAAAAAAAATATTTTATTGTTTGTTTTATTTGTGGGGAGGTCTTTTCTCTTCAGTCTCCTGGTTGACCATGAAGAACCAAGGGATACTCCCAGATTATTGAGGAATAGAAGTTAGAGCTTTCCCTCAATATCACCCTCAGATGCATAAAATTATTGGTAGATTAGTTTTCTTTTTCCCCAACAGTTTGCATGTAACTGATAGGAGGGAAACAGCAATATAGATCCTATCAGTTACATACAAATTGCTGGTAACAGCAACCAGGGCACAGAGGTATATTGGAAACAAGGGTGAAGCCGCTAGAATGTCATCATGAGAGCAACAGATTGGTCTGTCTTAGATCAAAGATATCTTTTGAGAGGGTCCCTGTGCTCTTCACATAGTTCTTATGATTGAGATCCTTTAGCTTTATTGCAAAAGTATTTCCTGGCTTCAGACTCTGTCATATTCTGCCTTGTAATTGAATACATTTCCCCTCCTTTTAACCTTATGATAACTTAATTTAGATGCATCCCAGCATTAACACACATTAAAATGAATTTGTTTTCTCCTTCAACAAGTGTTTACAGCTGTAACACTAAAATAGGTTGGTTCTGTGCTTTACCAGGCCTGATTTACTCAAATTCTGTGTTGCTTTCATATGAACTGCATACTTTTCTAAAAAAAAAAAAAACCCTGCAAAACTGGGAGGGGGGTATATCTTCATTGTTCAAAAATATAATATGATGGTTAAGATTTGTAAGGACTTATACTCCCCTTTTATTTAACCTAAGATGATAGAAAATAGGGGAACAAGGTTCAACAAGTACAGTAGTTGATTTTAAAATTTAATACACCTTATATCATTGAGTATTGGTATTTTAGGCACAAATAAATGATTCATTCGTATCTATTAGTCTATGCATATTTGTGTTTTATTCCAGTAGTTTTTCCAGGATGATTTGACAGCCATGTATATGCTATGAAGTTAACTGTCACAGCAAAATTATAATATTTTGAAGTTAGTACCTTCAGGATGTAAGTGAGATTTGAGAATCTCCATAAGATTCAGATGATACAGATAGAGTTTTTAAGGATGCCTTAATGTTGCATAATTGTTTGTCTCTCTTGCATCGACACAGTCTGTAGATAGTGTGCTTGATGGACTTTTTGGCTGATGTTTCATATTGTTTCATTTCCTAAGATCTTTAGTTCGACATGGGAGGCAGAATTTTTATAATAATAGTAGTAAAGTTGGAAGGAACTTTGGAGGTCATCTAGTCCAACCCCCTGCTCAGGCAGGAAACCCTACACCATTTCAGACAAATGGCTGTCCAGTCTCTTCTTAAAAACTTCCAGTGTTGGAGCATTTACTGCTTCTGGAGGCAGGCCCACTGATTAATTGTTCTCACTGTCAGGAAGTTTCTCCTTAGTTCTCCGTTGCTTCTCTCCTTGATTAGTTTCCACCCGTTGCTTCTTGTCCTGCCTTCAGGTGCTTTGGAAAATAGCTTGATTCCCTCTTCTTTATGACAGCCCCTGAGATATTGGAACACTGCTATCATGTCCCCCCTTGTCCTTCTCTTCGTTAAACTAGACATACCCAATTCCAGCAATCGTTCCTTATATGTTTTAGCCTCCAGTCCCCTAATCATCTTTGTTGCTCTTCTCTGTACTCTTTCTAGAGTCTCAACATCTTTTTTACATCGTGGTGACCAAAACTGGATGCAGTATTCCAAATGTGGCCTTACTAAGGCATTGTAGAGTGGTATTAATTCTTCACGTGATCTTGATTCTATCCCTCTGTTAATGCAGCCTAGCACTGTGTTGGCCTTTTTGGCAGCTGCAGCACACTGCTGGCTCATATTTAGGTGATTGTCTACTAGGACTCCGAGGCCCCTCTCACAGTTACTACTATTGAGCATGGTGCCACCTATGCTGTACTTGTGCATTTGGTTTTTCTTGCCTAAATGTAGAACCTTGCTTTTTTCACCATTGAATTTCATTTTGTTAGTTAGTGCCCAGTGTTCAAGTCTGTCCAGATCCTTCTGTATCTTAAGCCTGTCTTCTGGAGTGTTGGCTATTCCTGCCAGCTTGGTGTCATCTGCAAATTTGATGAGTTTCCCATCTATCCCTTCATCCAAATCGTTGATGAAGATGTTGAAGAGTACTGGGCCCAGAACAGAGCCCTGGGGCACCCCACTACACACTTCCCTCCATATAGATGCAGTTTCATTGAGGACCACTCGCTGAGTATGGCCGGTCAGCCAGCTACGGATCCATCTGGTGGTGGTTCTGTCTACCCCACATTTTTCTATCTTGTCAAGTAGTAGGTTGTGATCTACTTTATCAAATGCCTTACTGAAGTCCAAGTAAATTATGTCCACAGCATTCCTCTGATCCACTAATTTTGTCACTTGGTCAAAGAATGCAATAAGATTTGTCTGGTATGATCTATTTTTGACAAACCCATGTTGGCTTTTAGTAATGACTTTGTTTGCCTCTAGGTGTTCATTCGTTGTTTGATTATCTTTTCCAGGATCTTCCCAAGTATTGAGGTCAGGCTGATAGGTCTGTAATTTCCTGGATCCATTTTTTTTCCTTTTTTGAGAATGGGAACTACATCAGCTCTTTTCCAGTCCTCTGGTAGTTCCCCTGTGTTCCAGGATCTTTGAAAAATATAGTTCAGTGGCTCCGATACCACATCCGCCAGTTCCTTGAGAACTCTGGGGTGTAATCCATCTGGTCCTGGCGATTTGAACTCATCTAGGCTGGACAGGTGCTCCCTAACCATTTTCTTGCCTATCTTAACTTGTGTTTCTGTTTTGTTTTTTATGGCACTATTTTTGATAGGTTGGTCTGTTTTTTTCCCTTTGTGTAAAGACAGATGCAAAAAATGAGTTAAATAGTTCTGCTTTCTCCCTGTTGCTTGTCACCTTCTTGCCACTTCCACCCACTAATGTACCAATCATTTCCTTCACTTTTTTCTTGTTTTTTACATGTTGAAAGAAGCTTTTTTTGTTATTTTTGACTTTGGTGGCAAGCCTTAGTTCATTTTGAGCCTTGGCTTTCTTCACTTCATCTTTGGAGGCTCGGGCTATTTGCTGATATTCTGACTTAGTTCTGTTCCCCTCTTTCCACTTTCTATACTTGTCCTTTTTATCTTTCAATCTGTCAGAGAGTTCTTTATGCAGCCATGCTGGTTTCTTTTGAGAGCTGTTGTTTTTCCTCTTTGTTGGTATTGTGCTAGACTGTGCTTTTATTATCTCATTTTTCAAAATTTCCCAATCTTCTTGAGTTGTTTTCCCCTTGAGGATTCTCATCCATGGAATCCTTCCCAAGCCCTCTCTAAGTTTATTGAAATTAGCTCTCTTGAAGTCCAAGACTCTAGTTTGACTGTGTTCTATTGCTTGTGCTTCTATAATGTTGAATTCTAATATTGCATGATCACTTCCTCCCAGGGTTCCTATGGCTTCAACACATTCTATCATTTCATCTCTGTTAGTGAGAATTAGATCCAAAATGGCTAATCCCCTAGTTCCCTTCTCTACTTTTTGGGAGACAAAGTTGTCTGCTAGGTTTGTCAGGAATCTGTTTGATCTTCCACTTGGTGCAGAGTTTGTCTCCCAATTGATGTCAGGGTAGTTAAAGTCCCCCATTACTATTGTGATGTGCTTCCTACATACCTTAGTTAGCTGACTAGCAAAAAGTTCGTCTATTTCCTCTGTTTGGTTGGGTGGTCTGTAGTATACACCTATGGCCATGTCATTTTCCCCCCCTTTTATATTGACCCAAATGCATTCAAGACAGTTTTTATCATTGTTGTGCTCTATTTCTGTGAAGATGTAGTTATTTCTTATATAGAGAAATATTCTTGTCACCTGTGTTCAACCATAAACACTAGGTTAAATTATAAATCATTAATTTTTGGAATAGCCTTGGTTTTTCTCCAGCTTCCAGAAATACATGAACTGCCATGCACATTCTTTAAGAATTATTGACAGTTGGCGATATTCATTTGGCCTTCAGCTAGAATTCTTTTTCCCCTGCCTTTTGAAATTGTTGTTTCGGCAATTGTTTCATCAAGAACTTTATTTCATCAATCAGAGAACTGCGCAAACTCATACATAAAGTACTGTGGAATGCAAAAGAATATTCTGCATTGCTAATATCTCTCCACACATTTTCACAGTTTTTGTAATACTGTAGGTGAAACTATGATTGTTCTTCTCTTTCAAGTTGATAGGTCTCCCTAATTTATGGCCAGTTCTTGGAATGACACTTTTTGTCAACTATTAGTTTAACAGTAGCATATTTGATCGATTTCCACATACTTTTATTACCAACATAGTGATAATTTTATAGACGAGAACATGAATATAAAATTGATTGAATACAAACATTTTTTTCATATGTATTCAGATAATCCTCGCTTACCAGCCACAATTGATATCTCCATCACCAAGCACCATGGTCACTAAGGAAAAATATCATATGACCACATTGGACTTACATCCTCACTTCTTCTATTGTTAAGTGAAACACTGCAATTGTTAAATGAGACATTATGTAACCACAACTTGCAATTTCACCTCCACATTCTCTATTAATTCTACTTGTCAGAAGCTGGTTGTGAAGTTTGCAAATGAGGATCACATGACAGCATAATGCTGCAGTGGCTATAAATATGAAGGTTGGAATAAAGCCGTTTTTTCTCCAACTGTTCTAACATCAAGTGGTTGCTAAAAAGGGCAATTGGTAAGCGAGGACTCTATATAATGCCACTTTTTGCTGTGACCCTTCTCAAACAAGGTATTTTTTTATTCCATTACGTACTCTGAAGCTGTGTTTCTTACAGCTATCTTTTTTTAGAGTCTTCCTAGATGACACACTGTATATGGTATAAAGGACAAGATTCATTCCTGCAATTTTGCTGCTGTAAAGTAAAAGAGTATGCTTAGACTTTTGGGATAGATGCTAAACATCTTGTGGCATAACATCAAGCTTTTTGAGATCCAGAATTCAAGTCTTCTCTATTTTGAAATCAGCTAACAAATGTGTTGTTCCGTTATGTCCCACAAATCTTTGTGTTATACATATTTATTCTTCATTGTTACCCTCATTGCTTTCTATTCAATTTAGCATCTTGAATTTCCAAAGGCTACAGTTTGGATTAGGGGAAAATTTTTTAAATCACAAGTAGATAAATAAATGTAATGGGATGAATATAATGTATGTACCTGATCCAGTCAATTGGCCAAATTATTTATTATTTAAGCCTTATTAATTTAAATGGTTGCATTATAAGTCTGGATCCAATCTAATTCTAGAATGATAATCATTTTAAGATAATAAGATCACTATAATACCATAAGTATTTTATACATGGATGTGCCCTAAATCAGTGGCAGTTGTACATAATGTTTTTCTAGTTATGTAGATTATTATTTTCTTTTAGACTTTTTTAAGAAAGAAAGTATAATTCCCCCAAGTTCAAATAAGACATCAATTGTGATAAAGTAGTTCAAAGTTTGTTTCATAGCATTCAGTATTCGATGATATCTGTAGCATTAGCAGAGAGGAAGAACAACTTGTGTTTGTGAACATTCTTATGTTTTTATTTTAAAATATGTTTTAGATGCAATAATACTTAAAGATACCATTGAAGCACCTCCAGGATAAGGGTGGGAAGAATGGTAGATACAAGTAGAGGACTGCTTTCTAAAATGATACATGTGAATACAGGTGTACATGCAAATACATGTAAATATACTATGGTGAAACTCGCAACAGATTTATGCTGAATGTGTTGAGTGGTAAACTTGGGTTGTCTATGTAACAAGTACTGTCATTAATGCAAAGGCAATCAGTGTCTAGTTATGAAAGAAGTAAGTTATGTTTTGTAATACCAGTTGCTGGGAAACATGATCAGGATGATGCTGGTGTGATCTTTTAACCTCTTTGGGGTTCTCATTGGCATCTTATTAACTACTATAAGAATAGAGTAGTAGACTAGACATTTTAATTTGAAAGAGCTCTTATGTTCTTCAGTGTATATACTAAAGGTATATACTCCCTTTGCAATAAAGGTTTTTTTTTTTCAAATGCTGCATTAGCTACAATCAGGAGTTTAAACAAAAAAATCTGTTTTTTGCATCATCTTTACAGAAATAGAAAAAACAGTCCAACTTATCAAAAACAGTACCGTTAAAAACAGATTAGAAACACAAGTTAAAGTAGGCAATAAAATGGTAAGAGAGCACCTGTCCACCCTAGATGAGTTCAAATCACCTGGACCAGATGGATTACACCCCAAGGTTCTCAAGCAACTGGCAGATGTCATAACCAAAAGCCATCATGGGTTTGTCAAAAGCAGATCAGGCCAGACAAATTTTTATTGCATTCTTTAACCAGGTGACAAAATTAGTGGATCAGAGGAATGCTGTGGATATAATTTACTTGAACTTCAGTAAGGGATTTGATAAGGTAGACCACAACCTACTTGATAAGATAGAAAAATGTGGGTTAGACAGCATCACCACCAGATGGATTCATAACTTGCTGACCAGCGAGTAGTCCTCAATGGAACTGCATCTACATGGAGGGAAGTGTGTAGTGGGGTGCCCTAGAACTACACACTTCAACATCTTTATCAATGATATGGATGAGGGGATAGATTGGGAACTTATCAAATTTGCAGATAATACCAAGCTGGCAGGAATAGCCAACATTCTAGAACATGGGTGTCAAACTCACAATGCCACGTGACATGTCACAAAGTATTGTGACTTTTTTGCCATTGCCAGCAATGGGGTGGGCGCAGTTTCGCTATGATACATCTGGCCCGCGGGCCGGCAGTTTGACACCCCTGCTCTAGAAGATAGGCTTAAGACACAGAAGGATCTTAACAGACTTGAACATTGGACGCTATCTAACAAAATGAAATTCAATGGAGAAAAAAGTAAGGTTCTACATTTAGGTAAGAAAAACCAAATGCACAGATATAGTATAGGTGGTACCTTGCTCAATAGTAGTAACTGTGAGAGGGATCTCAGAGTCCTAGTGAACAATCACTTAAATATGAGCCAGCAGTGTGCTGCAGCTGCCAAAAAAGCCAACACAGTGCTAGGCTGCATTAACAAGGGATAGAATCAAGATCACATGAAGTGTTAATACCACTTTACAGTGCCTTGGTAAGGCCATACTTGGAATACTGCATCCAGTTTTGGTCACCACAATGTAAAAAAGATGTTGAGACTCTAGAAAGAGTACAGAGAAGAGCAACAAAGATGATTAGGGGACTGGAGGCTAAAGCATATAAGGAACGGCTGCTGGAATTGGGTATGTCTAATTTAATGAAGAGAAGGACGAGGGGGGACATGATAGCAGTGTTCCAATATTTCAGAGGCTGCCACAAAGAAGAGGGAGTCAAGCTATTTTTCAGAGCGCCTGAAGGCAACATAAGAAGCAATGGATGGAAACTAATAAAGGAGAGAAGCAACCTAGAACTAAGGAGAAATTTCCTGACAGTTAGAACAATTAACCAGTGGAACAATCTGCCTCCAGAAGCGGTGAATGCTCCAACACTGGAAATTTTTAAGAAGAGACTGGACAATCATTTGTCCGAAATGGTATAGAGTTTCTGCCTGAGCAGGGGGTTGGACTAGAGACCTCAAAAGTCCCTTCCAACTCTATTATTATTTTTATTGTTATTGTTACTATTATCCAATCATATACAACTACAGTTACCAGTAGTGCTTTTACTTGAAGAATGAAATATAAGTATTTTTACCTAGTGCTTCCACATATATATGGTAAGATAAGGGATTTGTGTAAGTTCCTCTTGCCATATAATTTAAATGCATGCTTTTGTGATGGTTTAGTAAGGACCTTATTGTCCTTGAGATAGAAATAGCAGCATAACTTAATTGTATGCAGCCTCCTTAGTTCCTGTATGGGGCATGACCACAGTTGATGAGTTTCTCATTCAAGTAACCCTCGACCTCATAAAATTGGACTCATACCTAACCCACCCTTTATAATGCCAGATTTTTTTCTCATTTTCTGTCCATTGAGTTAACGTAAACGTGGTTTTAAAATACTGTTTTAACAGAATCAATTTCATGGTGAATGCATCTAGTCAAACAAGCCATTTAAACAACATCTTACTCGTGTGTAGCAGACCATTTTACAATTACTTGATAGTTTTACAAGTCTGTGTTTCAGACAGGGTAATTGGTTGTCTCTGATATGTGAGTTTGGGAATTAAAACTCATTAACTTCATTCAGTGATCAGAATATTTCTTAGCAAACTTTGTTGTTCTGTATTGGTGCCATTTTTAATGGCAGTTATATTTTAATATATACTAGTTAGAATGCAAGAAAAGAAATAAATTAAGGAGCTAATTATATATCAAGTCACAGGGGGTATACCTTTCTAATACCTATTATAATTTGAGTACTATTTAATAAAATTGGAATTTTCTATGATATTGCAACATAGCAATATAAGCACTTGATAAGATAATAATAGAACCACATTCTGTCTTCTGCATTGTATGAATAAAAGGAACAAAATAATTTTAAATAAATTTTCTTAGACACAGGGTTGCATTTATGTACTTAGACTAAAGTGTTGCTCTTTGAATAAACTTTCATTGGACATACCTTGTACTTTAGCAACTATATTTCAAGGCCATATTAATTGCTTCTAAAACTTTGGCAACCTTTGACTATGTTCCTTTTGCCTTCCATTCTCTGCATTTCCTTTTAGACTGTCCCCCTTCTGTATTGCAGCTGAGAAAACTGAAAAAGTAATAGCATCTTTGGGTCAAAAATAAGTTGAGTTTGATAAGAAAATAGCCATCTAAACCTAACAAGTGCACCCATTTCTCTTGTTATTATATTTCCAATCTTAGTTTTAAACCCATACTTGGCCATACTTTTGTCAGTTGGATTTTATTTTTAATTCCATTTAAGTGGTTAGAGGTATTGATTTTCTCTTATCTTAGCAACTACAAATACTTAGCTGGTTAATGGAATTCATATTTACAGTGATGTATAATCCTACGTAATAGGAAACCTTAATGTTTGCCTAAGTTTTATGTTGCAGAAATGCAAATTTTATCTTTTTAATTCAATGTGTTTTGTAGAATAGATAGCTGTTGATTAATATTCTAAATCAGCTTCTGTATTTTGTGTGGTTTCCATTTATTTACTTTTTCTATCTATCTATCTATCTATCTATCTATCTATCTATCTATCTATCTATCTATCTATCTATTTATTCAATTTCTATAGCTGCTCATCTCAATCCCATTCAAGCTTAATTTGAAGAAAGCTTCTATAATCTGTGAGTGGAATGGAAGAAGACTATTTTATACTTTGTATTGGGCTGCAAAATTCTTGGTCTCTTTATTTACTTTTCATATTTCATATTTGGGTGTAGAATTTGGAAAAAAATCAGTTTTTGTCATACTATCACCTATCCTGAAATCTCAGTGATTCTTATGTTATGACGCCTTTCTTAGTCTGGTGCTCTCAAGGTTAAATTCAGATCCACAATTTCCATAAACGTTCGCCAGTCAATTCAGTTAAATGCAGAGTAATCTTTGCCATTGTATACTGTATATATGCTTTCAAAAGCACACATTGAATTGGTTTTGATAGCTGTTTATACTTGATTTGTAACTTTTAGGTTGTATGGAATCCAGTGAATTAAATAGCTTTCAATCTGCTGTCTGAGGGATATTGACATGCAACAAATTACAAAGAATAAATTACAAAATTATCTTACTTACTAATAATCATTCTGAATATTTCCTGTCATATAACTTTAAATGGAATTTGATGTTTGTCTATTTCATTAAAATTAGTTTGGGTTTGTAAATATATCTTTATATTATCTTCTCTTGGGGAATTTGAACATACTTATTCATCCAAAGTATCTCTAGTGTCTCTAATTTAGAAACTTATTGTATAATGTATTGTATAAGGGAAAAGTAGCATTTAGACAAACTAGTTATCCATAACATAAACATATGCAGTGCACAACATCAATTTTGTGTCAAAAACAGCAGGAAATAACTCCCAAAATGAGCATCCAGCCATTTCTGTTTTGAAAAGAATAAATGGTAAGCCAGCAAATAAATAGAACTAATTTTTTAAAAAATGCTTCTTTTTCTCTTTCTTAAATAGATCAAAAAGTATTTGGAACTTGAACCACTTGCACGAGGGAAACGTTGGATACTTAAACCCTGTTCCTTGGATGACATGGAGTCAGTAAAAGACAGCTTTGGCTTCCTGATAAATTTACTAGAAGACAGAGATCTTGAGCCTTCAAGTATGTGAAGAAAACAAGAACGGCTCTCGGATAACAATGTACCTGTTTGTCTCTCTTTCAATGAATTATGGTTTGGTATACAGAAGGATGTGTAAGAGCTTGTAATAAATATATTTTTGCATTAATCCCAGAAAGTCTGTTTATAAATTCTGTGAATCAGATTTATGATTATTTTCATTAATGGCGCCTGTACTACTGAATCATGAATTCTTATTTACCAACAAATCAGTTCACTGTATGAGAGTTCCTGAACTGTAATAGCCATAATGCAGAATTTTGTTGCGCAGCCAAAGTTTAAATCTAGCTGTAAATGGAAACCCAAAGTTTTTTGAAAACGTAGTCGTTGAGAACCAGATTACATTTTGAAACCAAGGAATTCATTTTGATGCAAAGAACACCAAACTTTTCAAAGAATATATTCCACCTCCACTTTTTAACAATTACAAATTGATTTTTTTTTAAAAAAACCCCATTAATTTAGTAGGATGTATGGCAAAAACATCATTCATCGAACAATGAAAATATCAGTATTTTGTTAGTATTTGGAAGCCTCAAGTGCAAATTGCCTTTGTAAAATAAAATTAAGTTAATAATTGTGTAAAATGATGAAATGGAGGCTACCTTGTAGTTAAAAACAAGAACAATAAACAAGATTAAATAATCACTGGATGTATTATTCTTCATGACTAGTGTTATGCTAGAGTTCCTAGCCTTTGGAATTATTAAAAAAATTCAGTGTCTCTGAATTATATTCAAAAGTCTACTGTCTATATTTTTTAAATACCCCTATTTTCAGGGGCTTAGATTTCTTTTAAATTTCATTCCAGACTAAATATTGTAGAAAAAAGCTTTTCTTCCTGAGAATAGAAAATTTTGTTGTTGTTTTTATACATGACAACACTCCAAGAATGTATCAATCTTCCAGTTTTGCTTATTTTGGAAGAATGCTTCAAAATTTAAAACTGCCTTGTTCATAATACAGCACTGAATTGCTCTTAGTTGAATTTGTATATTAGATATTAGAATCCTTGATCAAAACTAGAGTGGAACAGGTCTTGAGATACTGCAAGATTTGGTTTTGTTTCCTCATTTTTGGCTTGATTTTTCTTTAATTTTAAAAGACAATTGAAGAAAGAAATCACTTGCAAATAATGCCATAGTTACATGATTTACACCTGTACAGGATTGAGAAGTAAAAGTTCTAGCATGTGATTTCTTCTATAAATTTGCTTGTTAAAAACATTTATACCCTCCCCCCAATCATTAGATATAGGGGAAACAGCCAGTTTTACTTTTGATTATTCCTGATGCCACATGTATATAATTATATGTATATATTAGTAGTGGTGAGATTATGTAGAAATTAAAGTAGACCAAAAACTAAGAATTGTAATGCTAATTGATTTTTTGACATCACCACTTTTTCCATCCTGCAATGCCATTTCTATAGTGATAGGCATTTTGAATTATACAGAACAATACTTGTTTGGAAGGCATGTGGCAGTATACCAATTAAATAAATAGGTCCTTTTAGTTCATATTTTATAACTCTTTAGATCCATCACTAAAGACTAAGATTATATATGAATGTGATAATTTTCATTGACTCAAATCATTCTTCATTTACATTGACAAAAAAATTCCTTTTATATAAATATGATTAAAATCATTTAAGAGGAAACAATGGATCTAACTCTGTAACAGTAATTGGACCCTCTTTGTGTCTTTAAAAGAATGCTATGACTAGCAGATGAGAGTCAAACAACTTTGCCACCTCTAGTCATGAATTTACCCCTGATCTAGTTAAAAACTGATAAAAGAAAGTTAATTAGGAGCAAAAAAAGTATCTAGATCCTTTGTAATATCATTTATAGACTAGGATTCTATTCCTAACTATAATTAAGAGTGAGCAATGTATTCTGTGGAGTTTTCTTATGATTAACATATATACAGCCCAGCTGCAGAACTTTTATGAAAATACATTTTACAAAAATATTTCTCTTAAGAATTTTCATCAAAAAAGTTTGACTTCTGTTCTACTTGATAAAAAAAGATACTTCAAATCTGCTATGTGACTTCAGATCATCCCTTTTATTTTTAATGTCTATTGGATTCCATTTTGGAGTAGCAATTAATATTGTAACATTTTTGTATTCTTAAACAGCTCACATTTCCTAAAAATATATATAAAAAAGCATGACCTACTTAAAGTGTTCTTGAATGTATATTAATCAGTAAGCGGTTTTTACTCTGCTCTATTCCCTTCCCCACCTGATCTGGGACTCCATTATAAATGACATAAATTTCCCCTTCCATATTCTAGCTCACACTGCTGAGAAAAATTCACCAGTACTGAATATTCCTGCTTTAATTGAGGAAATTGTGGTGCTGCACTCTTCCAGGCATCTGTTAAATTACTTTCTGGGTGCGCTTGTGAGGGTGCCGGTGCCCGTGTTGGGCTTTTTCTCAGACTGATGACTGTCTGCAGCACTTGAGCAGTAAGAATGAAAACACGATCAATCAGTATCCCACTGCAGCTGTTTGGACAGGTTTCTGCCAGGTTCGAATGCTTTACAACGGTCAGTGACTCCTTTTGTCTGCTCAGAGTGTTGCTTGATGTTTATATCATGTGCTCATATTCCCCCAAAGTGCTTACATTTTTAAACTTTTAATGTGTTCAGTGTTTTTGCCTGTCCTGTATAATGTGCCTCTGCCACATGTCTGCAATTACATATTCAAATACTGTAACCCAATGTATGTGTTGTATTATTGAGCTTCTTGCATTTCATTATTTATAGAGGTTAATAGATTTTTGTACTTATCTAGTTAACCCAGATGCCCCTTTTTTGTAACAGCAAGTAATTTATATTATAAAGATTTGTATCTTACTGTACTTAAAAACAATGAGAGCCAACTCTCCAAATATCCCTAACTTTATACTAAAATACAGCATTGTTAATACATTTCAGGCAGAAAATTGCCATGCAGAAAGAACTGTTTTGTGATTTATGTAGTTTACACTAACCACAATGACAATAAATGCTGTGTAGAACATTTAAGTATGTTATGTTTTAAATTGGGATTCATATTGAAGAATGTGTTTGGGATGGTTATCCATATCCACAAATGTTTTGAAAGCACCCAGCCATTCCATGAAATGCAGAATACAGAAGCACGTTTCAGTAGATATCATACAATAATTACCCGGTTATAATAATCTAGACATCAAATTAAAGGCAATGCTTAACACTAGCAAGAAAAGGAAATACTCTACCTTAATCTTTCCCAAATCAGTGCTCTCTAGATCAGAATCAGTATAGAGCTGGAGGGACCTTGGAGGTCTTCTACTCCAGCCCCCTGCTCAAGCAGGAGACCCTATACATTTCAGACAAGTGGCTGTCCAACCTCTTCTTTAAAATCTCTAGTGATGAAACACCCACAATGTCTGAAGGCAAGCTGTTCCACTGGTTAATTGTCCTCACTGTTAGGAAGTTTCTTCTTAATTCCAGGTTGCTTCTCTCCTTGATTAGTTTCCATCCATTGTTTCTTGTCTTGCCTTCAGGTGCTTTGGAAAATAAATTGACCCTTCCTCCTTGTGGCAGCCTCTCAAATACTGGAATACTGCTATCATGTTCCTCCTTATCCTTTTCTCTAGACTGGCCATCCCAAATCCTACAACTGTTCTTCATATGTTTTAGTCTCCAGGCCTTTAATCATCTTAATCACTCTTCTTTTCCCTTTTTCCCAAAGTCTCAACATCTTTTTTATACTGTGGTGACCAAAACTGGATGCAGTATTCCAGGTGTGGCCTTACTAAAACTTTATAAAGCGGTACTTCAAATGATTCTATGCCTCTGTTTATACAACCAAGGAGAGTGCTGCCACTGCACATTGCTGGCTCATGTTTAAATGATTGTCCAGTAGGACTCCAAAGTCCCTCTCACATTTACTGTTTTGAGCCAGGTTTTGCCTAATCTATACTTATACCTTTGGTTTTTCCTACCCCAGTTTAAAACCTTGCTTTTCTCCACATTAAATATCATTTTGTTGGATAGGGCCCATTGTTCAAGTCCATCAAGATCTTTTTGGATCCTGAGTTTGTCTTCTGGGATGTGGCTTTTCCTTCCAGCTTAGTGTCATCTGCAAATTTGATGAGTTCCCCTTCTATTCCCTCATCTAAGTCATTTAAGAAGATATTGAAGAATACTGGTCCTAAGACAGAACCTTGTGGTACCCCACTGCTTACTTCCTTCCATGTAGTTGTAGTACCATTAAGGACTACATGATTTGTCCAGTTCATCCATTATACACTGGAATACAACAGCCAATAAATCTTATAGAATGATAGATAGAATCTCAAGCAGAAATTATATTTGATCTTGCAGAATCCACGTGTTCATGTTTGGCTGTTTGTATTTCCCCAATAAATAAAATGGTTTCTTCTCCCATGGAAAATAAATATGCTTCAGTGCTTAAGTTGCCTGACTTAAAAGTTTGTAGACTTTTTTCCTCAAAATATACAGTAAGTGTTCTCAAAATTGTTTTGAAATACAAAAGATGCCAAACTGCAACTTTCAGCATTACAGCCACTTGAGGAATATCAACAACTTATCAATGGCCAGAATCTAAAGAGCTTTTTTTCCCCTTTTGAAATATCCCCAATGGAATATTTGATGCATTTTAAAGAGGTTCATTCAGGAAGTCTTTTTCAAATTTCCCTTCATAGCAAAAGAAATTTGCTATGTAACATAGGAAGCTACTCTATAAGGAAAAGATTGTTATTACTTATGAGCTTATGGAGTCTATGAAGACTGGCCAATGATATATTCAAAATCAGTCACTATTTCCATATACTAATATTTGTTTTATACAGTAAATATAGAAACTTAAAAGGGGGCATATAGTGAAAGTGAAAGATAGTACATTTCACTAATGTTTCCAATGAAGAGAGGAGTAAGAGACATTTGTCATACTGTCTATATTGTAATTCTAAATGATACAGTTCTGGTGTGAGAAAGATTTCACTATGATTCAGTTTTGTAGGGTTTTTTTAATTCTGAATGTGAATTTAGATTTTTGTATTCTCTTTCCAATGACTGAGTTTTATATCTCATCTGGCAAATATTTCTCACACTGAAAATTGCTTTCTCCTCAATAAAATGTCCAGCCATAATCTATCTGTATCTACATTGATCAGCTGATAATATACTCCATCTGCAAATAAATATATTAAGAATTTAAAGATGTTTCTTTTACAAATCATTTCATATAATGCTGAAGGTGTCAATGGTCCCCATCAGACTATTTTAACCCAATGAATTTGCTCACTAGGAATGCTTCACTGACTTGCTTCCCTACCTTTAAAAGTAATGAGTATGACCTTAGTGTGACAGTAAATAAGGTAACATACGGCTGCTAAAATAATGACATGCATTAACGGTATAAAGAATGTTTACTCTGCATTCCTATCTTTTAGTGTCCACAATTAACATGCTCCACAGCTGCAAAAATAATTCTGGCCAACAGTGATAAATTGACAACACTTCTCTCCATGGATGTGGCAACAATATTTATAGAAGTTACTACAAACAAGTGTGTACTAAGACATAGTGATATATTTTGCTAATTTTAGGAGCAGGGTTGTGCCATGAGTACAAGGTATCTATGCTCTTTTAGTTAAAAACAAATTCATTCCCATGTTATTAAAATTGGAAGATTCAGTAAGGTTGACTTGCTAAAAGTTTGCAGTTTTTTTCTCCTCTCATTTTTGTTTGTGGTACTTGCCACTAACTCATCCAAATATCTGATATGCCAGGATAGTGGTGGCGAACCTATGGCACGGGTGCCAGAGGTAGCACTCAGAGCCCTCTCTGTGGGCACACGTGCTGTTGCCCCAGCCTTGCCTCCACCTGTGACCCCCTCCTCTCCAGCAGCCCCCCTGAAGAAGAGTTGCCCTCGAACGTGGCCACATGGAGCAGCGCAGCCAAGGACATGGCAGCCAGGCGGTGTAGATAATGCCTCACACCCCATCATGTAGTTGATGCTGCAGGACGCGGGCAAAAGGTGTGGCCATCATAGCGCTGCTGGGCTACCTGGGCGATCTGTGGCGGGCCCTGGAGGCGGTGAGTGGTCCTGTGAGCAGGCAGGGTGGGGGATGAGGGGCAGAGCAGGGGTGGAGCAGGGAAGTGGAGCGGGGCGGGGCCAGTTTTTGGGTACTCGGTCTCTAAAAGGTTCGCCATTACTGGCCTAGCAGATACTCATATGCATAGCTCAGAGATGGGAATAATCCCAGACCACTTGATTCCCATTCTTGATCCATAATGAGATTTGCCCCTTCCTCTTGCAGCATAGATTGTAAAGCAGGATTATGAACTCCCTGCTTATGTTTTTCCTTTCCAACCTTCCCAGTTTTTCATGATTAGGATCTGTACTCACTATTAAGACTATTCCTGTGGTTTCCAGTAGAAAGTGACCATTTTATGAGCACTCGGTGTAATAGATGATGAACAGGCTTTTTCCATTTTCTTTCTACACAATTTATCTCAGAATGAATGTCACATGATTCTTTTGGTAAGTTGATGCATACTTTGGCTATTAACATTTAAAAATATGTGGTTTGAAAACCAAAACTTCCTTCTCGTCTTATTTTTACAATTCTTTTTATAAAGCTTAAAATCAAACAAAAACCTCAGCAAGAACTGTCTTAGGATACAGCTGGACAGCTGTTGTTATGTTTTGTAGCTGCCATCTGAATATTCAAAATCCTGAATGGAAACGAGACAGAGAGATTCATTCATATATGAATGGGCATATCCTATGAAGCTCAACTTCAAAATACATTAATGGACTCTACATTTATTTTCTGCTTCATGCTGAAAAAATAGAGGATGTTATAAACCAAAATTGGGGGTGGGGCTTTAAGTACATCCATAACTGGAAAATTGTATGGTTATGGGGTTTGTTAGCCTTGTCAATTAAAAGTAATGAAACAATAACACAAAAAGCCAGGAATAATGTGAAACTTATATTTTACTTTACATCAACATATAATTTTCTTCACAGGTAAGTCATTAAATCAAGATTAATAGCCAGTTTGGTGTAGTGGTTATGGTGCTGGCCTAGAAACCAGGAGACTGAGTTCTAGACTCACCATGAAAGTTGGCTGGATGACTTTGGGTCAGGCGCTCTGGGGAAAATAGGAAGAATAAGCTTTAGGTATGTTTGCTGCCTTGAGTTTATAAGAATAATAACATCAGGATAAATAATAAATGGAATTGTGATGGAACAGCTGCACAGTGCAATCTAGCTTTTTAATTCTCAGACTATAATTAGGAAGATTCAGATTTTAATTCTGCATTCTGCATTCACTAATTTTCATATATATATATATATATATGTATGTATGTATGTATGTATGTATATATGTTTAGCTAGCAATAAATGCAAGAACACCAGGAAATTATAAAACTATAAAAAAACTATTTAAAATACCAAGCTTTCGCCGGCAATTGCCGGCATCGTCAGGGTGGTTTCCAGTCGATGGGAGAGGCTATTTATGGCTGTGGCGTTCTTTGCGCCTGGCTCATGGACCTCGTCACGGGCCCCAGCCAATCCATCTGCACTTTGATCCTAGTTTCCGTGTTACTGATCGTTGTTTTCTTGCTTTCCTTTGTACCAACATTCTCATCCTTTTTCTCCTCATGTGGTCGTGGGTTGGGGGAGCTTGCACGTTTTATCCTCCTTCCTGTTACTCCCCCTCCTCATTCTCCTCCCACCTTCCCTCTTTCCATAGTCTTTATTCGCAATTATCACCTCATTGCTTTCTCCTACATAACCAGCTTTCATTGTAGTTGTCTTATCGTGGCTCCCATTCTCTGAGGTTACTTCACTAACTTTCATTTTCTTGTCAATGGGGGCATTTCCAACGATACCATCAGGGTTTGTAACATTCTTAGCCTGGCTGTCATTCCCCCCTTCACACAAAATCCTCGGTGTGGGGGTCATCCCCTCTCCGTGGCTCATACTCCTCTCCATTCCCTGAGGGTGAGCGATCGTCTTCAGGGGAAGGGAAGGGGGCGGGTTTTTCATTTCCCGGTTTCTCAGTCCCTGCCTATTTCCAGGGGAAATCCCCCTTCTGAGATGTTTCCTGGGGCGTGCAGGAGCTGCAACGTTGGGAGCAATCTCCTCTTCACCCTCCCATAGTTCGCTTGCATTATCGATGTGAGACCACATTGTTAAGATGCCATCATGGGTGCGGTTAATCACGGAGCCGCTGGCGGGGGTGGGGCGATATTACAGCCCTTCCATTCACGATTATCTTGTGTAAGGGTGCTGATATGGGACCGCGTCATTACACAATTATTCATACGGCATGGGGAGACAACGATCAGTAACACGGAAACTAGGATCAAAGTGCAGATGGATTGGCTGGGGCCCGTGATGAGATCCATGAGCCGGGTGCAAAAAATGCCACAGCCATAAATAGCCTCTCCCATCGACTGGAAACCACCCTTACGATGCTGGCAGTTATTAAAACTTTTTATAGTTTTATAATTTCCTGGTGTTCTTGCATTTATTGCTAGCTAAACATGAGTTTACCCAGGAATCACCTTTTTATTTTTAATATTCTTAAGAATATATGTGTGTGTGTGTGTGTGTGTGTGTGTGTTTTCTGAGGTTTTCACGGGTGTTTGTATGTAGGTCTTTGGTTGTTCAGGTTTCCTCCCACATAAAATTGGAAGTGTCTTGGTGACGTTTCGACGATTGTAGGAGCTACAATCACACATTGCTCCTCGAAGCATGAAGCTAAAAACACCAGCCTGAAGATGACGAATGGGACTTCGTCGAAACGTCGCCAAGTCACTTCCAATTTTATGTGGGAGAAAACCCGAACAACCAAAGACATATATATATATATATATATATATATATATATATATATATATATATATATATAAAAAAATTGAAGAATAGCGATTCCTGGGTACATATATTTCAGTAAAAAAGGAAAGCGATCACCAGGAAGTAAAACACCAAGGTTTTAATAAATAAAATCAAGCTTTCGATGGCTAACATCTGCCATCATCGTCAGGATACAAGCCAGTCAGTGAGGCTATGCTTATAAGCAGGTTTCCTCACTGACTGGCTTGTATCCTGACGATGATGGCAGATGTTAGCCATCGAAAGCTTGATTTTATTTATTAAAACCTTGGTGTTTTACTTCCTGGTGATCGCTTTCCTTTTTTACTGAAATATATATTTGTTTTCTGAGGTTTTCGCGGGTGTTTGTATGTAGGTCTTTGGTCATTCGGGTTTTCTCCCACGTCAAATTGGAAGTGTCTTGGTGACGTTTCGATGAAGTCTCATTCGTCATCTTCAGGCTGGTGCTTTCGGCTTCCTGCTTCTAGGAGCAATGTGTGATTGTAGCTGTTTCTTCCTTTTAACTGCCAGTGGGGGTATGAACTGATTGGATGAGAGCTTGGCTGTGTTCTGATTGGATGGAGGTGTGTTCTGATTGGTTAGGAGCTTTGCTGTGCTCTGATTGGATGGGGGGTTGGCTGTGCTCTGATTGGATGGGGGGTTGGCTGTGCTCTGATTGGATGGGGGGTTGGCTGTGCTCTGATTGGTTGGGGGAGTGTTCTGTTTGGGTGGGGGCTTTGTTGTGCTCAGGTTAGTCTGAGTTGCACGGGAATGTGAGATGGTGAACTGCATTGCTATTGTTTGGCTTCGCGTTTGTGGTCGTGCCTCATCTTCATGGTGGGTGTCAGTTTGCTTCATGTATGGATTGGAGGGGTTTAAAGTGGCTAATGATGCAGCTGTGGTCTGGCTTCTGGTTTGTGGTCATGCCTCATCATCGGTGTGGGTTTGGGTTTGCTTTTTGCGTGGACGTGTGGTGGTGACATCCTGTGTGGCTTTTGTGAGTGTGGGTCTGGTGTCATTCATTGTGTTAGGGACTCGTTTGTCAATAAGGGTGGGTTTCCAAATGGCTGGTAGGCAGGAGGTATCATCTCATTTGTTCATGCTGTGTGGGCGTTTTTCTATCTCGATGGCTTCTCTGATTATTCTCTTATTAAAGTGTTCAGTTTTGGCGATAGTTCTGGTCTTTTTAAAGTCAATTTCATGTCCTGTGATTTTAAGGTGTTGGACCAGGGAAGAAGTTGGTTCCTCTTTTTTGACTGAGTTCTTATGTTCTTCAATGTGTGCACTTATTCTTCTGTTGGTTTGTCCGATGTATGTGGTGGGACAAGCGGTGCATGGGATTTCGTATACTCCTTGATTTTCTAATTCAATTTTGTCTTTGGGGTTTCTTAGGATGGTGGATATTTTTCTGTTTGTGCAGAATGCTGTCTTAATATATATTTGTTTTCTGAGGTTTTCGCGGGTGTTTGTATGTAGGTCTTTGATTATTCAGGTTTTCTCCTGCATCAATTCCAATTTGACGCAGAAGAAAACCCGAATAACCAAAGACATATATATATATATATATATATATATATATATATATATATATATATATGTAGGTCTTTGGTTGTTCGGGTTTTCTCCCGCGTAAAATTGGAAGTGTCTTGGCGACGTTTCGACGAAGTCCCATTCGTCATCTTCAGGCTGGTGTTTTCAGCTTCGTGCTTTGAGCTGCTCAAAGCACGAAGCTGAAAACACCAACCTGAAGATGACGAATGGGACTTCGTCGAAACGTCGCCAAGACACTTCCAATTTTACGCGGGAGAAAACCCGAACAACCAAAGACCTACATACAAATACCCGCGAAAACCTCAGAATATATATATATATATATATATATATATATATATATATATATACATAACCCGCGTAAAATTGGAAGTGTCTTGCCAAGACACTTCCAATTTTACGCGGGAGAAAACCCAAACAACCAAAGACCTACATACAAACACCCGCGAAAACCTCAGAAAACATATATATACATATATGCATACATACACACACACACACAAACACACACATATATATGAAATGGATGTTGCATCATAACAGTTTGCACTCATATTATTTTAATGTAGTTGAATTATACACAGGCATATGCCCAGTGGTGGGATTCAAATATGTGAACAACCAGTTCTCTGTGTGGATACCGCTTCTGGAAGTCCATTCTGGGCCTGGGCAACAAGAAATTAGCTACCAGTTCTGTCGAAGTGGCGCGAACCGGCTGAATCCCACCACTGCATACACCTGATAAATATATTCACAGAGTCCTAGATTAGAGTCTTACATAGTGGAAATAAACCGTCCTAAATTCATTATGATTGGTGCTTATTGATTATGAATAATATGTTCTCAGAAGCCTGAGCATATAATAAATCCATTATTTTTGACACATTTTAACTAGGACATTTAACTACTGCAGTGAAGTCTGAAGTTAACAACATGATTTTAGATTTTTAAAGTCATTTTGTTTTTATCATACTTTGTGTATTCTTTTCATGTTAGCGAGGAAAGTAGATTATTGATCAATTATATTGTGTTCATATAATAATTTATGTAGAGTAATTCCTATCTTGCATTACTTCTTTTCCAGGAAAGAATAATTAACTCTATAGTATTAGCACATAGAATAAAACAGAGCTGGAAGGGACCTTGGAGGTCTTCTAGTCCAGGCCCCTGTTCTAGCAGGAAAACCTATACCATTTCAGATAAGTGACTGTCTAGCCTCTTCTTAAAAAACTCCAGTGATGGAGTGCCCATCATTTCTGAAGGCAAACTGTTCTGCTGGTTAATTGTCCTAACTGTTAGGAAGTTTCTTTTTAATTCCAGGTTGCTTCTCTTGTTTATTAGTTTCCAACCATTGTTTCTTGTCCTGGCCTGTGGTGCTTTGGACAATAATTTGAGCCCCTCTTCTTTGTGGCAGCCCCTCAAATACTTTCTGAGTTATTGTATATAAAGTGATTTATAGCTATTTCCAAATTGTTGACTTACAATTTTCACAACAAATTAGAATATTTCATCTCCTGTTAAATCAGCTAATCAGACACACAAGGAGTCCTGATTCAACTGGCTCATAGGATTTTCAGAATATCATGGCTGGGAGGATGGAAGTAGCTGATTTTGGGGAAATTTATTGGGTTCAAGAAAAGAACAGAAGATGAAAGGCTCTAACTAAGAAGTGACTTAATGTGTACCTGACTCTTTCAGCATGAGGAATGGATTATCCTCCATTACATCTGAAGGAACCTTAGGGAACTTTCTCACAATATCTCCCAATTCAGGGAAATGCCTCAATCTCACTAAAAAAGTAGCAACATTATGAAGAAGGGTTGGGAAATCTGCCATTTCATCCCATTGCTTCATGTCACAGGGATGTATATTAGTGAATAGTGTGAATTGTTCTTGGAAAGCAGCAGCCCATCACAATCCATGACCACAAAATCATCCACAGAAGTGTCATCTTTGAGCCGTGGCATTTCCTCCATAGCCAGCAGAGGGCAGCTGAAATGCATATCTGATTTAGTAGTGGCCTTGCTACAACAGCTTGTAGAACCACCTCTGCTACCTAACTATGGCCAGTTGAAACCATTTTGGAGATACCAAGGCCTAATGATGAGGGTGTCTATTAAAGAAAAATTTCTTGTATATCAACACAACTAAAATACAGCAACATATAAAACTTTTAAGGAGTTATTCTAGTATATATTTCCAGGATTATTTCTTACTATTTTCTACATGAAATAGTAAGGCTTAGTAAGAATTGTCCTACTCTGAAACAAAAATGAGCATTTTGCCTAAAAGTAGTCTGTTTAATTTTCCCCAGTAATTCTTCCATTAGGAACAGATATATCCAGGCTGTCTTTGATTTTTGTTTAATTTTTCTTGTCCATCCTGTCATATCATGAAAGGTGATAAATAACCACTGTTAAAAGAAACCACAACTTGGGGCATGTTTTCTTCAGTTTTGTTTGTTTTCTGATGACTGAGACTCATGTTACTGTTCAAAGAATATTGAATTATACCTTTTATATTGAATCACAATCCTTGCTGTGCAACTTAACTTTAAGAATCCCAGCAGTACTTGTTGTGGTGACTAAATTTCTATTTAGTAAACCAGGCCAGAGCATTTTGGCTATTGAAAATAAATAGAAATGAACAACAACAGTAATAATAATGATGATGAAGAAGAAGAAGAAGAAGAAGAAGAAGAAGAAGAAGAAGAAGAAGAAGAAGAAGAAGAAGAAGAAGAAGAAGAAGAAGAAGAAGAAGAAGAAGAAGAAGAAGAAGAAGAAGAAGAAGAAGAAGAAGAAGAAGAAGAAGAAGAAGAAGTTGGAAGGGATCTTGGAGGTCATCTAGTCCAACCCCCTGCTCAGGCAGGAAACCCTATACCATTTCAGACAAATGGCTGTCCAGTCTCTTCTTAATGAATAAACCCAGTTCATTCCAGAGGAAAAACATAATGTAAAGCAATGAGTACTGTGAACAATTTCAATATGATGGCATTTATTATTAATCACCAACAGTGGCTATTACACCATATGAGACTTTATTTTTCTCAAAGAAATAGTAAAATATACAATCATGAATAGGTCCATGCATGTGTGAGAGCTATGCAGTTTGTCGCACTGACGTATATGCAAAAGAAATTTTATAACGTTTGAATGAAAGATATGCATACATACATATTCAAAAAGTTCAGCTGTAAATAAAGGAGTGTTTTAAATGAATGTTTTGGAAATTATTCCATTAAAAAGAATAGAATTGGTTTTTTCACAGGTTTTCTTAAGCTGCTTTTTAAAAAAAGATGTTGAAATGTATTCAGTCTACAATGGCTTTGCGGATTTAATCAAGGACTCAAAAAGAGTTTATATATTCTAAATATAACAAGCAAACATTTGAGTGTTGGAATACTTGTTCTTTGAGTAAGAAGATGTACTGTATATATAATGAATGAATATAATATGCATGCCTTATAGTACTGAATTTTGGAACTTGTTTGTCATTTTATTCTAAAAGAGATAACACAAAACTTCAAAATTCTTTTTGAGAGTCAAATATAATTCTGCCCAAAAGAAAGCCATTAAAAATGAAATGCAATGGATTTCACTGAGACCTGCTAAATAACAGCATGAAACCAGTCTTGGCTGATCTCAAAAAGCCGTGCAGCATAGGCCTATTTAGTACTTGAATAGGAGAATAGAATTAAATAGGGTGGTTTTGAACTACAGTGAGAAGTTGAAAACACATTTCAGACATTTGCAATGGCAGAGAATGTCCCTAGTGATGCCAAGAAAACTATATGGTCATGAAGTCATTATGAAGCTGATGACTAGGAACTGAGCTGAGTTTGACTTGAAAGAGGATTTATCTTTGCTTTAAATCGAACCAAATCTGAATTTAAAGTTATTTATAAATAATGATTCATATAAATGATATTTAAGTATTGATATAAATGATATTTAAGTATTTTATTCCATACCAATCAGACAAATGAATACCTGTAATGGGATTTGGTTAAACAAATATTTGCATTGCTTAATTTTTTCCTTAACAGTTTAATAAAATTATTTTCCATTACTTTAGTTCAATTGGGTGCCAATAATTAGCAAAAATTATAGGAGTAAGGCTTTATAGCATACCTAACCAAATCTAGACTGCAAAGATCTAGACAAACATCAGATTCATAAAATCATAGAAATGTGAATTTGAAAGATACCACATGGATCTTCTAGTTCAGAGGTCTTCAAACCTGTCCTTTTTTTGACTTGTGGACTTCAACTCTCAGAATTCCTCAGCCAGCATGCCTGGCTGAAGAATTCTGGGAGTTGAAGTCCACAAGTCATAAAAGGGCCAAGTTTGAAGACCCCTGTTCTAGTTCAATTCTCTGCAAGTTACTGGAATATCAATTAAAGCACCTCAAGAATACCAATTAAACTATCCTCAAATGTGCTGAGATGGAGAAACCACATTCTTTGTGAGAAGACTTTTTCACTGTTGTATGGATCTTACTGTCAAAAAGTTTTTCTTAGTTTTTCAGCAGTGGAAAATAATTCTTCACCATCTTCACAATGACATCCTTCCACATACCTGAATATGTCTCCTTCAGTCTTCTGTTCTCCAGATTGAATATTGCATTTTCAGGAGACTAAATATTACATTTATTCCCCAGAACCTGGGGATCTGAAGACATTTAAAATAACTAGAAATTCCTTTATAATAGTTTATAGACCTACAGCCTCTTCTGTTGTTTTAACTTCCCAATGTGTGCTATCTTGTTCTTTGCTTAATTATTGTAAGCCAGCTTACTTATGGTGTAGTCAAACCCTACAAATTTAGTTGAGGTAGTCCTCAATTTATGATCGTAATTGAGACAGATCTTCTGTTGTTAAGCAAGTAGTTGTTGAATGAGTCATACTCAATTTTATATTTTTGCTATGGTTGTTAAGTGAAGCATGTGGTCATTAAGTGAATCCAGCTCACTTTGAGTGAGTGAGTCACAACATATATAATTGCTGGCTGTTTTACTGATTGGATAACAATGATTTTCTGTGGAGGGAATGAGAAACATGAAGGAAGGTTGGACTCACCATATCCCATCCTACCAGCCTTTGATGGAGTAACTTTTGCTCAACCATCTCTTTGATGGGATGGTAACATGACTTTTCTTTTCTTGGCATGGAATACAGAATGGGACTAATCCTACAAGGCATCTATATGTGAGTTATACAGAGATCATGCTTGTTGGACACAGATGACAGATTTTCAAAATGTCCTTAGTAAGATAATAAGCATCACATCAATTTTCTTCTTCAATCACATACCCTTCTTATTCTAATCCTTCCAGAGTATTGAATTTACTTGTGGAATTTTTCAGGAGATGCTTGTATGTGTGGGTATGTTGTGTGTGTGAGTATACATTTGAGAAAGCTGAACAACATTTAGAAGGGCAAATTGAGGGGAAAAAAATGGATTCCCCCCCCCCCACACTTCCATTTAGGAAGTTGCTATGCAAACCACTAAATGGTAAAGAGTTTCTGATTTTGGCTTTTAAACAACCCCAAATATTGAGTATGAAGGAAAAATGTGAAGACAGACTGTTCTTGGTTTTGCCATTAGTTATTAACTAGAGAGTCTAGATCTCATGCCAAAAATTCCAAAATTCTACTTGAAGGAATCATAGGTTCTGAGCCAAGAAATGTCAGTTTCAGCATTCAGAATAAATTAGGCACCAATATATGTGGTTGTTTTTTGGCTTATGTACCAAATTTTGCATACTTTATTTCAACCTAAAACCATAGTTTTATGTACTTTTTTATCCAATGGAGAATTGTGTTATTGTTTTGCAAATTGAGAAGTAAATTTGTATGTGCAGATGACTGGCAGAAGGATTCTATTAATAAAATCCTTTAGAAGATTAAGGGGAGATATATTTGAAAATTAGCCATAACTAAAATTGATTTTAAATTGGTATTAATTTGTGAAAATAGTAAGAAGCAAACTTCACCAGTCCAAAATGGCCACAAAGGGAATCAGAAATAACAGGTTTTCCTTTGTATAAACTATTTATTTACTTATTTTATTATATCAATTTATATAGTTTAGTGTGTTGTTCAAACCGCAAGTTAAACTTTCTTATAATGTATGGCAATAACAGCTTTATAAACAATATTTTGGAGTTGTCTTGTACATTAGCCGTAGTTAAAATTACTATTTATAGTTCAAATAATATAATTGATCAGTTTAGATAATCTATATTTGCTGAATCCAGCAGCAAATTGCTTCCATAACTGATTTTTTTCAATAAAAATACTGTCATACATATTTTGTCATTTAACATTGCTGTTTACCATTGAATGAAGGCATTATAACATTTGTTTATTTCTAGTTAGCATTTGTATGAGCTATCCATTGTGGTTTGTAAAGCCTGATTTACATTTTAGTCCACCATACGAAGCCGGCTAATTATTGCTTGCTAAACAAACCATGGTTTGGTAAGATATATAAGATAAGAATCCTATAGAATTTCCATTTCACTGACCAAAAGCTACTATTCCTCAGTCTGATAATACTCAGCATGCATAACTGTATTTCTATGGTTAGAGCAATGTAAGAATGTGTGAATGTACTATCTGCCTCATCTCCACAATAATTGGGCTTTAAGGGAACTGTTTTACAGAAGTTCTGGTCCTTCCTGTTAGATGTATAATTGCATCAACATGTTGATGCAGTTAGCAGATGCTCAAAGAATCCCCATGACAATAAACTTAAAGATAAATAGTTTGGTAAGTCAATGTATCCATTTGTCAAAAATTATGTAAACTGAATCCTCATTTCCTTCTTCAATAAGTCTGATCATTCTGTGAGGATCTGCTTCACTGGCAACTGCTACGGGCATAACAGGGTGTTCTTCTCTGACCTATGGTATCCTTGAGAGATTTATCTTATCCCCCATTCTATTTGATATACATGTGATATTTCTAGGGAACATTACTTGGAGCTTTTGAGTAGAGTGTCAACATCTAATGTTGGTTGGGGCTATTTTGTAACTCTTTATATGCACAGAGTAGTTCAGGCAAAGTGACCAGAGGCAAAATTCCAAAGGCTTTTGTGTATTGCTTTCATGGTTTCCATGCCATGCCAAGCTGCTTGGGTGTTTTGGTTTTTAGTGACTGTCTTGAAACAATGACTTATTTGGCCTAGGATGTGATGAGGCAAGAGCCTTCTCCCTCCACCAACAGGAGAAAATAATTTATGATTCACTTTGCAAACATTCAAGGCAACCCTCAAAGCAAACTTCAGAAAGCAACCCTCTTCAAAGGACTGAGACCAAGTCTTCTGGAGAGTTATACATGGCTCCCTTGATATGCTAGCATATCCTTACATAAAAAACAATAAACAGTTACACATAGTGAAATAAAATTATTCTTCATGCAGACTTGCATAGAGACCACCTGACAAAGCCATCAAGCAGCTACACCGAGCCCTTCAAAGACCGCTTAATACAGGTCCCTACATGTTGAATTATACACTATTGTTCTGGATTACAGTCAGATTATTGCTTTGCCTGGTGAGGTATATTCCATCAGAGTTTCTGGAAGAGGCTCTTTAAGAGATATAATGTTCTGTATAGTGTGCTGTAGGCAGTTTCTTGGAACAGAAGTCTATACCTGCTGGAGAAGATTTTATTGAAATTCTTCACAATGTACCTGGTTATAGACAAGAAATAGAAATCCCATAAAATTTTTCTCAGTTTCTTGAAATCTGAGCATGGATACTTTTGTGAGTTACAGCCTATTCTTTCTTGAGGCACTATAATTTTATGTGTTATCATATCCCTATTCTTTATTTACAACAATGTTTTGCTAATGTTATTCATCTGTTTCCCAGTCAACGTTTTAGTTACAAAAAAATACCTTATGGCAGGTTAATCTAAAGTATGGCGCTCCAAGATGTAGTATAAATTTGAAACTGGGACTATCCATCATTGATTCAACAAATGACTTCACTGTACTGTAAATAGGTCTTATTTTGTATCATTGAAGACTGGTGTTTCAGTCTGGAGAAAAATGTATTTTAAGTAATAAACTTCAATTTATCAAAATAAATACATATTTATACCACGAAGTCAAGCGACTATACAGTTGAATGGATTTTGCTGTGACTGATCAAATGTAATTCACCTCATTGCGCACTAGATCTTTCAAGCTGTTTAAGTATGCATTTAACTCATTGAATGATGGAAATTTTAGAGCTACATATTGTAGAAAAGTGAGTTATGATTTTAAAACTGTTGAAAATCATCACTTGGTAGAAGCAACACTTCAAGTCTAGAACATGGCCTTTTTAATCACCTCAAGTTTAATTCGCCATGTCTCCAGTTCTAGGGAAAAGACTTCAATTCACAGGATGGAGGGAAAAAAAGGAAACTATTTGTTGAGTTTGTCATTTGCTCCCCTGCAGAATCCTTAAGAGTTGCACAAGTGGATAGAGCTGATGGTGGGAGTAATTTTATACCTTCTGCACTTACACATATAAAATGAGGAGTTTCAATTGTACTTATTTCAGCAATCACATCCAATGGAAGGGAGGCTTTAGCTCCCTCATGTTCCCCAGCAATCCCAAAGGAAAGAAGATTAAGCAAGTTTAAAATTTCTTTATCTTCCAAAACTGTAATTAAGCTTTCATTTTCCCACTTCTAGTTGCTACAGGGCAACAGTCTGAATATAATGGCTATAAAAGAGGAGAAATTCTTGTATCCATCCATCCGTCTACCTATTTGTTAGTTTAATTTCAGTTTTCATTTCTTTTCTGGGTTTTTTTCTGAATTTGTTTTTATTTTTATTTCCTTCTATAAAACTTGCTAAATTCTTTAATTTTTTTTAAAAAAACTTTCATCCATCGTATACCTCAATGATCCTGACCAAGATGGTGGCAGGGCAGAGGACAAGTAAATACGATTATCTTTGCAAATCTTTTCCTAGTATAATTTTCATGGAAGGAAGTGATGGAAGTGGTGTGGAAAAGAGATTAAAGCAGAGATAGGGATGATCAATAGAATTTTCGCTACTGTTGGATAACAGGCAAAACTCTTTAGCATGTAATTTGCCTCCTGAATTACATGGATACTGTTTCTTTATCTTGGCAAGTTCCAGATATGTAGACTTCAACTTCTGCAATTCTCAGCAATAGCTGAATAATTTTGAGAGTGGAAGTCCACACAGACAGACAATACATTTTATTTTTAATATTGAGAAATACTATACCACAAGTATGTTTGTTTGGTGTATGTATGCAAAATATGAGTTGATGGTGTATTTGGACTATAGTCTATTCACTTGTCTTGTAACAAGCCAATATCTTGCTGTAAACAAGCATCATATATGTTCCTATATGTTAAGGTGACCAACTTTTTTACAATAAAAAGGAGGACACAAATAAATTGAAGAAAAAATATTGTAAATAAAAGAAACATTTTATTTATTGCAACAATAATACAGACAATTTGCATGTGCAAAGTTTGCCAGCCGGGTGTTTTGGCGTGCTCAGCAGCAATTCCTATTGGCTTTTGAAAGCCAATAGTGGGAGTAGCACAGCTCATGCAAAAGTTGAAAAAAAAACCATCAAAAAAAGGTGCCGGAACGCCGTTCTGAGCGTTCTATGAGGGAAAAAAAAGCCCTGCAGATTAGTCTTCAAATATCAAAAAGGAGGACATGAAGGAGGACACTTTTTGAGGGAGGACAGAACTTACAAAAAGAGGACTGTCCTCCCTAAAGGAGGACGGTTGGTCACCTTATATATGTTTCAAATTCAGATAAATGTACTTAGGAGTAAACTTCATTAAACACAGTAAAGATTTGCCTTAGGAATTGGATTATTTTATAACAGTGCAGAAAAATGATATACTTGGAATAACTTCATTCTAATGTAAAATGGTTGTACAAGAGGTATAATTTTTGATGTAACTGCAGCTTGCAGCTAATTTTTCAAACCTCTGGCTGTTAAAAAAAACAAAACCTGATGTGGTCCAAAGTAGCAGAGCTAGACAAGACAGAGATTATGGAGGCCAACAGAAAAGAAAGAGGGAAGGAGGAAGGGAGGGAGGGAGGGAAGAGAAGCTATGTAATTTGAGGAGTTTGGAAAAATCTTAAGCTGTAAAATAAACATAATAAATTAGGAGAGCTTCTGCAGAGCTTCAGCTATCTCTTGATTATAAGAAGAAAACTGATCATTTATCATTTTGGAAGAACATTATGAAGAACTACTGAACTGCCAGTGAGAAATCTACATGTGTGTCTGTGTGGTTTAGCATCTGCAGTTAGTAGAACCAGGATAAATTTTCAGATTTGCTAAGTGTCCCTTAAACCATATATAGTCTATTATGTCAAGGCCTAATGTTAGGAGCTAAAAATCAAACTTTTCAAATAAACATTTCCTTCAACACAAGTTTCAGGAGAAAAGTTTGGCCTAGCGTTATTATGATGTCCTAAATGCTTGTTTTTCTGCATGGAAAGCCAAACATTTGCATCTAAAACAGGAAATAGGAGATAATATTAATGGGGGGGGGGAGGATGGTCGGAACAGGAAAAAGTCTCAACCTGGGTCTAGACAGAGAAACGCATGTAAAAATGGGGTCCAGAGGAAAGATTTGGAAGAAAGAAAAAGATTATAGCTCAATGGTTCTCAACTTGTGGGTCGGGACCCCATTTGGGGTCGAATGACCATTTCATGGGGGTCATCAAACAACGCAGTCCACCATTTTTTCCCCCTTTTCCTTAGCTGTGCTACTCCCTTTTATTCTATTGGCTTTTGAAAGCCAATAGAATAGACTCTCTTGAATAGAGTCTAATTCTATTGGCTTTCAAAAGCCAATAGGAATTGTCCAGGCTGTCTCTGCCCTGCTGAGCCCGCCAAAAGTCCCATTCTGCAAGCGGTGCTGCACCAGTTGAGTAGTCCTCGACTTACGACCGGTTGAGTAGTCCTCAACTTACGACTGGTTGGGGGTCGTGGCATTAAAAAGGTTGAGAACCACTGTTATAGCTAAACATGACTGAAACCTTTACTTGACTTATTAATTGAACCAATTTGTTTTAGAAAACTAAAAAATGCTCCATAGATCTTTACATAGCAAGTATTATATTATAATATTTTCCCATCTTTTGCAACCAGGAAAATGTATTTGTATATCATGTAAAATAAACAATGTATGTTCCTTGTTTTGCTGTTATTGTTCTTATTGAGATGCACATTTGATCAGCTAAAACTCATGGTCTTGAATTAAAATTACTTTGATAAGAAGTCTTACAAATAAAAAAATGGAAGTTTCACACCAATTCTGTAACAAACATAAGAATTAAGGTGTTTGGGGAGTTGAATCCATGAAAAGAAGATCTAAGGATTAAGATCTGAGACTAAAATCTTAACAAGACAGCATTCATTCTGAGACTATTCATAAGCAGAGTTGTAAAACATTTAACGTTTGTTTATTGCATATTGCAATATTCCTTGACATTGTTTTATAAATGTACCAGTGACAAACAAAACAGATTGTTTATATAGTACAGAGTAATTTATACCACTTACAACCTCTTAGTTTTGTTATGGTGCAAGAAGTTAGCTTGCCCTAAAATGGCAATTTTCTTCCAAGCTGTATTGATATGCACGAATGAAGGCGAATCTATGTGTCCCATGATAATGTTGCAGGATCCAGTCTGGATTGGTCACTGGGATCGGAAGTTTTGTCTTCCGAGCTTTCAGATCCATGTTGGAGCCCATCCTCAGGGAACTTTTCTGTGCTCTGGGCTGCTCTCTGTGTGATACCACACAGTGTTTTGTACCACACACAGAACAGCCCAGAACACACAGAGAAATTCCCTGAGGATGGGCTCCAGCATGAGTCTTGGAAGACCCAGACTGGATCCTATGTTGATATTAGTAACCTATTGTCAGATTCACATTACTGGTTTTGTAATATGTTCAATGGGCACATGTGAATCTAGCTAGCTAGAATACTCAGTTGTTAGTGATAATAGGTCAGCTTGTTTACCATGGATGTTATAAAGTGGTTGGGGCTTTTTTTCAACCTCCCCTGTTGTGTACACCCCTGCTATTCTACTTTTTGTATTTAAAAAGGCATTGAAAAGATGTGAAGTATCTTTCCTTCCTCTCTTTGTACAGGAGCATTTGACAAAATGGTACAATCTCCACAAAAGCACAAGTCTTGGGGGTCACTGGAATGGAGCCTCTGCACAGAATAAAGTTAATATTTGCTAGTAAGTATTTTGTTGAAAAAGGAAAGCTCCAAAGACATTGGATAACTTAACAGGATTTCATCCAGTATGTTTGTATTTATGTATTGGAATCAAGCATAAATAATGTTTTGTTTATAACTGAGCTTCTGTGAATGCCAGTGTGTCCTCTGATAACATCTTTGGTGCTCAGAAAGCTTCAGTTGAATTCATTATATATTTTTAAAAATATTTTTTTTAAAAATGAATAGGAGTACTATTAATTTTTGCCCTAAAGGTGTACTTTTTCCAACTGTACAAGACAGTACAGTGTTTGTTTTTTTTGTTAAAAACATTGCAGTTCTTGTCCAAGAAGTTTCTTCAGTTTTAACTGAATGGTAGAAAATGGAACGATTTATATTCTTTGCAGTTTTCTGGTTGTTAGCACTCTGAGAACCACTAAGGCCATTTGGGGGTTTATCTGTCTCTTCAGAGTCACCTGATTCAGAATATAAATGGGTGTGGAACCTTCTTGGGACTGCTGAAAGGACTGTGTCATTAACAGGAGATAGATGGTATCCTGTTCTTCCCCCTCTGTTGAGGGAGGGCTGCTCAGTTTTAACATAGATGGCTTTTTTGACTCCTCTTTCAAACCAGAATGTCTTCTCTTTTCCAGAATGTGAACTTTCAAAAGAGTGACCTTTGTCTTTCAGATGCAGATGGACTGCTGAATCCTGTCCTGATGAGTTTGTTCTCCTGTGTTGTACCATGCATTTGTGAAGTAGTTGTTTTGATTCCCCAGTGAACAGGTCTGCACATGTCTCACTGCATTACACTACATACACCATATTGCTCTGTTTGCGTCTGGGTGTGTTGTCTTTTGTTTTGATACAGATAAATGCCCAAGTGTCTCAACAACTCTCAGAGAGCTAAAGATCAACCCTCAAAGTGCTAATGACCACATGACTGCAAAGAGCATAAATCCTTCCATTCCCCAACTAAAGAAGCTTCTTGGATGAGAAGTGAAACATTTTCAAAGAAAAGTCCAGTTGCCATTGGAAAAAGCACCTTTGGGACAACCATGACCTGGATGTTTGAGAACCTCCATAGAAATTTTTATTGCATTTGTATAGCTGCCCATCTCACGGAAAGCAACTCTGGGCAGGCACAACAATCCACTAAAAGAATAAAAATATAAAACACTCATTACCTAAAACATTTATAATTCTTAAAAAGCATTGAAAACTATAAAAGCAAAACTAAAACGAAAAAGAAAATAAGGGAAATAATGTTAATAATATGTGAGCCACTTTGTCAGTTCACTTCTCCCCTGGAGTTCCCAGACTGACAAAAATAAGCCTTGAGGGACCTTCAAAAGATCAGGAATGGTGAGGCTGACCTCATCTTTGGGAAGGAGATTCCATAATGGGGGCATCATGTCAGAAAAGACCTACCACCTAAGGCCCATCATCCAATTTTTTTTAAAAAAAGAAAAAATTCCAAAGCACTAAAAAAACTGGAAAATATTTGATTTTAAAGCTATGCCTGCCAGACTTTTATTTACTTTCTGAGAGGGCCTATGACATACTCTCAAAATTCCAGATATCTAGATGGAGAATCCTGCCTACAGCAATCAGACATTCTCCTTTAAAAGAGGGCTTTAAAAAAAATATGTTATGTCCATGTATATGCCATGCCTAAAAATCTCAAACAATATAGGACTTGCATGTTTGCATAATGATGATGTTACCTAATTTGGTAATGAAGCATCTGCAAGAAAACCATCAAGCTCAGAGAGCACCAAGGACCCTACAGTTCAACCCTGAGCTACAAATATTTTCTTCTGACCAAACCCATAATATGCAAACAAAGCCTAAGTCAAGACTATTTTGCCTCTCCCCTCTGCTGAATTGAAATAAAATAGTATTATCAATGGAAGGTTTCTTTTAAAAAAGCAGGGAAAAAGAAAGTAAAACATTCCCATAGGTTATTTTAATTTGCTTTTTCCCAGTGTTAAACTGATAATAATTCACAATTACAAAACAATTGGCTGAAAAGGTACCCATTTCATGAATTATTTGCTACGGAATCCATTTCCTCATAAAAGAAAAATTCTATTAGTGACCCCTGATATTTTTGTCACTGAAAAGAACATATTTCCCTTGTTTCAGTTTATTCTTATACTGACAATATTTTATTTCTAATTGGATACCTTAGTTTGGAATTTGGGAACAATTTTTTTTTTCTTTCAGTTTTCTGGCTTGAAGTTTTGTCTTCAACTTAGTTTGGCATGAGGTATGCAAAAATCGTAACTTGTATCTTGCAACTTGTTGAAATTTTGGGTCCTGGAAATTTTGGGTACATAGAAGATAACAACAGTCCAGTGTACTCTCCACAAGCACAGTGAACTGATAGATCTCATTTTCTCTTGCTGATAGCCTCAATGAAGAGCCACAGCTCTTCACAGCTCTTGCAAACAACAGCAGAGTGGTGGCCATTTTCATTGACAAGATCCTGCTTACCATTGGCTGAAACTACGTTCTCTGCCACTTGCAGCACCAAGAACAAGATGGCTATTTTTTTCTTTCAAAGGAGCCCATGCCTCTTCTGTTGTCTTCTAACTCCAAAGAAGGAAGGATTAAAATAACCAGTTTTCAAAGGAAAAAAGTACTGTGTTATGCAGATAACAACTTTACTGTCCTATTCTACCAAACAGGTAATATTTATATATTGCTCTTCCTCATTAGCAAAATTCTACAGATGGCCATCTTATTGAATGGAGGTATATACTTCATGACAAGGCTACAATTTAGCTATATAATTGCTTATATCCATCTTAATTAATTAAATGAAAATTGTAATTATGTGGTATCTGCAATGTTATATTAATTTACAAATGCCTACTTAGCATATAAATTCAGAAATGTTTATTTTCAGGGATTATACTTTTAAACAAAAGAGGTGCCCCAAATTCCAGAGTCTTTGAAGTTGCCCACCGAAAATGTATTCAAAACATCAAGGGTTGGTTGCAGCTTTGCTGAAAGAGACACAACTAGCTAGAAAAACAGCTGGTTGGTTAAAATTAAGAAGATGTCTAGAAATACTTCTTGCAGAAGACAGAGAAGAAAAAAACAGGTTTGTGATGCTAACATTGAGGTGATCTATCATTCAACAGACAGCTGTTCTCTTTCTACTCAAGATATATTTACTATAAGAATCGAAATGGTAGGTTTCTTTGCTTCACTTCTGTGCCCTCATTTTAGGTTTCTTTCTGACTTTTTATCTCATTTTTTCCTGCAAAAATAAACATTGTTTTTTGCTGGTGACATGGATAACTATTGTTAAAATATTGGATTTGGAATAAAGAGATACAGGTTCAAATCCAGCAATAGCAATAGCATAAAGGCAGCTGGGCTGGGGGGGGGAGGGTGATAGGGAAACTGGGCTGCATGAGCAGCGAGCTGGTACATGTGCACATGCATGCAGCTTGACCTGCGTGAGCAGCACTCTGGTGCACATGTACGTGCAGTTCAACTTGCCCAAGTTGAACTGGGTGTGCATAGGTGTACGTGCCAGCCCACTGTTCACCTGGCCGGGTTGTGAATAGGCAACAGCCTGGTAGTGGGCCGTGGCCCAGAGATTGGGTACCCCTGTAATAGAGAACAGTCTGAGATGCTACAACTATTGCATAGAAAAGTTGACACAATTTGTTCAACATATGTGTGTGTGTGTGAGAGAGAGAGAATATTTGTTTTATCCAAATTTTAACAAGTTTTTTATTTAGATAATACTGTGTTCATATATTTAGAATTCTATTTCTTTAGAAAAAGAAAGGAACAAAGATGAACTGCTGAATCCTCTGTGTAGTAACACTGGGTGACCTTGGTAGATGTTTCTCTGGTGAAAGGCACAAGCCATTTCTGCCTGATATGGGCCAAGAGCTTTAGAGACAAAATTCAGTAATTTATAGATTAAATCTTCTGATTGCATCCGAATAATTGAAAGAGAAAGAAAAGTACAGTAGCTTTAATGCTGGTTCAGATATATTTGTGCAAAAGTTCACAGTGTGTCAGTTAGATAAAGTTCATTGAGTTCTGCTTGTAGAAAAGAAATTGTGCAAGATATTGCACAAATGAAACAATAACATTAAATTTAGAGCCCCTTGTCTTGTAAAGTTTCTAAGAAAATTCTGACTCACAATAACACAAATTATAAAGTTTAACTTTGTTATATCTTGCATATGTTTCCTACAGAAAGGGTTTTTTTTTTTTTCCTTAGCCTAGGAAGACTTTTGATCCAAAAATGTTTTCTGCTGGTTAAATAAGGAGAAAGGCAAAGTTTGCAGTTTTCAATTTTCCAGTGACTCTGAGAAACCAATTGTAGGAGTGGGAGTGGGAGAGCTAAGGACTGCAGAGGGAGGGAGAATTAGAAAAAGAAAAGAAAGAGAAAATGGATTTTGCATCCCTGACTGCCAATGGGGAATTTTGCTTGGGTAGTTTTTGACTGTGGGAACAAAACATTCTCTCTCTAGCTCATTGTCTTTTGCCCTATTTCATCATAAACTTTTAGAGTTCATCTGTCAGCTTTAGTTTGGGAAAAACAGATCATATATGAGTAAATTATCAGTGAAACAGGGTTGTTTGTTTGAGAGATGTGTTTAAGAAAAGATTAGGGAAATGTAATATTCACCCAGATGTTGTCATCTGATATGTCTTTTTTTAAAATGACTTCCCATCAAAAAAACAGTATTTGCCAAAAAGGCCATTTTTATAAGTAGGGACTATTTTTATAAGTAGGGACTAATCAATTATAAGACAATCTGAGTTACTATTATTTGCTAATCTCTTCATTTATAATCCTTATAAAGTTTATTCATCAGAGTTTTACAGATATTCCCAAGCTACGGTAATACTCATGCTATGCGAGAAAGTGTTAGAACTTTCTGGATCCAGGCTTTTTGGAAAACTGGGAAGGGGATAGAAAACATGTATTGCCTCCTACTACTCAAAGGGGCACATTCTAGATGTGATGGTTTCTTTGGTATGAGCTACTAATTATTTTGTTGTTAGAAATTACTCTATAAAAGGCATGCAAGAGCAATTCAGAGCTGTTTCCTTTTATCTGCCTTACCAATTGATGTCTATACAGAGCAAGTGAGGCTCCCCAAACACATCAGTCTGCCTCAAATACACAAGATTAAGTAGCAAGTGACATTCAGGACCAACCAGCCCACCCAGGAGAAGAGAAACCAGCGGAAAAGCTGTCAGATTCCCCCTTTTCTCCATTAATCTTGAAGCTTTTCAGTGCTGCCGGGTCTCATCTCCGTCAAACAGGCTAGAAAAAGTGTCGGGGTGTTTTCTTTCTGCTCACTCTCTTTTCCTATCATACTCTTCCAGTAACCCCTTTTATGCTGGCCTCTGTTGTTACTGCTCCCAGGCCTCCAAATTACCTTTATTAATGAAGGACAGAACATAATCAACGTGAACATCAAGGCTTTAGAAAGTCAGCTCAGAAGAGATTCTATGGGGTTGTTTCTTTGCTACATACTGTACATATCTAGATGTGAAACAAAATGTGAGTCTCTACACCAAGTTCTTCAGATTACTTAGTTTTCATTTCTGGTTGTATAATCCTATTCCACTCTTTTTTTTCCCAAGGCTTATCATGATAAAAACTCAGTTCCATGGTTTGTTTATTAGCATGAAAGAGAAAGTAAAGATTGATGTTCATTTAAAGAATGATTTAAATACTAGTTTCCTTTTTAAAAAAAACAACAAGGAAATTTGTTTTTTGCACAAATATTTTAATCTTTTGAAAGGAGGTCATTTATATTGCAAACTAATGATAGATAAGGGAATAGTATAGATATATGGCAATAGTAATTGTAGATGTTGTTTCTGGAAACTGAGATTCCAGTAAGATAAACACCTCCATTCATGATCCCATTACAAGTGCAAACTGTCCCTAATTGGCTCTCATTAGATTTTATGTTCCACAGGCAATGAATGATGTGTGACTGAGGAGCCTGACATTGTGTTGCACAGAAAGGGAAAGGACTGCTGTGTCTTCGACATGCATGGAAGGAAGCCTGACACTGGTTATTTTACCCAGCAATAAAGAACAAAACATCAGGTTAATAGTTCAGATCAAAGAGTCACCTAACCTAGTGCAGAACCCCTGAAAAATTCCAAGTTAAACAAGTTCTCGTAGACTACCTCTCAATGCTTTCATCAGGCAAAGAAGCTCATATGGAAAGCAATAAGATTAGTTTCTAAGAAAGACGACTGGTCATCACACTCAAGGGATGGGATTAATGCCTTTCTGTCCAGGACCATTTCTGACTGCTACTATTGCATATAAGAAAGTGAACATCAAACAAAAAAATTCAAATCCAGGCAGAATTTTAGAGATAAAGGAAAAGAAAATGCATGATTGGAAAGATAATTGGCCTGGGAGTTCTGTGTCCCTGTATATAGGGGATATATAGAGGCTTATAGTATATATGCAATATATAGAGGTATGGCAATATTCTGAACTGGAAATATGGCAGATGCTTGAAAAGCTAGAGCAATGTTTCTCAACCTTGGCAACTTTAAGATATGTGGACTTCGACTCCCAGAATTCCTCACACAGCCTGGGGAATTTGGGGAATTGAATTCCATGCATCTTAAAGTTGCCAAGGTTGAGAAACTCTGAGTTAGGAAATAGAGCACTGTTCTTCTGAAAGAGCCACGAGCCCAGCTTAAATTGACAGGGTCATATGAAGGTAAAAAGATGACAGGGTTAGGTGACAATCTGACAGTGACCCTTACTCTCATATGTACATCTCAGCCATAACAGGAAGTGCTGTAAGAACCTGGGTGGAATTGGTCTTGATAAAATCAAGAGTTTCAAAAATCATTCTGCACAGTGATGTTTAATACCAATTAATTTTCTAGATTTTAAACTTCGTTTGAAATCTCTGTGTATCGAAAGCTCTTTCTATAATGAGAGCCAGTTTGGTGTAGTAGTTAAGATGCCAGATTGGAAAACCAGACCACCGTGAGTTCTAATCCTATCTTAGTCATGAAAGCCAGCTGGTTGTCCTTGGGCCAGTCAAACTGTCTCAGTCCAACTGGGACACAGGTTGTTGTTGTGGGGAAAATAGGAGGGAAAAGGTGTGTTGGATATGTTCGCCATCTTGAGTTATTTGTAAAAATAATAAAGGCAGGATATAAACAAATAAATATTGACAGTTCTCTAGATACAAAAACTGAAACCAAATATAGATTGTACTGGGAAATATGCTACCACTCATGGGCTATGGCTTGTTGCCAAGGCTTTCTGTACTCAGAGGAACTCACGTTATCTAGACAGTCCTGAAGTACTGTCTGCTACCGTAAATAGAACTCCAGGTACCACAGCTGAAATTTTATGTCAACACTTACCTGAAGTTACTCAATGCCAATCTTGATATCATTGCAAGAACTAAACTTTCATTAATGGCACAAAAATTGTCTTGTTTGAACCTCTTACAAGGTGAATAGGATACAGAGATTGAAGCCTGCTCCATAATGCCTGCTCAGGCACCCACATTCCATAGCGCCTGCTCATGGTATTCATCTGCCCATGCTCCATAGCACCTGCCCATGTCACCCACTCACCTATTTACACTCCATAATGCCTGCCCATGGTACCCACTCACTCTGCAGCCCTTACCTACAGCTCTTACCTAGTGGCCTGCTTGCCTCAAATTCCTGCTTCTTCCCACATTGTGGTCATGTGAGGTCCTTGGTTAGTTATCTATGCCATTTTAGATTTACAACAGCAATCAGGACTGCCTGATTGTTGTGGTTAAGTGATGTGATCACATGATATCATGTTTTATGACCGCATTGAATAAGAATAGAAATTTCAGTTCCAATTGCTGTTGCATCCCAAGGACTACCTGTAAAGCAACTGCTCAAACCTAGAATGAATGGGGTGCTTTCTTCAGAGCATTGAAATGGTTGGCAAAGAAAGGTTGCTTTGCATCCATTTTTAACAAGCATTCACAAAACAGTTCCAAAACTAAATGTCTATGTGACGTCTCCTCTGTCTGAAAGAGAACTGCTAGACTACATGATTGCATTTTATGGGTAACTTGCATTTTTAGTACCAGATATCTGGCAATTGGTGAATTTCATGGTTCTGTAATTTAGAAAAAATAGAAGTGACAGGGACTGCAGAACAGACAACCCACAAAGTTGGTGAGAAAATACTACTCTCAAGCCCATGACCGGATGGGGTGGGTGACAGAAGGTCATATTAGTTTCTGATAGCGAATTGCAATTTGGAATTGGAAATTGGAATAGCTTGACAGATTAATACCCTAGTTGATGTTTTCTGACATCACACCAGACATTTGAATGTGAACGTTCTTTCAAATCACTTGATGTTTCATGTTCCATTCATACTAAGGGTTAACTACAAAAACAACATTTTGTCCCCTGAGCTCCTTTAGTTGCTGTTTTTAACTCAACAGAACAAGGCTCAACCAAGGGAGTTTTGTAGCTTTTATACCCTCCTCATTTTACTATGGTCTTTGTTTCAGATGTGAAAATTCAAATTGCCTACAGGGCTTTCAAGAGTACATGTGTGGAGCAGAACAGCAAGTTTATTCATCTTGAAGGGAATGTTTAACAATGGTGGGAGACTTCATTATCAAATAAAACAGTTCTGCAAGAATCCCCCACCTTCATTAATTTTAATGTATTTTGTTTCATTCAAATAAGTCATGATGCTGCCAAGTGCATTTAAATGATTGCTCAATTCACAATCAAAATGAATGTTAGAAAATTCTGAAGTAGTACTTCTTTTTTCTGGAAAGAGAGTGTAGCTTGTTTTATATATGTTTCTCAGTTGCAACTGCACTTTCCTTGATGACACTTTCAAACATTATAAAAACAGGAACAATCCCAATACAGGAATGTCTGCATTGAGGGCAAGTGATGATGGTGGGAAGAATCAAAATGGCAGCCATGACCGCATGATCAAAGCTCCACCTCTTTTTTACAACTGTTCAGAAATATATTGGATACCACCTATAAAGCTTCAAGAGAGTTTTATGTAGGCAACTAGCTGACAGCTTTACCATTGTCAGTGAAAGTACCCACCTGCTAAGCAGACCACAGGATGGTCATGAGAAAGAAAAGAAAGAAGTCTCCACTGTAATGTATTTAAGGATACAATATGTTGTTCTTAAACAGCAAATAGTTTAGTAGTTGGAATTTTGTAACTCCATTCCTTTCTTCTCCATAGATCTTGCTGAAGAGGTGTAAATTGTCTTTGGAAAAAACAATGAGTTTGAAAAGAAGTGACAGGCCTTTATCAACTTTTAAGATTTTTTTTTAAAAAAATTCCTCTCTGTTCTACAAATTTAAAGATGGTTAAACAGGATGAACAAAAAGCTTCTGGGCAATAAACGATTCCAAAATATAGAAATCCTTTTGATGATGGGTGATAGCATATTTTCAGGTGTTTTGGTAGCCCATATAATGTATTAAGTGTATCCTCTTGGCCCTTTGACTGGTACTTTATTTTAGCCTTGATTTCCTGAACATATTAGGTAATTCTTAGAGGCTTGGTGATAATTGTTAAGGGGCTCTGAAAAAAGAGTCCTGTTGATAGCAGAAAAAATAGGGCTTTTGTTTCAAAATCTATATTACAAGAAACAACAAGTGCAAAATCTAAATAATTTCTTTCTTGAAAGTCCTGGTATGTACTGAATGGTGAGAGTAACTTTTCAATAACTCTTTTAAAGAAAGTATTGCTAGCAAATGAAAGGTAAGAAGCCACTATTCTTCCTTGTGGCCAGCTGTTAAAACGATAGGAGTTCAATGGAGCCCCCTCTTGCTAAGTGATACCCTATTTGCATACGCAAGCTTCTTCAAGCTGGCAAAGCAGGGACAATCCATTTGTGTTTCCTTTGTTTGTACAGTTGCAAATGATAGATATTCCTGCCACCTATGGCCTGTGCTTCTGACAGACTGCTTCCCTTTCTCTTTCATCCATTGGATTGGTAATTACACACAAATAATGGTCCGATTAGCAAGCTGTATTGAAATGCTTGGCACCATCTTTCAGCTGGATGGAATGTAAACAATGCTGGCCTAGGTCTCACCAGGAGTACTTCTCAGAAGATGGGGCGAAGACTGGGGAAGAAGCAGGATCTGCTGTTACCTTGACCATTTGCTGCAATCTGTGTTTCCGCAGAAACTTATCAGGATTCGAAGAAATATTTTCAAGGCTTTTCCTTGGTTCATGAGACTACTTGGCTCAAGCAAAGATATATGCTCATTTTTGTGTGATAGGGTAAAAGTATCACTACCTTGACTGGTTACTGCAATTTTTGTTTCCCAAGAAATTTACAAGGATTCAAAGAAATATCATCAAGGCTTTTCCTTGGTTAGTAAGGCTGCTTGGCTCAAGAGCACAAATATATATTATTTTTGTGTAATAAAGCAAATATATCACTAAGGTTGGAAGACTGAAATGTAAAAGAATGCCACTTAGCAAAAATGGTTAAGGTTAGAACACAAAGATTGAAACCCTTCTGGATTGGGACAAGGCCCATCAGAGATCATTCTCACCAGAGCTGCCAGCAGAATATAAATAACCCTTTTGCAAAATTTTCTCCTGCGTCTGATAATTGAAAGCATGTTGCACAAAATCTAAAGGTAAAACTGACTTATCAAGAGGAGGAGTTCTCTTCTCTATGAGCCTATCCCCTCTTTTTAAAGCCATCAAAGTTAATGGTCATCATCATGTCTTCTGGTAATGAATTTCACTGGTTAATATGCCATGTGCAAGGACAACCTGCCACTTTCCATCTGTTTTAAATTTTCTTCCAATCAACTTCACTGAGTGGCCTCCACCCAAATGTTTTGAGAGAGAGAAAGAAAAACTTGTATACTTTTTTCATACCACGTCTCACCTCATTCACCATTTCCCAAGAAATAGTTAATACTAGTGGGATGTAAATGTCAACTTAAGTCCATTTATTTATTCCAGTAAAATATCTGATACAGGTAAGCCACATCTCAACCCCAAATAACACAGACTGAAAAGTTAAACTGTAGATTTATGATCAAAATTAAACACTGCCTTAACAGGAAAGGTAAAAGTGCTACCATGACCTCCATTCTTGCATTTTCTGCTACTATTTAGATATATAACATCTTTGTACTTGCTGTTTCTATTCCCACATGATTGTATTGCTTTTCATCAAGTGATAGCCATACTTAGTTGTGTGAAGTAATTAAAGTGGGAAAATGGTTACTCCTTTATAGCAAGAATGGACAAAATGTGATCTCAGGAAAAATGTTGAATTGCTACTCATAGCAGTCATACTAACCCAGCATGCTGGTGGAAATAGATTTTGATTGTTCAGATAGCTGCCCATCACATTTCCAGGTATATGCACCCTATATATGTGTGTTTCATTCTCTGAATTTTATGAATATAACATTTATTTGAAACAATTTGGAAGTAGTTCGCAACTGCCTTGAGGGATTTTATAAACAAATTAATCTGGGCACATGTCTATATCAATATTTATTTTTCCATTTTAATACACCAGATGGCCTTCAAGGCAAAGGCCTGAACTTTGGATCCTTAGGAAACAGACACATTCCAGGTGAACCTGACCAAGGTTTTTCAAACTCTGTTCTGTGGAACTCTAGCATTCCATGGGAACTTGATGGGGTTTCATGAATAACTCAAATTTTCCATCACTAGAGCTTTGTCTCTTGATCAGAGGTTTTAGGAACTGTTTTGAAAACAAATGGGTGAAAACTAATCAAGGAGGGAAGCAACCAACAATTAAGAAATTTTCTGACAGAAGAATCAGTGGAACAACTTGCCTCCAGAAATTGTGAATGCTCCAACACCAGAAGTTTTTAAGAAGAGACTGGACAACCATTTGTCTGAAATGGTATAGGGTTTGGATTAGAAGACCTCCAAAGTCCCTTCCAACTCTTCTCTTCTCTTCTCTTCTCTTCTCTTCTCTTCTCTTCTCTTCTCTTCTCTTCTCTTCTCTTCTCTTCTCCTCTCCTCTCCTCTCCTCTTCCATTCCATTCCATTTTATTATTTCTGCATCTAGAAAATATTTGAAAGACTTCAATTCCTAGATTGGTTGATTGCTCACTTTGACTGAACTTTTAACAGCCAGAAAGCACCAGGAGAAAGCCTGTAGACTAACTGAGGTAATTTTAAGAATATTAAAGATACTTAAGAGAAATTATAAGTGTGTTTGTTACCTCATCACTATTATCATAGTGTGGCCAGTGTCCCAAATGAGCTATCCTTTAAATTTCTTATAGATTAACCAGTTACCTGCACCTTTTACCCTTTTTTAGTATTCAAAATAATAGCTGATCGTAAGAGCTCTGCTGAATCCAAGTAATAAGCCTGCATCAGATTCTGAGTAATGGCCAATCAGAAGTCCCTGAGAGGCGTTCATCAGGAATCATCTACGGTGTTTGTATATTTCTCTCCCTATTGCTCCTTAGCAAATATTCTGCAAAAGAATGGTAAATGTGAACCGGGAGGCTGCATATCTTTATTATGGCTAGACTTTTTTGCTGATGGATTTATCCTTCATAAATTTGAGTAATCCCTCTAAATCTATCAAAACTGGTAACCATTACCACATCTTCTGACTGCAAATGGTGAAATTTAATGTTACAGCCTGACCGCAAAATGATTTAAAGTCACCCCTTCAAAAGGGAAGAAAACCTTCTCCACTCTCTCAATATTGAAGTGGTTGTGTTGTTTTGCTTCCAGCCTCATCTGACAATTCCAATAGCCAAAAAAGGCTTTTGTGCCTGCTTCCAGATGGGCTTGAACAGATTGCAAGATGGCCCAAAGCAGCCCAAGCCATGGGAATTGCAGTGCCTCCTCTACTCTGCAAGTAGAATTTCTTGCTTTTCTGGCATGAAACCTCTTGTTGAGTTGGCCTTAAGATGTATTGTTTCCTTAGGAACTGGATCTAAAACTCAGGAACTCTCTAAATTTAAGCTTGTATGATGCTGTGCAGTTTGTACAAAAGTATCTAACTAATCCTGTTTCTTATTGTGCACTATGTGTAAAAGACTTTGTGATGCTGACTTTTCTTTTAGACTATTATCAAATTCTAAGATAGTCTCTTTATATCTATTTTTGAAGTGAACAAATACAACTGATGTGAACAATTGATCAATCTGGGAATTTCTGAAATAGAGACCTGGTTGCAATAATTTATAAATTCTTGTAGTGAAACATTGGATCTATTGCTTGTTCTTTTATTTCATAATGAAATAATTGAAAAAAGTAGCAATGATTCACTTATATCAAGGTATTTAATTTCAGTGAGATATATTCGGCCTTACACGTATAAATATTGTAACAGGAAATGAGGAATGTGCAGCCTTAAGGGTATCAACAACAATACAACTTTACATAACTCTGGATTACTAAAATATTGTATTTGTAAATTTAGAAGCACCACATCCAACATTTGTTTTCTTCTTAAAATGATAGAAATTTCTTTTATTTCTTCTAGGAAATACCTAGAAATTAAATGTTTGCATATTTGTCAGTGTCACCTATAGATGAATGTCCTATATCCAAAACATTCCTCTCTTTCTTCTCTAAGGCTACAATCTTATAACCTTATGGATATATCACAAGGGCATAAAGTATTTTTGGATCTAACCTCTTGAGCTTCCTCATCACCAGCTAATACTTCACCAACATTTACAAGCCAGAAATATTTTGGATGGGTTTTAGATCGATACTAGGATCCAAATCCCTCCTGTACTTGCAATACGCTCTAGAAGAGGGTTTTTCAAGCTTGGGAACTTTACAAAGTTATTTGAAGGATAACATCAGTTTGTAAACCATGTTTCTTCACGGGCATCCCTGCCAGCTCATGGGAAGATGGTAATTAAATAACATGATTAGTGGAAGAAAGATTATTGAGGGAAGGTGCTTTTCACTTGTTGCACTATTGCACTATTGACTCTGCTGTTTATCAAAGGTAACATTGTACTTCTGTACAATTTATACATTGTGCATTAGATCTTCTGTACCATTCATTCATGCAGGGAAGAGAACAAGAGATGTTATTTAATAACTGCACTTCATACTTGTCTTCTAGCTGATTTCCAGCATTTCTTAAACTTTGCACATTGCAATCCACACATAATTTTTAAGCTACTTAAATAAATATACATTATATTTTATCCTTTTCTCTAACATTAGGCTTCATTGAAAAACTAACAAGCTTACATCGATATTTGGCTGTAATTTCTAAAGATGTTTAGATTAAAAGTGTTTTTCTGTATTTTAATTAGGACAAGAAGTCTAAATAATTTATTAAATTACTCAAAGTTTAGAAACAATTGAAACATGGAAGTGGAACAACAGATGGAGCCACACATTTATTGTATTCCAAAACTAGATTCAAAAGGAAATAATTTCAAAAATCCCAAGATTAGTAGTTAATAATTTTAATGACACCTGTATGAGAATCAAGACCTAATAGTAGATTTATCATCCTTGGTTTCTTCTTTGCTACTCTGATTAGTTTGAAGAAGTGCTTTGTTTTATATTTCAAAGTAAATAGGTTGTCTGATAATTTTTAGCCAATAGCAAATTTTGATAAGATTGACATGCAATCAATACTTCATTTCTAATAGTGCAACATAGTTCCACAAATAATTAACTCATAAAAGAAATTAAAGGAAAAAAACTTGGTATGAGGGATCTAGCATGTGCTAGTGATGATGTTACCTATCACTTAGGATGTTACCTACCGTAGTTTGGGTAATGAAATATTTGCAAGAAAACAATCAAGCTCAGAGAGCATCAAGGATCCCTTGTTTCAACCCTGAGCTATAAATATTCTCTTTTATTAGAACTTGATGTTGCTCTAAATTTGTATTTTTTTCCTCCATACAAATACTTTAAAGGGCTTCCATCTGCAATTTGACTTACAGGCCCATTAACACCAGACATTGTAGTCATAGTGCCATATAGCTGCAAACACTCAGATGATACGATTTAAACAGCTTTCAAAACTCAGAACTGTTTTAAAAAAAGGAAATCTGCTTTTTCACTAGGTTTGTCTATAGCACAGAAGGAGTGTTATAGGAATTTTTTCTCTCTTGCAAATCAATAGTATGTTTTAATCTTTAACATAACAAATATACCTGCTGTGTGATTCTTTCCTCTTTGAGATCGATGTAGGTCACAAATGAACTATTTAGGTGTTTAACATTTGTAAATATGCAGCTGAATTTACAATTCCATAAGGCTTGCAAGTAGGTTGGCTGCCTTTGTATTACAAAAGTCTTTATTACAGGTATGGTTTTAGGGATTACAAGGGGCACTGCCTTCTTCCTGGTGTTCAGCATGATGACGAATGCTTTGGCCCCAGTTTTGAATAGCAGCAAGAATAGTCATAACTAACTTCCCCCAAATTCCTTCTTCCAGATTTGAAGTGCAAAGATTGCAGTGGCACTTATTCCTTGAGAAAGAAGCTGCTTACTTCTACTGTAGCCATCCCAGGAAAGTCATTTGTTGCAATTCTGTAAACATCATGGTCTTGTATTTTGATGCCTGTCTTTGATGCTACACTGAGAAGCAACACTGGAATTGGTCACTGCGTCTCTGAGAAGAGCTGGAACAAAGCTGTGATATTTTTATCTTAGTTGCAGAGAACTTTCCAAAACACCCTTAGCAATTCTTGACTGGAAAAAGATGTCCCAATATCCACAACAGGATGGTAAGATGTGTCCTTTCCTCTTGCACTAATGGAGCACAGAGTTTTACTTGGGTCTGATAGGTTTTCAGTTATATATGAACAAGCAATGACAGGATTTATCTGATAGGGTTTAAGGATGTTCTAAATATGCCCTCAAGTTCTCAAAATATAAAATCTGTCATCATTTTTAAGGTAGAATGGCACTGAGATCCAAAAGAATGTAAATTTAATCTTCCAGAGGGAGCTGTTATTGATTTAAGAAATCTTGTTTTAATAAAATAGTACATTCTTGTATTGTATATAACAAGGTAAAAAAAGCCGCACAAATGACTGAAGTTTTAACAGCTTTTCTATGTGAATATATATATGAATATATATTGAATTATAAAATTATTCAAAAGCCAAGGCTTGGTATTTAATGCTGCAGTTCATTTCAAACATTCCTTTTAATGAATTCCACGTACAGCAATTTCCTAGAGGTATGAACACCCCAAATCTCCTCTCTAAATATAGGGAAGTTTGTAACAGGTTCAATTGGAGACATCAAAAACATTTTAAATAGACACCACAAGACGCATGAGTAGTTTAAAGGTCAAATTTATTAGGAGATTAAGAGATGTATTATACATGGACTATAAATACAGCACAGCTGACTTTATTCACAGTCAGATGCAGAGACAACCAATGCCAACCTATTTTGTGGACACTCTTGTTCTTTTGTTCCAAGAAAAGTTTGCGCCATAAGACTTGGATTTAGGTTTTGGAATCCTCTGCTCTTGAACATCATAGCTCCAGCCTAGGAAAAAACATGTTGAGAATTCTAAACAACACACATATAGTTGGTGATAGTGAGCAAGTGCAACACAAACAAAAGTAACTTCAAACTTTTAAGAGCTAACAGAAAAGAAATACCAACATATTTGATACACAATATGCAATTACTAGTTTATTCTTTTGCAAAAGGCAGTGAACAATAATCCTTTAAGACAGATATGCCTTAAATGTGACCTACACCTGTTCTCAGGTTTGTCAGATCTCATTAACTGTGTGTTCCAACTTTCACCGCTCCTGCTGATGGACCAGGACCGACAGTTGACACATGAAGGCTGTAATCTTATGCATTCATACCTCTCTATCAGATGTCAAGCCAAGTTTTGAAAATATGCCTGGTAGCAGAGGATCCTAACGCCACAAGGAAGCAAGAAGGACAAAGAGGTGAGCTTTGGAGAATTTAGAATGTGATCCCTGAATTCAGAATCAGCTGCTTCACATAACAGGAACCTTGCTAATTTTTCCATAGCTTCACATTTAAAATAAATGGAATTGCCTGATACTAGTCTTTTAAAGAGTTGTTTTCGAGCTGTAAACATTATTCTGATTATATTGCTCTGTCAGATTCAGAAAATGGATTTGCATGATGATAATTCCTTTCCCTACAGAGGCAGAAAGGAATGGCAGTCTGAGACAGACACATGGGATCAAGGAAGAGTAAATGTGATTAATAGACTATTCATACTGCAGTAAAACTGCAGTAATGATACTCTGCACTTGCTTCTGAGAAAGTTACCTGGGAGTCGGAAAGGATAATAGGGAATGAATCTTTTTTTATTTTATTCACTTTTATATGTAATCTAGAGAAAATTCAGTTTCAGATCTATACATTTCCATGCAAAACTGTTCACTAGATTATTCAACTTGGATCTCTCTAAATCTTTTGGCCTATATTCCTTAAAATACTGTCAACATTATGTGTTATTAGGGATAATTTAAAGAAAATTTATTCTGAAATTAATATATATTAAACAGGAAGGCAAACTTGTGTTTGTTTGGCTCCTAGGGGTAATTTCAACTTTTGACTCTAGTTCAGGAATGAAATTGAGTTTAATAACTGCATGTTTGCAGTGTTAGAAATAAGCACATAAAGAATCACAGGGTTTGGCATCATTCAGGGTTTGCCTGAAAATCTCTGCACTCATGAGGCCTAATCATGGAATAAGTGAGACTTATAAACCAAGATAAAGATGCCCTGGCACGGGCAGATGGTAAAACATCACTCACTCACATTCACTGGAATTAGGCCAATGTTCTTAGTTCTCACTTTAGCAAACTGATTTTCTTGTCAGCTAAAGTAAAATGTACAGATTTAGTTTAACACCAACATTTATGGGATATGAAGGCTTATAAGAACTACTCCCTAAAAATTCTCAGTGTATTTAAGATGCCAGGAGTAACATATTCAATATGTTTTAGTTAAGAAAATTGCTAAATCAACATTTTTGGTCCTGCAAAATGGAGGCAAATGACCCCCAGTTAGATTTTGATCCAAGAGATGATCTTCCACTAAAAGCAACAATATTAACTACAAATACTTATGCATATATCAAATTACTTATTAAGAATCTGTTCCTAGGTGCTGGTTTTAATCTCTAAAGCCATAATAGCTATCTGCAGGACCATTTACTACAGATGGATCCTACTCCCTACCCCCGTGACCATGTCCTCATTCGGGATGATAAGGATCCTCCCTCCAAAGATGTTTTTCTCAATACCAGCACTATGGCACATCCATCCTGTCTATTATGGCAAAATTGTGTCATAATGTGATGTTATTAGGGAAGACAATGTTGGATACAAAAACCCCCATGAAACCCAGCACCAGAGCTTGGTATCAATAAAGGTAAAAGTTTCCCTTTTCCAGTTGTGTCCGACTCTAGGAGGAGTGCTCATCTTCATTTCTTACCTGAGGAAGTCAGCGTTGCCCAAAGACATTTCCATAGTCATGTGGCCAGCATGATTATACACCAAGGTGCATGGAACGCTGTTACCTTCCCACTGAAGTGGCACCTATTTATCTACTTGCATTTGCATGCTTTCAAACTGCTAGGTTGGCAGCTGGGGCAAGTAACAGGAGGTCACCCTGTCACGTGGCACTCAGGTTTGAACCCAGGCTGTCTGCTATCCAGCTCAGCATGTTTAACCGCTGAACCATCACACTCTCTTTTCATATCAATATTCCAAACTAAATGATACACAAGGGAAAAATCTTCCTGGGATGTTTGCAAGGTAAGACACCAATCACTCTGTGCCAAGGTAGTGAGGATGACTGAGAAAATGAAAGTGACAAGGATCTATGAAGGGACAACTGAACAATTTTTACTACTGATGAAGTTCAATATTTTTTATTATCAACAATATCAAGTGTTAATCCAAACTTCAATTTCAAACAATGTAAGAGAATATTAATATTTGAATGTTCTACTTCAGAATCATATAGCAGTTCCTGTTCTGCATCACTAGTACACTAGGTACTGCTACCCACTCAACAGAACACATCTGCCAAGATGAAATTTCAGCCCCATGTCACTGCCATTTCTTTCTGCTAGTAGCTCAAACTCCCCCTCTCATTCAATAGCATGCACTCTGGTTGCTGCTACACATACCATTTTTTTCAGCAAATGCAATAGCATCTTCTTTTGTAGAGAAAGTTAGCTGGATATTGGACAGAGGATCCGCTCTGTAAATAATAAAACATGGAAATAGCAGGTAAACATTTAAAAACACTATGATTTCAGAAAAACTATTAAGATAAATCTTTTCTAGTGCCAAAATGGCACAATCATTGGCTCTGGTCTAAAGGAAATCCTCTTCCTGTAAATTATCTTTGTATCTCTGAGAGAAAAGGCACATGAAGTTTCAATAGAGTCACAAAGGTGCTTTTTCAAAAGGCAACTGGACCAAAGGTTCAAGATCTGAAGAAGCTTCTTGGATGAGCAGCGAAACATTTTCAAGGTATAAAAAACAGGAAAGTTTAATTGCCTTTTGATGCACTTTTGGGACAACCATGACCTGGATGACTGAGAATCTCCATAGACAGTTTCAATAGAGATTCTTAATGGACATATACAATGGAAAGATACTACGTAGGGTTTTAATGAGTGTTCTGAACTGAGTTGGAAACCAATGGACAAAGCCTCTGTTTCTGAAACTGAGTAATAAAATTATCCAGTAAAATTCTAACAACCATATTCTGTACTATTTGAAGCTTCACAATACATTGCAGTAATACTGACTGGTATTTATTAAACATCACAGTATCTAGGGATTAAGAGATACCAAAAATGGACAAAAGTATTTGGGTCTATAATAACAGTACTAATGCTGTCACACTGGGAACTTGAGGACAATCCTATCCAGAACTGAAGGATTATCAACTCCACAAATACAACGACTGTTAGCTCACAGCACTTTCCTCTTCTTAGAGTTCAGCTCCTGTTTATTTACTATCACCTAGTCCATTGTCAAAACCAGGCACTGGATCAGCAGCTCTATGGCCTCACCTGACTCATAAGGCAAGGGAAAAGTGTCATCATATGCTGATCACATTTAACTCCAAATCCCTAGATGACCACATCTAGTAGTTTCAGAGAGTTGTTAAAGAAAAACAACGGATGGTGTAGCATAGAATGGAAGCTTGTGGGTACAATACAAGTGTGCCTCAGGCCTGGCTGGAAATCCCACGGATTTTAAAAATACAGATCTGGCTAGAACAACCACACAACCTTGCATGCATTCTTTATTTAAGTTTAAATCATATTTTCTATCCAAGAATAGAGACAAATTGCTAGCTGCCTGCTTCTAATTCTAAGTTTCACAATATCTTATGGTGGGTTAGAAATGCATTTTATGACACCAGAAAAAAGGAAACAAAAATAATCTAGTTTTTCTAATTTTTTATTTCTAACGAGGAGGAGGAGGAGGAGGCTGAACCACAAAAGGGCCAAGAATTCTTAGCCTTCCATTTTCTGAGTAAGCCAAACATCCAAACCCACAGTCCGGAGTGAAATGTTAAACATGTGCTTACTTAATTTTTCAGAATATCTCTTTCATGAATAATACCACCACAATCACTAAAATAGAACTTCTAGTACTACCAAGGGAAGCATGATGAATTCTCAGAATTTATGAGAATAAATATGTTACAGCAACTCTGAAATTATGTAAAATGTGTCTCAAGGTTATAAAAGTCTGTGTGCAATTGCTTCATTGCAAAAAGTCCTTTTGATCTGCAATTAAATCTTCATAAAATCTGCAGTACTTTCTTCAGTGATGCAGAACTAACTTTCTGACTTTAGAAAGCAAGGAAATAGGTGACAGACGAAGACAGATTGTAAACCAAATGGCTTCTTTCATTCATTTCATTGATATAAAATTTAACAAATTGTTAAAGCATTATGGAGATATTACCACATGTTATTACACAACAAAAATGCGTCCACTCTCATATTGAAGGCAGCGAGTTTTGAGCTAAGAATCTGAGCAGTTATAATACAAGTTGGAAACTCTTATTTTTTACTGAAGTTCAAGATCCCATGCTGCTTTACTAAGATAAATCAAGATTGATTTGTTTTCTTAAGATACAAATCTATCTAATACAGTAAAATAAGGTAAACGAAGAATGTTCCCAAAGAATTTGCTTCAGCCAGTATCTAAAGTGGCATAGTCCCCAAAGAGGCAGCCTAATTGTAAAAGTAAGAATGTTAAGGAACCCAGGTAATTAAAGTAAGAACCTAGATCAAATATTACCTAAACTGGAAGCATCCCTACTGATACATATCTGCTTGTCACATCTGTTTGCAACTTTTAGCAATGCTTTCACTGGAATGCATTCTCTAACTGACTGAATTGATAAAATGTGGGGATTTATTATGTTTATATAGTCTACAGATAAAGCAAAAATTTGTTGGAATATAGTCATTATTTCACAGACATTCCTTAGTCACATGCAAGGGAACAAAACAAATCCTGCAAATTACCACAAAATGTGTTTTATCTATAATTAATAAATTATATCTTTTATTGTAATTTCTTTAATTGTTGTGAATTGTCTAGATTCTGGGCTAAGATCCATTAGGCTGTAGTAAATAAAGATGACTGTCTGTTTTGGCCTCTCATTTCTTTATCAGTAAAATTTAAGCTAGCTTTTTTTCCTTTCTGAAGTATTTTCTCACAGGTGCAAGGTCTGCTTTTTCAAATCAACTGAATGTTGATCAATTGATTGGACAGGAATTGACTAACCAGTTTGTCCCTTGAGCCTGATGTCATGGGCTGAGAGTGAGTGACATGGCCCAAAGTTACCCAAATGGCTTTCATGCCTAAAGAAGGACTAGAACTCAGAGTCTCTTGGCTTCTAGCCTGATGGTTTAATCACTAGACAAAACTGACTCTTATGTAATGTAGCTAATAACAATTTGATCTTGTCTGACTCTTGGAATTTTCATGGCCTATTTAATGCAACTCCACATGGTCATTTGTACATTTTACCACCCGATGATCCTCTTTCTCAAATGTGAGAATTGCTTCAATTTCACATTTAGAAGTTAACAAAAAAATTCCCAAATAAAAAGTAACATCCTTGGCAAAAACATAATGTTATTAGAACTTTTAAAATCTAATCGTGCTTGGTAAAAATGTCTGTAATAGTTGATCAAACAATAAACTTTGAAAATGCTATTTTATACTTACGAAGATGCCCAACCCATCAGTGGGTTTTCCCAACGCTCCCTTGTGTCAAATTCCATTTTCCATTTTTTTGTGTTATTAACCCCAGCTTGCATGGCATTACGGGCTGGAACAAAAATATACGCTTTTCTTGTTTTAATATGCTCCTCCGGAACACCAGTTAGAGGGCTAATGTCCTATGAAAACAAGAAAGAAGAGATAAACAAGTGCATTTTTTAAAAATGCCAATGACCTATACTTCGGGGAAAGTTAATTTTCATTGAGAAAAATGAAATGCAGAGGTTCCAAATCTATTCATCATTCACAAATAGGATAACAAATATTCAAGAGTGTTTATATAGCTTACATAGTCTTTCTGGAATTACACTCTTTCACTGAACAGAAGATCATTAACATTTAAACCTCAGGGATGCTATGGTACCTTTGCAATGCCCTGCTGTAGTGTTTAGGCTAAAATATGTAGCTCTACGGGGCACCCAGAAGTCTTAATGCAGCTTAACACCATACATTTATCTCAGTGCCATGACTAAGCAGTTTTGCAATACCATTACAGGTAGTCCTTGTTCAGTGACTACTTTGCTGTGACTATTGTGATAACTCCAAATTCTATATTTTGCCTCCATGTTCTATACCATGCTTGACTTATGTTTCAAATCTACAGCTTTTGGTACTGCCCAGTTGAATGAAGAATTTTGGAAAGGAAAAAGTTTGCAAATTTTTGTGCACTTTTGCTGATTGTATTAAAAGTATTGACTAACTTTAGAAGGTTAGTTTCAGTTCTTATAGGCCAACACAACTATTTCTGGTTTTAGCCAGTAAATGCTGCATGAATGGAATTGGGGTGATATGACTAAAGCTCAATGAATCCAATATTTTGCATAGGTCTGAAGCAAGCACATGGTTATACAAAAGGTATTCTCTATAATTTGAATCCTAATCTTCTAACATCTGTTGACAAAAGCTCAGATTATCATATGCTTCCTCCCAAAACGAACACATTAACCTCGCAGAGTAATTCAAAACTACCACCTACTTTAGATTTTTGCCTGCACAATGCCAATGGGAATGGCATGGACTTCTTTCTTCTGCCTGTCTCCAAAACAAAGGCTGATCTGATGCAAGCCCAACTCTTGGCAGACAGAGGTAATCCAAACCAGTGATGACATGACTTAAATTTAAGGAGGCAAACAAATTTAAATAGCACACTGTGATTTTAAAAAATAAGCCTCCAGCTACCAACCTCAGTGCATCTGCTGTCAAAGAATTTAAAAGCTGTTCTCAGCAGACCATTCCTGGAAAAGGGGAGGCATGTCTTCCACTCCCCCCTCCCCTTTTTGTTTCACTTTATAAAATCAACTCAGAGAGATCAGTCACAACTGCCAAGTGTGAAATGCTTGTCTTGCATTTAGAACTAGGGGAGGGGGAATCCACAGGAAATTACAACAACACATAAAAGCTGAGTTCAGACTACCTAAAGCAAACTGTCAAAATATTTTAACTATTTAATCATAAATGTTTCCTTTGAATCCAAACAGTGTTTATATTAAATTCCAGACTAGTCAAAATATGAAGACACGCCAATTATTAGTCAAAAAGTTGCAACATACAAAACTACACTCTCTTCTGACAGACAGGCATTTGATTGCTTAGAAAGAAATATTGCAAAGGTTGGGCATTCAATTGTAATACTTCACACAATTTGTTTCACCAATGGTAAAAATAAGGGTGAGGCTTAATTGTTGCAGCTTGTCTGTTTATAAAAATCAACTGGCAATTTATTTACATTTACACAGATACATTCTTAAAATTAGGATTTGTGTGCCTCTGCATAAATATGTAACTGACAAAAAAGCAGTTTCTACCGATTCTGAAAGGGATGCCACTAAATATGCAGACATATACATGAAGGAAAAATAACTTTATGTACCCAGCCTTCATACTACTTACTTTTGGAATAAACTATGTTATGCAAAGTGTAGAAAAATATTAAGAAATTGTAAAGAAAAAATAACCCTAAACATGAGATGAGAAAAGTAGCTAAATTTAGTTTATACCAACACCATTCACAATATTTCCTCACATTTTTTCATTCTTCCAGAATGTCCTTGTACCGCTTCATACACTGCTTTTAAAACTTCTCATGCTCTTCTTTTGCAGGACCTCATCAACTCCATCCAATCACTACTTTCAACTGGGAAGTGATTAAGGCATGAATGACAATGACAGACCATGTCCATATTTGCACAAGTTCGCCTGTTGCACCAGTTGCGACCCTACCTGGACCGGGAGGCTCTCCTTACAGTCACTCACGCCCTTGTCACCTCACGTTTGGACTACTGCAATGCGCTCTACATGGGGCTACCCTTGAAAAGTATTCGGAGACTACAGTTGGTCCAGAATGCAGCCGCGCGAGTGATAGTGGGTGCTCCTCGATACACCCACGTTACACCTATCCTCCGTGAGCTGCACTGGTTGCCTATTGGTCTCCGGGTCCAATTCAAGGTGTTGATCATTACCTTTAAAGCCCTATATGGCTCAGGGCCAGGCTATTTGCGAGACCGCCTACTACCTCATAGTTCCCTACGTCCGGTTAGATCCCACAGGCTGGGCCTCCTTCGGGCCCCGTCGACCAAGCAGTGCCATTTGGCGGGGCCGCGGAGGAGGGCCTTCTCTGTGATGGCGCCCATGCTTTGGAATCAGCTCCCCCCGGAAATTAGGACCGCTCCCACCCTTTTGGTCTTCCGTAAGCTACTTAAGACCTGGCTTTTCCGGCAGGCCTGGGGTTTATAAAACCTTACCCCTGGATGATTGTTTTTGTGTTGTTGTTTGTTATGTTTTATGTGTTTTTTTTATTGTTAGCCGCCCAGAGTCCTTCGGGAGTGGGGCGGCTTATAAATTTTAAAAATAAAATAAAATAAAAATCACTTCATACTTGCCTTTTCTTCTTTTAATTTTTTTATTTGTAAGATTCATTAGCTCCATCCAACTACAACTTTCTGGTTCTTCCCATTTTCTTGACTCATTCACTCTGCTTCCAGGTATTACCGTAAAAGCCGGCGTATAAGACGACTTCCACGAGCGCTGAAATCGGCGCCAAAGATGGGGGTCGTCTTATACGCCGAGTCGTCTTATATGCCGGAAATACTGGTAGTTTCCGGCGTATAAGACGACGTTCTAGGAATGCGGCCCGGCTATAAAGACGGGGGTCGTCTTATACGCCGGGTCGCCTTGTACGCCAGCATTTACAGTAGTTTTATGATTCAGTCCTCATTCATTCTCTCTACTGTATATGACCAAATCCCAACAATTTGTCTTTGAATTAGTCACTCACTTTTGCATTTAGCCTTCCTTCCTTCCTTCCTTCCTTCCTTCCTTCCTTCCTCCCTCCCTCCCTCCCTCCCTCCCTCAAAATTCATGTACTTTCTGTGGAAGTTAAATTACTGTTGCTAGTCTTCATACAATCTAACATTTCCTATAAATACTTCAGATTCTTAACCAACAATTCAGGATTCTCCACATACAGTCACATCTGTATCCCTAACCAATGTATGTAACATTATCACAAATTTTCTTGATATATTTATCAATAAACAGAGTAAATAACATATACCAATGTGGACTAATTTGCTAAGTGTTACTCTCACTAACTTACTCTCATAAATGATTTATTCTATCACATATTGTAATACTGGTATTGCATTCAGCAACCAATTTTTCCTGCTAATAATATGGACAGTACCATCAGTTTCAACATATTTTGGCCACAAGCATAGTCAATGCTATAGTCAAAGCCCAGTTTTAATGCACATAATATCATGTCATTCTATACAAATTAGAATCTTTAGAAATTACTTTGCAAACCAATGTATTATTGTCCATATCCTACCAACCATAAGATACATAAAATATGCTTTGGATGCAATAGCCATAGTGGTGTTCCTGGAAATAATGTGTGGCTGCAGCCCAGTGCATTTTTTTTAGCTGTCACATGCATCTTAAAACAACGAAAAGAAGAAAAAGAAAGTTGTGGTGGAGAAGGCAGCTGCAAGATGGGGCTAGAAGCAGCTTCTCCGATTTGCCATCTGGTTAATGAGATTTTTGTGAATGGCCACAGTGACAATTATTTTGCACATGTATAAGCCTCCTCATGGCAGTTTGTTAAGAGTTCCCATGGTATGAATCAAGATTCCAAATGTGTTTACCGGTCTTCAAAAGCTACTCCTGCAAAAACCTCCAGATCTTTATTGACCCCAGAGATATATTTGGATAAGTGTGCATCTGAAGTTAAGACATCAAGGAGAAAATACTGCAACTTCATTTTACATATTTCTGAAAGAGAATATTTTATAAGTAATCCTATCTCATGTAGGATATATGAAAAGTATAATTTAATGAGAATATCTCATTAAAGGAAATTATTTCACTACTTCAAATAAACAAGGAATGTATTAGGCTGTTTCACCTCCATGGTCTACCCCTGTGGTACTTGGTAAAAATGGGTTCAATGCACAATTTCCCTGTGTTTGTCTCCAACGGATGCTATGAGGAAATAAGACCATTCTGATTAGAAATAGACACAATGAGGGAAGGCAATCATTGCCTATATTCATTCTTTTAAAATGAACCTTTTCTGGTTTTCTCAGACATCACCAGGGCATTACTGCTCTTTCCACACGCCATGTAGGAGCAATCACTGATACTAGAAACTTATGTTCTGAACATAAACCTCCTTTTATTTAAGGAAGAATAGATTATTCTATTCTTTAATTCTATTCAGAATTAAAATATTCACTTAGTAAATTCCTAAGCCCTAAGAATAACATCTTCCTGCTCCAAGTTGCATTTTGAAATGTATAACAATCTACTATAGTTATTTCATCCACATAGCTTTAGTCGCTGACCAAAGAAACCATCTTTTTAGTCACATTTAAAGGGGTTAAATCTCCTGCTTCTAGATATTATTTAAAATATTTTAGGAATTGGGAGGAAAAAAACTAAATTCAATTCTCTACTATGTCACATCTCTGGAGGGAGCTGAAAATGGCTGTCCACCAACAGTCACCATCCAACCTGACTAAGTTTGAGAGGATTTGCAAAGAAGAATGGCAGAAAATCCCCCAATTCAGTATGTAAAGCTGGTAGCGTCATACCCAAAAAGATCTGAGGCTGTAATTGCTGCCAAAGGTACTTCAACAATGTGATATTTCATTTTTTCTTCTTAATAAAGTTAGAGAAATTTCTAAAATTCTGTTTTCACTTTGTCATTATGGGGTACTGAGTGTAGATTAATAAAAAAAATGAATTTCAACAACTATAGAATCAACTGCAGCATAACAAAATTGAAAAAAGTGAAGGGGGCCTGAATACTGTCTGAATGCACTATGTATGTATGTATGCATGCATGCATGCATGTATGTATGTGTGCATTTGTGTGTGTGTGTATGTCTGTGTGTATTTATATATACTGGGAAAACTTTATATATAAAATGAATTAGTATGGCACATAATTCTTTCTATTTTGAAGCCTACTCTCAGGTGTAGTGATTTAAAGGAGAAACCTTAAATATTCCTTTTTGTTTTCTTTTTTTAAAGAGTTACGTATTCTATAATAGGATCTTGGAGATTTAAGAAACTCCAATATAATAAATACTAGTATATAAACTAGTATTTATACCATGTACTTCCCCAAAGGAAGAGGAAAACCAATGGAATTACTAACTCAAAAACCAAACAAACAGTGAAATAATATCCATTACTATGATCTTGCTTTAGTTCTCAAGTCACTTTGGCCACAAGTTCACAAGATGAAGTATTAAGTAACATGGTAGGAGTAAAAGTTTTAAAGAAAAAGGAAGAATAAAACCTTGTTTCTGCCCCAAGTTATTTATGGACATTTAAGCATCAGCAGTTTGTGTTTCAAGAGAAAGAAATATATCCAAAATTTCCCATCTGCACAATCCCAAAGATACTCTATAGCATCCATGTGAGCAAGTAGCTGTTTAACATTTTCCTCCTCTCTAAATAAAGGAAGCTGAGAACAAGCGACGGGAAGTTGATGTCAAAATGCAGAAAACCTCCCAGAAAGCTCCCAACAGCCACCCAAGATTCCGAAACTTGCTAGCTGCCCTCTTTTCAATGCCAGAATTTCACACATTTCAATGACCATTATGACTTCAAAGAATCAGATTTTCATCATTGTCCATCATCTGCCAGTTGATTTGTATAAAGAAGTTCTGCATGCACTCAAGACAAAAGGCTCCTTACTTCCATGGCTATGTATCAAGTTTAAAAGTACTGTTTGTGACAGTTGTGTCTGTGGTAAATTGGGATAACACTAAAGAAGTGCAGCTGCTCTGCAGGAGCCTCCTTTTTGGCTGCATTTCAGTTAAATAAAAACTGAATAATTAGTCCCTGCTTTTATTAAACTGAAAAAATGCCAGTGGCCTTCATAATTACTTCCGGTTCCCTAGCCTACTTCAACTCCATAAGAGAAGGATTAAAGAGCAACAACCTTCCTTTTTTTTTTTTTTGACAAACGATAGCACAAATATGCAAAAATAATTTTTAACTGTGATCTCAAAGGTGATGCAAGTTGGCTTTGCTAGGATGGACACCTGAATAACCTGAACATTAAACAAAGGCATATAACAAATTTTATCTGTTGATCTTCAAAAATACTAATATGAAAATTTGGGTTGCATTAGTTTAATTGCTTTTCCCATTGCACTGCAGCCTTCTCCTACCCTTGATGGATCTCCATCATTTCCAGATAGGATGGTCCTGTTGCCCTTAAGTTTAACTATAGACCTGCTGGCTAAAAACTGAGGAAACTGCAGGCCCTTTTGAAAAGCCTTCAAGATCTCGGTATGTAGTCAGGCCTGGAGTTCAGATGGTTCCATTGTTCAGGTGTCCATTTTTATTTTCCCTCTCCTAGGGTTTGGATTTTGTTTTTATGATATTAATGAACATGGATTTTTATTTTGTTGTTTTTATTTGTTGTTTTTTATGTTTTGCACCACAGAGTCAGAGATTGATGGCTGTATAAATTTAGTAAATAAATCTGAAAGTTATTCAGGCAGACATATAATTTCTCCTACAGAAAGAAGTGAAGAAAAGTAAGTTCATTTCCATATACAACACTGTTCAGTTGTGAGTTAATTCTCACAGACAAACAGGTGCAAACAGGTCTGTTCCTTTCCTGTGTAATGCAGTATGCACTGTGAACTAAGGGATGTGTGAATATCTCAGGGGTTCAAATAGAAAGACTCCTGGTTATTAGGACAACTGAAAACCAATTCCAAAAGCAGGTCCATCCTCTGAAAGTCTCAACACAACTGCTTCAGAAGCTTTCCTATAATATTTTTTTTTTTTTTTTTATTAAAATTTTTCAAAAGTTTTACAAATAAGAATCCACCCTCCCCTCCCCAACCACCCCACCCCCCCCCCCCGACTTCCCAGAACTGAATATAGGATTATTTAAGAAATATTTTAAAAATAACATTTACAATTTATAAAATAATTAATAATAATAATAATCACAGTAATAATATATATAATAATAATATGCATAACATAAACTTTAAAATGAATAATATATACTAAAAAAGAAAAAAAAATAAAAAAAGAAGAGAGAGAGAGAAAGAAGAAAGAAGAAAGTAGACGAAGAATAAAGCATATATATATATAAAAAAAAAATATATATGAATAATAATACGTAAAAAATGTATATATATAAAAAAGAAAAAGAAGAAAGAAAGAAAGAAAAAACAATCATTACAAATTATAAAAAGGCTAAATAATATTTTTCCATATCCAAATTATGTTGTATAAAATTTATCCATTTTTCCCATACCGCAAAAAATTTTTCTTGAGATTGCTCCTTTAGGAAAGCCGAAATCTTTGCCATTTCTGCCAAATACGAAACTTTATGAAACCATTCTTGTAAAGTAGGCAAAGATTCCTTCTTCCAATATTGTCCTATTAACAACCTAGCGGCTGTAATCAAATTTAACATCAATATAACCTCCTTAGCATCACAGTCAATAACAATACCTAGTAAAAATAATTGCGGAGTAAATTTTACCCTCCTTTTAAAAATTCTTTGAATATTCCACCATATCTTAATCCAAAAAGCTTTTATATGCTTACACGTCCACCAAATATGGTAATAGGTAGCATCCAAATATCCACATCTCCAGCATTTCGGCTGTAGATTAGGGTACATAATGGACATTTTCTTTGGGTCAAGGTGCCATCTATAAAACATCTTATAAAAATTCTCTCTTAAATTTTGCGCTTGTGTGAATTTAACATTTCTTATCCAAATAAGTTCCCAAGTATCCATTGAAATCGTTTCACCAATATTCTGTGCCCATTTAATCATACAATCTTTAACTAGTTCAGGTTCTGAATCTAATTCCACTAAAACCCCATAAACTCTCTTAATATGGGTTGGCCTTTGATCTCTTACTTGTTTTAAAAAAATTTCATCTTCTCTAAGCCAGCCCATTTTACAATCCATCTTCCATCTATCCACTATTTGTCTATATTGGAACCATGAATAAGTTAAATTTTCATGTGTTAATTCTTCCAAAGATTTTAACTGCCAGTCTTGGCCATCCCATCTTAGTAACTGTACGTAAGAGACCTTGTCCATATTTACCCCTTTCCTTATACCTTCTATGGCATGCCGAGGTATAGCCCATAATGGTATTTTGAAGTCACTTTTATAATACTTTCTCCACACTCTTAGCAAAGAGTTTCTTATAATATGAGACTTAAAAACCCAATCCACTTTTTTATTAAATATTAAATAGGCATGCCATCCAAAAAATAGGTCCCAGCCTTCCAAATGAAGTATTTCTGTATTTGTTAAATTCACCCAGTCGCTAATCAATGTCAATACTACAGCATCATAATACAATTTCATATTTGGTACCTTGAGTCCACCTCTCTCACGAAAATCTTGCAGTATTTTAAGTTTCACCCTTGGTTTTTTCCCTGCCCAAACAAATTTATTAATACCTTTTTGCCATTCATCTAAATTACGTTCGTTTTTTAAAATAGGTAACATTTGAAACAAAAAAATAAACTTTGGCAGGACATTCATTTTAATAACTGCAATTCTGCCCATAAGGGATAACTGTAAATTATTCCAGTTTTTTAAATCCTTCTGTACCTCCATCCACAGCTTTTCATAATTATTTTTATACAATTTTACATTAGAAGCAGATAATGTAACCCCCAAATATTTTACCTTATCAACAATTTCAAAGTCTGTTAAGTTAACTAGAGCCTGTTTATCACCATTAGTCATATTTTTAGCTAGTATTTTGGTCTTATTATTATTAATTTTAAAGCCAGAAACACGTCCATATTGTTGAATCAATTGTAATAATTTCACCACCGAAGAAACAGGTTGAGACAAAGTAACAACCAAGTCATCTGCAAAGGCTCTTAATTTATATTCTTTTTTATTAATTTCTATTCCTTTTATTTCTTGAGACTCCCGAATTTTAATCAACAAAATTTCCAGTGTTAAAACAAACAATAACGGAGACAACGGGCATCCCTGTCTTGTTCCTTTTTCTATTACAAAAGCCTCTGACAAACCCCCATTTACAATAATTTGAGCAGTCTGTTTTTGATATATATTGGATAATACTTGTAATATATTTTGTCCAAAATTCATCTCCTTGATTAAACACAGCATAAACTGCCAATTCACTTGGTCAAAGGCTTTTTCAGCATCCAAAAATATCAGGCCTGCAGAGACTTGGTTATTCTTTTCTAAATACTCTAATAAATTAATAATTTGTCTAACGTTATTCTTCATATACCTTCCAGTTATAAAACCCGATTGATCCCTATGTATAAACTGCTGCAAGATCCCCATAAGCCTGTTAGCTAAAATTTTTGCAAAAATTTTATAATCCACATTTAAAAGAGATATAGGCCTATAATTTTTAGGCAAAGTAAGATCTTGACTATCTTTTGGAATCAATGATATAAATGCATTACGCCAGGATGGAGGGATCTCTAACCCCTGTAATAAATTATTAAACAGTTCACACAACGGTTGAATCATCTCTTCTACTAAAGCTTTATAATAAATAGATGTCAACCCATCCGTACCCGGCGCTTTGCCCAATTTCAATTGTTTAATAGCTGTAACAATTTCTTCCTTAGTAATTAAACCGTTGATCTTTTTTTCCTGATCTTCTGTTAATTTAGGAAAGTTAACTTTGCCTAAATAATTATTTATATCTGTAATTTGAATATTAGTACCCTTATATAATTTTTGATAGTATTCTAAAAAAGATTTCTTAATCAATTCTTTCTGATAAACCAATTTACCATTATAATTTATTTTATCTATATTCCTCTGTTTCTGTCTATAATATTTATATACGCATGGATGGACTACACTGCCATGAGGACTATCAGAAAAGGAGCTGTATATTTATTATTGAGACAACTTGAGGAAATTTTCAAAATAGTTGTACCAAGAGCTCTGGAGCATGCAGCTGTGTGTCAAGACAGCAGGTATTTTAAATCACTCCTTCAAATGTTTTGTACAACCATTGTATAAAGTATACCATACAGTGTTTTTCTGCCTCTTTGTATCTTCAGGCTTTTGGAGGATTTTAAAATATGTGAGAATGTGTATAAAATTTAGCCAAAAATACAAGGACCTATTTTAAAATAGCAAGAATGTTACCTGATAAAAGATCTGTAAGATACGTGCTAATGTTTTAGTTGATTTTAAAATAACTTTTAAAGAATCACCATCCTACAATAATCCAAACTTAATGGCCTCTCCTAATTTACCTTTGATTCAGACCTCAAAGTAGCATGCTACTGATTTGCTTAAAAAGGAGAGTATAAAAAAGTTGTTTAGGAAACTCTGTAGTTTCCCCATTTACTTGCCTTACATAAATGATTATGTAGAAATTTTAATATCTGCTTTAGCATCTCTGCCCTGAACTCCCTCCACTGGCACTACAACTAAACCATAAAAATTCTCTGAGAACATGTATCCTCTGAAGCATTTGGATATGGACCAATTTCTTCTTCACATTAATTCACCCTTTATGCATTTATCCACAAGTACATTAAATTCCATTAATAAATTTCATAGAATCTTAGAGCTGGAAGAGACCTTGGAGATCTTCTAATCCAACACCTTGCTCAGGGCAGGTCTTATACCATCCCAGTCAAACAGTTGTCCAGTCTATTTTTGAAAATGTGCAGTGATGGAGCACCCATAATCCCAGGAGGCAAGCTATTCCATTGATTAGTTGCTCTGTTAACTTTTAAATTTCTCTTTACTTCAACCTTGTGTCTCTCTATGACAATCTTCCACCCATTATTTCTTGTCCTGCACTATGGTGCCCTAAAGAATAAATCAATCCTTTCTTCTTTGTGACATCCTCTTAAGTAGTGGAAGACAGTTATCATGTTCCCCCTGATCCTTCTCTTCAATAGGCTAGACATATCTACCTCTCTCAACCATTTGTCATACAATTTAGCCTCCAGACCTTTTATCATCTTTGTTGCACTTTTCTGCACACTTTCCAGGGTTTCAACATCTTTTTGTATGGTGGTGACCAGAACTGGAGATACTAGCCCTCTGTTGATGCAGCCTAGGATTGCACTGGCTTTTTTGCAGCTGCAGCGCACTCCTGGCTTATACAAGTGGCTAGATCCCTTTTACAAGTACTACTGTTGGAGGGATCTAGATGTCCTAGTGGACAACCAATTAAGTCAAGAGACACAAGACATTACTGCTGATGCATGTTGAGATAATTAAGAAAGGTAAAGAAAGCAAAAATAAGTCACCATATGCTTTGTTGATAACAGAAAGGCCTTTGGTTGTGTCAAACATGTCAAGCTGTGGAATATGTTCAGAAAAAATCGGAATCCCAGAGCATTCCACTGTCCCCATTGAGAAACTTTTATACAGGTCAGGAAGCTTCACTATGGACAAAACATGGGGGAAAAGACTGAACTGAGGTGGCAAAGAAGTGCAATAGGACTGTATACTATTATTTATAAATAAAATTATGCTCTTTGATAAAAGTCAAGGAGCATAATGGAAAAATGGGACTAAAATATAGAAAAGACCAAACTAATGACAATGGATAGAACAACTATCCTTAAAACTGATAATGAAGATGTTGACATGGTAGGTAGCTTCTCCTTTTTAGGATCAACATCAATATTAAAAGAACAAGCAGTCAAGATTAGCATTTGATAGAATAGCCATGAAGGCCTTGGATAAAATATTCTGTGATATTTCTTTACCTACACAAATCAGAACAGTGAAGGCAATGATATCTTCCATGAAACTCTATGGAAGTGAAAGTTCGACTTTGAAGAAACAGGATAGAAAGAATATTGACACTTTTGAATTTTAGATTTAGAGAAGATTCCTGAACAAATCAACCCAGAGTTTTCACTCAAAACACAAATGACCAGGTTCAAATTATTCTACTTCAGACTCATTATGTAAAGGCCTCACTCTCCGGAAAAGATTTTAATGCTAGAAAAGATGGAAGTAAATAGAAGAGAATAACCAGCAGCAAGGTGGATGGTTACAGTGGTGACCATTAGAAAAGCTGACCAGACTAGGGACAGATGATCATGGAGAAAATCTATCTATGTGGTTGTTTCAGGTCTCATTAGCCAAGGAATGTTGGATATTGTGATCAGGAGATATGCCATCTCTGCCATAAACCTTATCCTCTAGAATATTCTCCTTTCAGAAATTATTATGACCTAAATCCACTGGCCTTTTGTAAGTCTCTGAAGACCTGATTATGTACTCAACTGACTGGGGAATTCTGGAGTTGAAATTGACACATCTTAAAATTGCCACTTTCTAAAGGCTGGGTGTTAAAGCATGTAATTTGTTACAAATAAATTGATTTGAATATGAATTCATTTCTGCAAGTACAAAAAATAGGTTCAAGACCCTTATTATATAATCTTCATATAAATAAGGGCAACAAAAAAGAATGCCTATTGTTGCCCATTTTATTTAAGCTTCTATAAATATACTAGGTCAGGAAAAATAGGAAAATAGTCTATGGCAGAGAAGGCACATCTCCTGATCGGTAATGTATAAAATTGTATTATTTATTTATTTGAAAGCAAATGGTTATAAATGTAAAAAATGTGCAAGCTGCCAAATAGGTCATTTGTTCAATTAAATAACGTCAGGTGATATGCTTGTAAGTTGATAAGCCTTCTGTTCTATTAACACTGGAAAATTATAAGAACAACTTCAAGAAATTATTTGCCATTAATCTGCAAAATGTTATATCAAAACTTAAGTTTTTTACTTGTGATGTTAGCGAATGTTATTTTTAGTCTTTTGTCATGATCCAATCATTCTCTGTTAACCTTAAGTTCTTTGCAGCTGCTTTTTACTACAGGAAGTTGGGGCCCATTAAATTGTTCCACCCTGAAAGCAGATAGATCCTGTTGGTTTCTGAGGGAATTTGGGATTATTCCTGAGGCTCTCATGTGCTGGTTGTCTGAGACCTCAGATATGAGCATTCCTACAAGTGGAACCCAAAAAGCCCTTTGGTTTTCTAAGGATTTCTGGGAGATGAAGTGGCATAAGAGATGCCTACAGCACTGCTATAGGAAGATGAGTATCAAATCTGATCAAGCAAAAGCAAAATTTTCTATTAAGGTTTCCTTCATGACAATAAGGACGGTAAAATTTATTTTTCCACTCACGCTATAGATAGCCAACCAGTAACCTTGTTAAGGATACTGTAGATCTGATATTTCCTGAGAAGAAAGTAGGAGAAAAATCTGCAGGATTGGTGCAAAGCATATTTATTTTTTTTAAAGTGTTAATATAGCCACCAATCGGATTCCAGAAGATAGTAGAAGATAGGAAGTCCTGGAGGAACATTGTCCATGGGGTCGCAATGGGTCGGACATGACATCGCAACTAACAACAATAACAAATCTCATAACCAACTCTGGACAGCTCTCAATCAATATTCTCAGCATCTATAAAGAAAATTCACTCAGATCTGTTTGGTTTATCTTTTGGTTTTTGATCTTTAGTTCTTTTCCAATTGCTTGATCATTGCCTTCAAAAGTTGCAAGTAAGCAATTCAATATAGGTAGTCCTTGACTTACAACCATAATTGAGGCCAACATTTCTGTTGCTAAGTGAGACATTTGTTAAAAGAATTTTGTCCCATTTTATGACTTTTCTTGTCACAGTTAAGTGAATCACTGCAGTTCTTAAGTTAGTAACATGATTGTTAAATGAATCTGGCTTCCCCACTTTGCTTGTCAAAAGTTGCAAAAGGGTGCAACTATCATAAATATGAGTCAGTTGCCAAGCATCTGAATTTCAATCACATGACCAGGGGGATGCTGCAATGGTCGTAAGTGTGAAAAATGGTCATGTCACTTTTTTCGGTGCCATTGTAACTTTGGTCACTAAATGAACTGTTGTAAGTCAAGGACTACCTGTATAAAAGTGCAGATATGAGAATGTCATAGAATTAATAACTACAAAAGGAAGTCCAGTTACTACTGAATATATTTAGTAAAATGAACTATCACAAGTACAAATTTAGTTTCAAATGAATCAAGTCCAATTATTCCTTCATAAAATACACAGGTCTAAATAATTATCATAATTAAAACATATAACATTACATTTCTATTTAATAGGAAGACAATCTCAATAATATGTAAAAGCTTTATACTGCAGTAAACATGACAGATTCTGTTGAAATATTTTTTTTAAATTTTTCTCTAGCATAGAATTTCTTAAAAAATTCTCTTTACAATCTAATCAAGCAAACAACCAGAAATTGATCCTGAAAATAACTCACAAGAACATCACAATCTTTTCAGATTATGTTCATAGGCCTGCAAACAAATTGGTAGATATTTACAGATTCAACAGTAAGCTAGTTTACTTGGTTTAAAGTTTGTGAGAAACTGTAATATCTTTTATGATTCTTGTTTTTGGTTAAATACAAAAATATTTTTTAGCATATACATCAATGCAACAGGAGAATCTGATTCTTACTGTTAGTTACTACCTTCGTTATCATAACATATTTTAAAATAAACATGTTTCAATGAATGATATTTAAGTGAGAGAAATGATTCCAGATGAAAAAGTGACACAATAAAAGAACTCTGAAAAAAGTCACTATAAAAGATATGTATATCCTATTTTTTCTTAACTGACCTGTAAATCTCATGCTAGACAAAATTGCATTGTTTAAATATTTAGAAATCACATTTGTGTTCATACAGTATACACACACATACACCCACGCACCTATATTTGTTTCTACATTCTCAATTTAAATTTTATTTGGTTACTCGTATGCACATACTGGCTCATTTTTTCTTTTAGTTTTGTATTTTTTTAAAAAAAAGTATGTTGTGTTTTTCTTCAAAAAAAATTATCAGAATCCCTCTTTCTCTAACTCCTAAATAGAGGATGTCATTATCAGGCATTGTTCTTCAAATGTAACCCTACTGTGAGAGGCTGGGATTGCAGATAACAGAAAGAGGCCCCTTTTGGGGATAGCAGTCTTGTGGGGGAATGTTTTTCCTAGATAGGATCTATCTGTATCAACTTTGAATTTTCTTTAGTAGCAGGTAAAAACTACTGCTCTTCAGTATGGATTTTGAGGTTATGGCTTCTTAAAATGTTAGACTTAATTGTGTTTAATTTTACTGCTTAAACACTTTTAGTGATGTTATGTTTTATATTATAATAGAATCTTTATTGTTAACTTTTAATTTTATTAATATTTAATTTTCCCCAAGTTATGGAGTATCACAGAATATTATTAATCTAAATAGCAAGGTCAAACACAAAAAGTAAAATAGATGCCTTGCAAAATACATATTTCAAACTGAACAATATTAAAACCTACACATATATATTCAACATTAAACATTTAAAAGACTGCTCCGAATTGCCATCACACTACTGTCTGAGTTATTCTTTGATGTAAAGCAAAGAAACTCATGAATTAAAAAAGACTCGTCTGCCCTTCAAAGAGAAATATCCTTTGACCCAGTGCTCCAGACTAAAGCCTTGAAATATCTGCACAAGAACTTTCTATGAGAAAAATCCAGACAAAACAGACACTTGAATTTTTTTTTAAAAAAGCTCAATCTAATTTGTTCCTATACCCCAAAAGAAATAGCAGTGCCAATGTGAAATTAAGACAAAATAAAACTCTGATCTTCTATTCACTTTGCAAACCAAATGCAAATATAGTATGCACAAAAAATGTCAGGTTAGTAATTCAAATTAATAGTCTTATCCTCTGAAAAATCTGTCAGATTAATTTTTGCAATGGAAAAGAATATGTGCATTTCTTATATCACCCTTTCAATTAAAATGTATTCCTTTTAAACAATATATATATATATATATATATATATATATATATATATATATATATATATATATATATATATATATATATTTGAAGTGTGACAGTTGCAGATATAGTCTATCGTCTAGCAGAATACTCGTTGCCTGCAGTCATTTTACAGAAAGCTCTGTATCACTAGCCAGTTAGCTGAGCTAGCTAACACTGCCACATGCTTAATCACAGTAATTACTTACAAAAGCAAGTGGCAGCAAGCACCGGAGGCTGAATTGAGATATGTTATTCTAATTAAAGAGGGAATTAATTGACAAGTAATGAATTGCAATGAATTAGCGATCTTTTTTTAAAAAAAGTGAATATATTTATCTAGATATAAATATGCATACATTGGTTTAGAAGATGGCTTTAATACCTGCATAATTACCATGTTTGTTTTTCTTTTCTTAATGTTACTTTGCAGTGTTTTCTGCAGTAGACAAACATTTGCAAGTTACAAGCAAGCTGTACTTACTATAAAAGAAATGTACATGATATCAAAAGGTAGTATTCTGATAACAGTAATAACTTTAATATCTATTTTAAGAAAACTTTGGAAAATTTGTGGCAGTCAAAAGACATGAGAAATAGTGTGCTGTTTCTACTAATAAAATGTTTGGTAAACATGCCTAAATAACCAGGTCCCTATATGATAGGCCAGGGGTAGGCAACCCAAAACACTTGAAGAGCCACTTGGACCCGTTTCCCACCAAAAACTAAACACTGGGAGCCGCAAAACCCTTTTGATATCTAAAATGAAGATAACACTGCATATATCCTTTTTTACCTTTATTATAAGTGTGTGTGTGTTTGTGTGTGTGTGTGTTTGTGTGTGTGTATGTATGTATGTGTGTGTGTGTATGTGTATATATATATATATATATATATACATATACATACACATACACACACAGGTAAAAAAAGGATATATGCAGTTTATCTTCATTTTAGATGTCAAAAGGGTCTCTGTCTCTCTCCCTCCCTCCCTCTCTATCTGCCCTTGGTCTGCCACTCCTCTCCCCCCCCTCTCCCTCCCTCCCTCCCTCCCCCCCTCTCCTATCTGCTGCTCACCTGGTAAGCTTCAAGCTGTTGTCCAACAAGCTCAGGGGTAAGCAACCTCGGCTCTTTTATGACTCATGGACTTCAACTCCCAGAATTCTTGAATCAGCCTAGCTGGGCTAGCTAGCTCTCTCCTGCCCTTCCTGCTTCCTGCAGAGATGCAGCAAAGGGAGGAGCTCCGCCCAGTAAGCTTTTCAGCTCCTCGGAGAACACTGTGAGTGTGCTCTCTTTTACACACACACACACACAGAGAGAGAGAGAGAGAGAGAGGGAGGGAGAGAGGGAGGCAGGGAAGTGCAATTGCCTCTCTCTGTCTCTGTCTCTCTCTGCAAAGGCAGAGGAGGCTAGGAGCCACAGGGGAAGGCTCAAAGAGCTACATGAGGCTCCGGAGCCGCAGGTTGCCGACCTGTGGGATAGGCGATATCATAGAAAAGATAGAAAGAAAAACAGCTACAAACAGCTACAACTAATCCTCGCTTATTGTTCAGAAATTGTCTGAAGTTGTGATGGCGCTGAACAATTGTACTTACAACTGGTCCTCAAAGTTCCAGATGTTGCACCAGCCCCAGTCATGTGATTGTGATTTGAGCGCTTGGCAACAGACTTGCATTTATGATAGTTGCAGCATCCCACAGTCATATGATTGCTCTTTGTGACCTTTCCTGTTGGCTTCCCATAACCAAAGTCAATGGGGAAGCCAACAGGAAAGGTCACAGGTTGCTTGGATAAAACTTCCCCACCTGGCAAGCAGCCACCCCTGGGACTGAAAACACTTAACCGTGCCATTACAGCCACCTGGCAGCAGCCAGTTACCTGCCTACCAACCTGATTGCAAGCCACCTGGAACTTAAAACTTCTCGCCAGCTTCCCCTCTAATGTTATTTGTTGGAAGCTGCAGGAAGTTGTGAGAAAGTCCTCGCTTAATGACCCGCAATTTTCACTTAACAATGGCGACCGAGACTGTTGGGACCATTGTTGCTAAACGATATCACCTGACATTGTCCTTTACATGTAGTAATGAAAATTCCAGACCAAATTACTGTTATTAAGTGAGGATTACCTATATTCACAGAGCTTATTTGTGAATACATTTTGTTTCCCTTCTGCAATTATTGCTAGAGCAGAGACAAAGCCAGTTTCCGGTCACACAATGATTCAGTCTTGATGGGATTCAACTTGTCTTTTTTTTTTTTTTTTTCCTATCGCAAGCCTTAAAGCCTCCAGGCACCAGATCTTTTATTGCACCTGTATTTCAAGTAAGTATATTGAAAGATCATGAGATGATACCTATCTCTAAACTGAAAGATTGTTTAGATTTTAGTTATGGACCTGTTGGGTGATTAAAGACTGGAGTAGGTGAGATCTATATTCAAAGCCTGAATTTTGTCTCATTATTAGCAGGGAATTATTCTTAGCATATAATGTCTTCTGTCCAAAATGACTGAACATCTTGCAACTACTTTTGATCTAATTGGCTTCTTTCTTTTTTTCAAGAATTCTTTTTTAAACAAACTCAACTAATCAGTACCATAGGACAGACACCCTCACAATCTGTTACACAGATTTTTTCCTATAGAAAACACTGACTAGGACTAAGCAAGAACAGCAATATTCTTCTAAAACATCCAAATGCTATCAAATAAATCATTATGTCTATGGAGATTCTCAGTCATCTAGATCAGTGGTTCTCAACCTTTCTAATGCTGTGACCCCATAATACAGTTCCCCATGTTGTGGTGACCCCCAAATGGGTGTGGCCACCAATAAGAGGGAGTAGGACAGCTAGGGAAAAGGGAAAAAAATGGCAGACAGCGTGGTTTGGCGACCCCTGTGAAATGGTCGTTCGACCCCAAATGGGGTCCCGACCCACAGGTTGAGAACCACTGATCTAGATCATGGTTGTCCCAAAGGTGCTTTTTCAAAAGGCAATTGGATTTTGTTTTTCCTTAAAGACCTTCTCTTCCAAGAAGCTTCTTTAGTTCTGAAGAGAACTGAAGAAGCTTCTTGGAAAAACGAAGTCCAGTTGCCTTTTGAAAAAGCATATTTGGGACAAATAAACCAATAATTTTAATAATCTTGCAAAAGAACGACTGTTGTTGGAGGAAACTTGAAATCAAGTAGCAGGAAACAAAGGTAGTCAATAGTTTTTGAAGATTAAAAGCTAGACAGGCTCACAAATATAACAAACATTTACAAATATTCCAAGAATTGAGATAGAGAAATTGTCAAGAATAAGGATTTATTATTGTTAATTCCAGCTATTTGACTACATCTTTGAAATGTATTTATAACTAATGTTTCTCAAACCACTTCCATTCTAGATTGTTCTACTTCAAATAATTTAATGCTGATATTTCTTTGTTTTGTAACCGGATTTACAGATTCTGTTTCTGGCTGTCATGAAACGAGGAGGTATTTTGGATTATTCAAGATTAAATTAGGCACAGATAAATGTTGTAAAAAAATATGTAAGTACATAAGAATCCAGGAACTTCTGATGCTCATTTTGTTGATACAGATCTACTATCAGGTTTACTGTTGACAACTAATTTTCATTGGGAGACAGCCACAATTCTTAATTATACTGCTCAGATTCAACCCATTCAGAAGACATTCAGAAATCTCCTATTATGTGTGTGTGTGTGTGTGTGTGTGTGTATGTGCACGCATGCGCATATGCACATTTATGTATTTATATTAGATTGAAATACATTAGAAAAAATGGAAAGAAAGATCACACTGACCAGAATAGCAAGACTTGATTCAACTTTTTATGAAAATACAAGAATTATTTTGAAATAAAACAGCAGAAATAAAAATAATTTAAAAGTCATTTGAAAATACAGTATACATATAACCAAAGTTGCACTGTGTCATTTGCCAACTGACTTAACAAAGACTATATTTTTTTCTATATTTTATTTCAGTAAATCTTTGTCAGAGGCAAAGAAGAAAAGACCCTTTTGTCAATGACACAACCTTCAATTTAAATACAAAGCTTTGGTCATAAGGTTATTATAATCCTTCCACTGCCTGTGTCCAAGGTACAGCTGTCCTCAACTATGCTTTGAACTGGTACTAGCTACAAAAATATATCTGGATGGACATACAACAGTAAAGCAAATCTTCAGTAGCTAAAAAGAGAAAACAAACAGAACTCTTCAAAACACAAATTAAAGAACAACATTATTCTTGGTTACACGGGGTATTCTTGAGTAGTGTTATTCAGCATAGGGATGAGCAGTGAGCAAATAGCATTACAACCAAATAGCATTACAGTATATATAGTTGGATTGAACTGGACTGTCCATTTGAGATAAATCCTCAGTAATATGAGTGACTAAGCTTTCACCACTGGAAGTAATAGTACAAAAGTCTGCGGCCTGTTCTGTATGTAGACTGTTAGGTATCAACAAATGCAATCTATTTGTTTCCTATCCATGTGTCTACATTTCTGTAATTCTGCTACTTCGCCTCAACATATCTGATGGCACAGCACAAATGAATTTGCTTACTGTATTATTTCCAAGGCTATTTAAGGAATAAAATGACTCCAAGAATTTCATTAACAGTTTTTACTTGTCCCATCCTGGTGATGGAGAGGTGGAGCATTCATTTGTTTTACAAGATTTCTAAAATTCTCTAATAAAAGCCATATGCAAAAGCCATAATGTAGAATTCAAGAAGAAGACTGTTTTTGAATATGTTGATTTTGAATCCCAGAAGAAAATAAAGCCCAAAATCCTAAGTCATAAAAGCCCATTCCAATTTACTTGTTCTTTTCATTTTATAAGCTTAATTTATGTTAATTTAATTTATGTTATCTTTGCCTTTGATGAGATTATCAGTTTAAATTTTTACCAGGAAATCCACAACCACTAAACTTAAAATAATGAACACATCTTATTCCAGAACATTTACTGAAGTCTACAAAAATTCCCCAAACAAAAGTCATGATGAACCTTCTTTTGGGGCCTCTAAGCATAACCAACCCAAGATAAAGACAAATATTTCAACTGACAGTATTCATTCATCTGCAGGCTGAGGTCAAGCAGATCAAAGAAGCAAACAAGGATCTGAGAAATGCTTTCAGGACCCCCACAGAAAGAGAGACCATGAAAAATAGTCTTGCATTGCTGGTCCTCACTATCACTAATGGATGGACAAACCATTGATTAGAAGAGAATAAAATCTGTCTTCTCCATTCTATGAATAAAACCTGAACTGAACTTAAAGTCAACCTCTAAGTTAACTTGAGCTGAGTTCGTTTAGCAAAGGTAGCCTAGACTGGACTGAGACTAGATTACACAGATGGTATAAAAGTGCTAGTTATCTATTATGAAGTATTATAATGCCCTTCCTTTTATACATAAAGGCACACATTGTTGTGATTAATTGGTCAAATCTACATCAGAATATTTTCTGACTGAAGTCCATAATTTTAGAAGATATTTCCCCTCTTTTTTCTTTATGGAAAAGTAGACTATTAGGGCAACTAGCATATTAGGAATTCCACTTTCAGTATTCTAGGAGGATTGATCCGATATAATAATTTACAATCATTTTGGATGCAAGCTTTCCATTAACAATTAGACACTAATATTAATAATAATCTTATAGTATCTACTATTAATGTGTTATTTTAGCACCAAGCTGAATAAAGACAGCTAATTCTATATGTTTCTGGTTTTAAATGAAAAAATAATGAAATAATGCTACCAATAAATTCAAAATTTGAGCTAGATTAACATAATGACATGGCGACTCAGGCCAAAAATGGTTGAGGGCAGAAATGGTTGAAGGAAAACCATATATAACACACAAGGAGAAACATAATTTATACAATAGCATTGGAATTACTTTTGTTTCATATGTGAATCAGTAAATCATTTTAAGCTTCACTGAGGGAGAGCACCACTGAAATCTCATTTCAGCAACAGAGAAACCCTACAGGAATCATCTCTAACTCTAAAATCAGTTAAGATCAAATAACTTTTAGCTCTTTAGGCCACACTCCAGATCTCTGGAATTCCAACTGATGGTTTAGACGTAGCTTGCTGTTAAGTAGTAGGAAATGCTATGTAGGATGGAACTACAGTATATTTTAGAACTCTTCCACTTTACCTTCCTAGACATACACACACACACACACACTGAGAGTGAGAGTGAGAGTGAGAGATGCAATCTGTGGATTAGCAAATTATTAGAGTGCTTTTTAAAGTGCTCCAGCTTAAAATGTCTATGGAGATTCTCAATCATTCAGGTGGTCATGGTTGTCCCAAAAGTGCTTTTACAAAAGGCAACTGGACTTTCTTGGTTTTTTTCCCTTAAAAATGTTTTGCTTGTCATCCAAGAAGCGTTTTCAGTTTCAACTTAAAAGATATACAAAATTTGATAGCAAAATAATTTTCTACTAGATATAGAATTCTGTTCATTTAAGTTAAATGAAAACATCCAACAGAAAATATCATATAAAATGGAGTCAGTCCCACATTCTCATTCCTAATCTAGCAGTTATTACAAAAATGTTGCCTCATTTACTAATTCTAAGAATTACTAATATACAGAGGAAAATAGGAAAAATAGTAGTTACAGCTAGTAAATAATTCAATTAAAGTTACACAATACATTGGCTTCAACTTGAAAAGTTGATAAAATATTTGAAAAAAACAAACCAAATGCAACTGAAGTATATGTTATTAAAGAGAAATGTCATATACTCAATTAAACTGTCACCATTTTTTATTTAATGACCAAAAAAAAGAATAGTGAAAATTTCTCTAGAATACATCAGTTATAACAGCGATACATTCAAACAACAATAAATCAAACTTCCCTTAATGTTACATATTTTCTTGCTTTTTTGCATCCCAATCCAGCGAATAAGATGAAAAAATAGAACACTTTCTTCTGCTTTAAACTTTAAATTTATGGAACAGCAGTTGCAAATCATCACCACCACCAATAAAAATGATGGTGATGACTATGAACTGAGCTTGCATTGTGTCAAGATAGCAGTCTATAGTGACAAACTCATCCCTGCTGAGAGCTCCAGCAATACATTATTATTATAAGCTTTTAAAACTCATTTTTTAAGAAAAGTGACTTTATACAGATCAATTCTAAGTGTGTTTTGTATTTGATTTGATAAGAGATTTGTTATTGCTTTTCACCTCCAAAAATAAAATACAATAATGTCAATGGAGATTATTATGTAAGCCATGATATATTAAGTCCCTTGAACGCTTTACAAAAAAAATCTGATTAATGAATAATATAAGCATAAATATTACAGCATCACTGTTTTGGTAATAGGCCACACATTGTAATATACTGTAATTTAAAAACTGCCAAAATTAAGAACTGGTAATGATTAGCAAAAGAATGCTATACAGTTGTTTCTAATTGTGATCCTTCATGCACATTTTGGACAGAATATATGAGCAGATTTTACAATTTATAAGGTGCATTTTTATTACATTTTTTAAAAAAGAGGGTCAATCTAACAATTTTAATAAGTATTATTGAATCATGTATGACTTCATTACTTCATTCAGAAAAGTATTTCAAAATGGCACATTGCATATTAAAACATTGCTTCCTAAACATAATGTAGGTATAGTGGTATGTCGGTAATTGACTGTTTTGAAACTCATCAAATTTGGTATTCGACACATTTTGACATGAAAATTTTGTCCCGATACTCATTTGTTTGATACTCAACAAGCAAACTAGAATTTGTCAGTGTTAGTTGCCGTATGACTAATACATTATTTCTTATGGGAAAAAATTGTTTGGTACTCATCTTTTTGGTATTTATTGTGCTTCCCATAATTCCCAGAATAATGAATACTCAGGTACCATAGTAGTCATAATACATAATTTCATAATACATGATTAAATATATGGAATTCATAAATTAAGCTTCTATGAATCTCTATGACCTTTTTTTTTTTTTTTTTTTTACTTTGGATGCCTTTTGATAAGTTACCATAGTATGTATTTTACTTAAAGAACTTTGATATCTGGCAATTGCACTTACATTGTTTCTCAACTACAGTATACAATTCGTAGTACCTGATACACAGAAACATCTTCAAGGGAGTATATACATCATAAAAGCCTTACCAATTTTTGATCAACTGTGATAAGTTGTGTATCTTGGGTTTGGTCCTGTGCCAGCGGCCACGTGGAAGTCTTCAAAGGCCTGCATTGCAAGATTTAAAGTGAAAAATGATTTGTGCAATGAAAAAATAGAGACATACAAATATAAAGCACTGGTGCACAGTTCAGCTGAAGTCATAATTGTAGCTTGGAATGAGCAAATAATAACAGCCTTAAATTGGATCACACCTAGGTGACCATGAATCCTGTAATGTACTCTGGACGCAAGAGATGTCAAGAACAGTGTTTCTCAACCTTTTTCCACCTGTGAACCCCTTCCATCCTTGTTTTTCTCCTGTGTCCCCGTGTCCAGGACCTATCACTAGATATGGACATAAGGTGGTAACTGATATGTTTTCTGATGTCTGTAAGGCAGCATTTACCTCCCTATGGCACTCTTGATACATGTCCTGACCTCTTGTTACATGTTTTTCACCTGTGGCCTTTTTCAAATGTCCTAGGGCTCCAAAGAGGCCATATGATTTCCAGTTGAGGATTGGTGACTGAAGCAGTACTGAAGCAAGATGAAGAACGAATCCTACTGGGCACAGATAAATGTCTACATTAGGAATAATTTTTGGTAATAAAAGTAGTGAAATGAACTTACTTCTCTGTTCTTATGAACCTGAAGGTAGCTGTCTGTCTCCTTACTTCAGATGATCAGATCCCTTTTGGATACAAGGAAGCCTAGGGACTTCTTACTGGATCACTGTGTTAAATTACTCAGATTCACTCTGAGTTGAACTCTGGCTGGTTCTGACTGATGTATGATTTTGTTCCATTATCTGGGACAAGTTCCAGCTTGTTACTCCTGAAGAAATGGACAGAGTCCTTGATATTATGATCTCTGCCACCTGAGTTCTGGATCCATGTCCCTCCTGATCAAGGACTCATGAACAATGGCATGCAGTTGGTTTCAAATGGCAGTTAATACCTCATTATGAGAGGAGGTGGCTCCACTTGTCTTGAAGTAGGCAGTGGTCCACCCCTCCTTAAGAAACCAACTGTGTTTGATAACTGTCACTCAATCTCTTAACAACTTCCTTTTTTAAATGAGAGGTGGTAGATGCTCAGTTCAACAGGCCCTGGAGGAATAGGTTATCTAGTTCAGCCAGGGTTTAGGCCGGGTCATAGTACCATAACAGCACTGGCCACATTTGCGGATGATTGTTTACGGAGATTCTCAATCAACCTGGTCATGGTTGTCCCAAAGGTGTTTTTCAAAAGGTAACTGGACTTTCTTCATTTTTTCCTTGAAAATGTTTCATTTTTTTATCCAAAACACCATTACCCAGTTGCCTTTATAGAAGGGAGGGTACCTTCTGCAGACTAAATTCCATCACTTGTCTCCCAAAGTCATTGCCCTGTTCCATTGCAATTCTCTCTCCATCCCAATTTAACATCTACCAGTAGGCAAGGTCATTTATTGGCACAGGAAAAGACATCATCAAAATTATTATCAGACACTCAGCTGTACATTTTTATCCAAGGAACTCTGTTGAGATGTTTAATCCAGTGTCTGGGGGCTTTCAGGACCTAAAAAGGGACAAGCAGACTGTGACTCAACCCTAGCAGGTGGGAGTAGTCTTCAGGTCCCCTGAATCTGGGGATTTTTCATTTCAACATTTGATGGGATAGCACTCTGCAGAGAGCTGGATTTGAAAATCCTCCTGGCTTTTACTTGAAGAAGAGGTGGCAACCAAAGTTGGGGGAAGGGAGTTTGCACAAGGAAGCAATTTATTTTGTGTGCAAATTGCCCCATTTGTGGACTGGGAGGTCCTGCCCACAATTATTCACACCCTAGGGCAGGGGTGTCAAACTGGCGGCCCATGGGCCAGATGCGTCACGTACAGGCCACACCCACCCTGGTTCCGCAAAGGCAAAAAATGTTGCAATAGATCATGATACATCACATGATGCGATCAAGTTTGACACCCGTGCCCTAGGGGTTTTCCAATTGGATTGCTGTAATGCACAGGCCATACCCACCCTGGTTCCGCAAAGGCAAAAAATGTCGCAATAGATCACGATACATTACATGTATCAACGCTGCTAATACTGAATATTCTCGCTTTGACAATATATGCAGAACTGTCTGGTATGTTATGTGCAAAGGAAGGGAAATTCAGATCTTAGCATTTCCACCACGCTGTGCTGACACTCTGTAATACTAATAAAGGCTTTTTAGGTTAAAAAAATGCCTGAAAGTTCTTTGAAGTGTTTCGTTAATCAGACACATGACATCATACTAAGATCTGAATTTCCCTTCCTTTGCACATAACATTCCAGGCATTTCCCCTCCCCTATTTTGGGGTCATGATTCACATCTTCCAATTCACTTGGAGGGCAAAGATTCACTTCCGTTTCTTTTTCCCGGGCTTTTCTTATATTCTCCTCCCCTTTCACTGTCACCTGATTTAACTCTAAAAATACCAGACAGTTCTGCATATATTGTCAAAGCAAGAATATTCAATATTAGCAGCGTTGACAACATGGTGTGATCGAGTTTGACACCCGTGCCCTAGGGACTTTCCAATTGGATTGCTGTAATGCACTCTCCGCGGAGTTGTCCTTCACAAACACTTAAGTGTCTTGGTTTAAATAATAATTTGCATGTTTTACGGGTGTTCTGAGTCAGACCTTGGCAGCATGGCAGCATGATGGTTATTGTTATTTATTTAAATTGTTGCCAACTGCCTGCAGTCACTCACTCATATAAGTCTTTAAAATTAAATAAATAAATAAATAACTGAAATTTGTATATTAAACAGTTTATCTGTATGAGATTGGCTCTTTCCACTGCAAAGGAAATCTTGCCCAACTGAGAGCAATAAAAAAAAACCAACGTAACCTGATCTTATTATCCAGTGGAAATCCAACCAAAGCTAGTACTATAAGAATCCCTTGGCAGTTAGTGACATTCTGTGAGGCTCTGTGTGATAATAAAACTCCCTCCTCAAACTGGACTACTTGTGAGTTACATGGAGATATCGATGCAGTTTTCTTGGTAAGGATATGGAAGTGATTTGCCTTTTTATGGGGATTTTTTTTAAAAAAACTTCCCAGTCTAGCCTACAACCTTCAGGTTACCTCAGAATACCTCCTCTAAGTAATAATCAAGATTGCCCTGCGTAGTTTCCTGTACCTATATATATGAAAAGCATTGGAATGAAGAAAGAAAAACATTTCTGACAGATATTTTCAGTAAATGGGAAATGTAGCAGAACAAGGTAGCAGGTGTTAAGGCATTGGTTGTAATCAACTTTATAATGACTGGATTCTGTGATTTGTACTAAGGTAGGTGTTGAGATAAGAAATATTTGCAGAGCACAGCAGTTGTCCAGAAAGTGCAAGATATCTCTAGGAAGCATGTATTCAACATACCTTTTCATTCTGACCTGTTTAACCTTTACTGAACATCCAAGGCTTCACTATTATTCCTGATCAAAACTCTATTATTTCATGCTGACATGAAAAAAAAGTTGACAACATCTAGTTCTTGATATTAGTTTTAACCATAATTTAGTTTTCCTAAAGGCATGTTAGGAAATGAGATGTACACTCTCCAGAATCATAATCACACAAGTTGGACAGTCATATAAAACCTCTAAATAAAGAAACACATTTAAAATTGCTTTAATATATCTGAATAATAAGATTATATTTTTCAGTAATTACTGCTTGGAATCTTACTCACTGGAATTCTGAAAAAATGGTGACAGTTTCAGCTGAAGTTGATGAAAAATTACTAAAATTACTAAGGCAATTGTTTAATAAAACCTCAAAAATTATTTCAGAGAAGACCATAATATAAAACATATAAACATATCACAGAAAGTGAATCATATTTTCAGATTTCTATTAGCACTGTTGAAATCGGGTCTATGAGAGCTAAAACGGAGCCATTTTAAATTAGAAGAATTTCTTGATTATTTTTTTTTAAAGGAAAAATGTATTTTCTGTGGCTCTCTCCAAAAGTCCTATCAAACATATAGACACACACTGCTAGCACTTAAAATTAACCCTGGCTCAAATCGCAAACAGATTTTCAGTGCCAAATTACACTTACTGAAATTACAGAAATTTTTTAAAACCCATGCCATCTAGATTGCAGTAGTTTAATCTAGACGTTTCTAAAGCATGGAGAATTGACACCAAAATTCTCTTTTCTAGCCATAGCAGATAAAAGCCATCACCTATATCACCATCACCTACACAACACTGAAAAGAGCAAAAACCACAAAGCTACTGAAGTGGAACACAAACCATCCATACCAGAAGAGTTTTTTTTTTAATAGAATATTTTCAAAGAACATGAATAACTGCTCTGAAAATCAATTTCTGGTATATCTCTATTCTATCTCCACCATTTTTTTTTATTTCACAATAAGGCATTATCAACTCTATCAGATCAAAAGTGTTTTATGGTATCAAATATTTAAATTTTGGTTTAAATCATTACCAGGAAGATTCAGTTTAATGATTTAAACAGTAATAATCATATCTAGCAACCGTATAACATCAAGACATATTTTTCAGTATTCTGGAAAAGATGTAGACTTTTTAGAGAGTATATTATCATATATAGTAATCATTCATAGAATGCTTTTGAATTATTTTTTATCAAAAGCAGGAATAATCAAACAGATTCGTGTTAGTGAATAATTAATATATCCCACTTTAAAGTTAACCCACCAATATTGCATTTTATACAAATGATCAAACTCACCCAACTTCCTTTTCCAAATACATGAAAGATTAAGAGAATAATATCTATGCAAATTACTATATGACTAGTATGAACTATGTAAGTATTTGGAAGTGAAGAATTCCTCTACTCATTAGCTAAACTGATGGCATCTTGTTCCATTCCAATGTGCAAAAGCAAAACAAAACAAAATATTAATTCAGGCCACCCTCCCATTCATACATCTGTCTTAAGAGCTGTGGTGGTGCAGTGGTTAGAATGCAGTACTGCAGACTACATCTGCTGACTCTTGGCTACCAGCAATTCTGCAGTTCGAGTCTGACCTGCTCAAGGCTGACTTAGCCTTCTATCCTTTGAGGTTGGTAAAAGGAGGACCCAGATTGTTGGGGGCAATATGCTGACCCAGATTGTTGGGGGCAATATGCTGACTCTGTAAGCCGCTTAGAGAGGGCTGTAAAGCACCATGGAGCGGTATATAAATCTAAATGCTATTGCTATTAACACTTTGCTATACAACTCAATTCCTTGTGATTTCACAGATGTATCCATAAAAATTTGTTATAAGACAAAAGTAGTTTCTTTTTCCAGGATATTTTATTTCTCAACTATAGTATCCGGTGGAGTCTGCCATCCAAACACCAACCAAATCTAATCTGACAGTTTCTCAACTCAAATAAAGTAATCTACATGTTGCCTCCTACTGAAAGGTGTTTTTCTCTTCTAGAGTTAAAAAAAATGTGAAGTGTTTTGAAGATAATTGGATTAAAAACATGGTCTTGAAAAATAGTCATACTTTAAACTAGGTAATACAAGTACTTAACACTCTCTTTTTCGTTCTCTCACACACATATCCCAAACATAAACAGAAAAATTGTCTACATTTGCCTTTTAAGATATTAACTTCAAAAATATGCAGATGCTGCTTTTATGAGATGTAAATAAATACAATAAAATAAAGCTAATATTAACATTGGCTGTCAAAGGTGAAGAACATACATGGTCTCAGATATCAAAGTCAATCAGTATAGAAAATTCACCTGTCTTTTGTAATTGAACTCATGACCCCTCAAGTACTAAATACATTATTAAGAAAACACACAATTAAAAGGCATTTAATTGGATATTACAAACAATTCATAAAATTTAAGTCTTTCAAAGGAATAGATACAATTAACGAGGTTTTTTTAATTCTTCCCTGGTATCATCAGTAGCCTTTATGTATATAGTTACTTATGAAAAGAAACAATACAGTACTTAAGACAAAGCTACCTGCTAATATCAAACCAAGAAGCTGCTCTTCTAACTGGATTAACAGGCAGTGGCATCAGTTCCAAACTTTCTATACCCAGAACATGGAAAGAATAGTCTTCATATGGTAAACAAATTAAAGAGAACAATTATTGTGCTCATTCAACCATTTTTTTTGTTAATAGTCTTCATATGGTAAACAAATTAAAGAGAACAATTATTGTGCTCATTCAACCATTTTTTTTGTTAGTGAAATTCTGTAATTGTGGGCTGACTGCTGGAAACTGTGAGAAGAATGGGGTGTGTGGAAGAATTATTTGAATACCACAGGTAACCCTATGTTTTGCCCTGCATGTTTTCTGAAATGTCAAATGTCTCCCTACAAATATATTCAGATCATACTAAGTGTGCTTTAATTATCACAATGTAACTCAAAAGTCAAATTATTTAATTACAGAAGTGCAAGGAATTAAAAGCTAATGTTCTACAATCTACCTCACATTGGAAAAGGCTATGTCCTTTCACTGTTCAGAGTGCTTTAAAACTGCTACACTTTGTTATTTATTTGTAAAGCATCATATTGTGTGCAGGCATATACAAATAGAGTGTTTGTACAACATTCCAAATAACACTAGGATATACGCATGTTATGTACTAATTTTCAGTAATGAAATACTTGGAGCTAATTGGATTTGGCTATAAACTGACATAAATTCTTCAACATTGTTTTTAATGGTTTTATATTTATGATAACTTTCACCTGGGAAAGTTAAGAAAAATAGTTTTACACTCTGGGTAGAGGAAATTTTATTGCTCATTGTACCTACTTTTTATATTGAAATAAAAAGATCATGAGAGTCAGTTTGATGTAATGTTTAAAGTATCAGACTAAAACACAAAGCCAGCTGGGTAACCTTGAGCCAATCAATTTCTTTCAGCCTTAAGAAGGAGTCAATGGCAAACCACTTCTGAAAAACCTTGCCAGGGAAAATGCAAGAACTTGTCTAGAGGTCTCAGAAAGAATTGGATAGATTGAATGGGCGGAAAAAATCATGAATAATATTGTTCTAGAGAAGAAAAGCATTGGTCTATCATAGTATGGAAGCATAAAACTTCTGTCTACTTAAAAACTCATTTATAAATACCCAAACCTTTGCAGTACACTAGCCATAAATAACAGACAAGCATATTCTATATTCTAGCAAAAATATACAATTTTACATTGAGAAGAAGATCTATACTTTCTGAACAAAAATCTAAATCTGTCTAAAGAGAGGCCTGATGTCTCAGAAACATAACCATGATAAAATTCTTTATACCACTTCTATGTTTTGAAATTTTGAGAGTATCATTTCAGTAGATGAAACTTAATTGTTTACTAGAAAAAATAAATTTTATTAAATTTTTATGCCATCTATCTCCTCTACAAGGTGACTTTCCAGACAGTGGTCACTTTTTCAAAACCCTGGAATCTAAAAAGAAAGGGATCTGAAAATATGGGAAGCTTTAAAAAGCATACATATCAATACACTGGACCATGTTCTAGAAACATAACCTTTATCATAGACACGAAAGGAAACGTATGATTTTCATTCTTTTCTCCTTATACAATCAGGAAAGGTAACATTATCAGAATGACTGCTGCGGTGAAAGGTCCATCCTGTTTGGACTGATAACGACACAACCCTGCAGCTTCCATTGCTTGGCTTTCAAGCTTCCCTGTTTCACGTGTTAGAGGGAATCCGATCAACACGCAAAACGTTTCACGCACGTTTGAGAAGTTCTACTCAGGAGCATTTCCCACTTAGTTTCTTCTCAGATGCCGCAGGGTCCGCTTCGTTTTGACTGACTGCCTTCCTCTACCCCTCTCTCCAGTCTCAGAGCTGGCGGAGGCGGGGTAAAATCCGCTTCGCCGGGGTCTCCTGGGGCCAGAGAGGCGAAGCATCCCAAGGCCTCCGCTGCCGGTGCGGCCTGGCGGCTAAACGCCCTCACCTCTTCCATGTTCGCGGGACAAAGGACGGATGGGCAGGAAAAGATGCGATGGGGGGATCCGCCCACCCAAGGAACCACCCGTCCCTTCTATAGATACCTGGCCCCAATGCCGAGGACAGCTTCACTCCTTTTTCCTCTGCCTCCCCCACGCAGCAGGTGTCTCGCCGCAGCCCTTGTCATTGAGATTTCCCGCAGCAGCAGCACCACCGCCGCCATGATGGTGTGAACAGCTGCTTCCGGGAAGGAGTGCCGCTAGGGACAAACTACCTCCGTCCTCGTCAGGAAGGCGAAGCGAGGCCACTGAGTCGCCGACGCTTGCCGAGCAGAAGAGGAAGGTGGATTGGAGGGTGGATACGACCAATGCAAAATAAAGGGCGGGATGGTGGCGGCCAGGGCGATGTCTGAGGACAATACTTTGGGGGTATATACCTAGGTTAGTCCCTTTTGAGCGATGGGTGGAAGGCGAAACTTTAGGAAGTGGTTCTAGAAGTCGGGAAATTAAATACACCCACGAATGAGTTGACTCTTGCAGCCCCCTGAAAAGAAGCAAGTTTGTTTTAGGAGTTCTGTGTGTTTTTGGTGCAAGAAATTTTTTCCTGTTATGTCGGTTTACGGAGGAATAAACATTTGCATTTTATGGGACCTCTTCCATGTAAGGCAGCTAGGTATAGAATTGCAGCTAGGGTGGATACATAGGTACCTCTGTTTTTGAAGGAAATGCATCAGTAAAATACCGTTTGGCATAAAACATGCATACTGTCTATCACGAACTAGTGAAGCATATTACTAGGTTCAAAAATGTAAATGTAAAGAGGGAAAACTGACTTTCCTTGTGCCTAATTTGCTGTTTCAGCCTTGTTTCCTTATGTTTGGATTTGACTGTGCTGCACTTCCGCATGTACTTATTTTAATTGCATCCATATTTCATTAAATAATTTTGCAGGGTGGTGTCTGAATGGTGGGGTCAGAAGAAAAGATAGGTTTACCTGAGTTGTTGATTTTAGACTGGGATCTTGAAGAAATTGAGTTGTCATGTTGTAATCCTTCAACTGAGGAGCACTTAACATTTTTGTGCTCTAAATACCACTCAGTATTTTATAGCTGCTTCCTGATTCAGCAAATAAATAAAACTTTTAGATGTGCTTTTTTGGATAATCCATGGTTAGGTAAATAATGAGCATGAGATTTGTCTTGGCGGGGATAGCAAAATGTAGCCTTTGACTATTGTTCACAACTACACTCCAAAAAGAGTACAGCAAGGATAAAATCTAAAATTGGTTTTGTTTATTTACATTTAGAATTGATTGAAACTAAACCAGTTAGGATTGTATAATTAGTCTCCAGACATTTAATAATTTCCCTATCACATTGCATGTTTTAAATTCATATTTTTGGAGGCTGCCTCCCAGTTATGTCAGGCCCTCAGGCTGGGAACTTCTTGTTTACTGTGTTGTGTGAACACAATCCTCTTCTCTGCACATAGTGGCAGAATTGGGCTGCCAATCCTTCCTATATGCCAAAGACAGATCACAGATTCAGGAAAATTTATTAAATTTTGCATCCTGATGGAAGATTCACAACTTACACATACAGTATTGCAGCACATACACAAAATGGATGGAGATTGCATTACAACACACGCTTTATCAAGAGAAGAGAATATTTGTGCTGAAGATGTTACCAAGTTGGGTAATGAAATGTCTGCAAGAAAACAACCAAGCTCAAGGAGCACCCAGGACTCCATATATTACAGTGGTTCTCAACCTGTGGGTCGGGACCCCATTTGGGGTCAGACGACCATTTCACGGGGTCGCCAAACAACGCAGTCCGCCATTTTTCCCCCTTTTCCTTAGCTGTACTACTCCCTTTTATTCTATTGGCTTTTGAAAGCCAACAGAATAGACTCTCTTGAATAGAGTCTAATTCTGTTGGCTTTCAAAAGCCAATAGGAATTGTCCAGGCTGTCTCTGCCCTGCTGAGCCCACCAAAAGTCCCATTCTGCAAACAGTGCTGCAAGTTCTCTGTAGCGAAGGCGAGCTGTCTGGAAGTTTCCACCCCTCTCTGCTGAGCAACTGCTAAAAATGTAAGTAAAAGAGGGCCAGGGGTGGGAGGTGGGAGGCCGGCAGGCGCAGGGAGGGTTGCTGGCGTGCGTGGGGCCCGGCGGGTGCTTTACTTCCCTTGGGCTGGGCCAGCTGGTGGCCCAGCCAGTGGTTGGCCTGCGCCATCTCTGCCACTTGCCAGCTACGCCTCAGCAGGCGCAGGGGGTGGCACCACGCATGCGCGACGCTCCTGGGCAGGGAAAGTCCTTGACTTATGACCGGTTGGGTAGTCCTTGACTTACGACCGGTTGGGGGGTCACGGCATTAAAAAGGTTGAGAACCACTGATATATTATATCATTTGCCCCTTTGCTTTCCTATTCCAGATGCCCATGCTGCTTGGAGAGACAATACAGGTAATAAAAGGAATATATCTAATACTGCTCTTGGGACCACTTCTGAACTCCCAGTGCACTCCCAGTTCATAACAGTTTTAGCAGTGCCAGAATCATAGAAGAGACCATTTTATCCCTCAAATCAAACCTGCTCTGTGTAAGTATCCAAATTAAAGCACCTTCAACAGATAGCTGTACAAAAGTGATTTATTTTTTTTAAAAGAGAAACAAGATCTGGGAAAATATAGGCCAATGACCTTGATATAATTCCTGAGCAAATTGATAAAAGCAGTAATCAAAAGCAAAAATAACCGAGAAACTACTGAAGGAAAATCAGCATGAATTCTACTGGGGATTTGCCAACCTTCTGAGGGCTTTTGAGAGTGTCAGCAGGCATTTGGTGAAGATAATACTATTAGTATTGTGTACATGGATTTTCTAAAAACCTATGGTAGCTTGTTCTAATTTAGCATTGACTTAGATATAATAAGATATTTATGGATTGTTAACTGGTTAAAAAATAAAACACAAATGCAACTTTCTCAATGGAAAAAAGTGAGGAGTGACATCCCCCAAGGATCTCTGTTGGGACTAAGGCTTTTCAGTTTGTTTAGAAATTTTCTTGATTACAGATAATAAGTAAGTTTGTTGATAATATCAAACTAGTTAAGATAGTGAAAATTAAGAGCGATTTCTTTAACTTAGGTAAATAGACAACTGGTAAAAGTAGTTCAAGTTAAATAAGTGAAGCACATTAAGGGAAAGAAATCCAAACTTCATCTATACACTGATGGGGCTCTGAATTGCTAGTAATTAATAAGAAGAAGATCTTGAGTTTACAGTGGATTTTTCAATGAAAATAAAAACTTTGTGCAGCAACTGCTATGGAATGGATAGTAAAGTAGAAAATATCATTGCCAACTTAGTGATGTCCTTATATGTCTCCATCTCGAATATCGGATAAAGTTTAGCTGCCATATTTAAATAAAGATATAATACAGTTGGAAAAACCGCCAGTCCTGCGGAAAATGAATAGAATAAAGGGTGCCTCCTTTTCTTAAAATAGTAGATTCACTGAGTAATTGAATATATCTGACTGGAAGGAGATCTAAAGCAGTCAAAAAATATTAACCTGTGGAATTCATAACAAGGTCTGGAGATTGACATTTACCTGGTTGCCTTGAAAAGCTACTCATAGCTGTTTGTGGAAGATAGGTCCATCAAGAACCTTTGATCTTCAAGACTTAGGGTTATCTCTTGGTCAGGACAGTACATGCCTCCCGACATCAATTGCAGTGAAGAGCAACAGGATAAGACATCTCTCCAGTTTGTGAATAGCCATAGACCTCTAGTTTAAATATTGTAACAAACAAACTATTGAATTAAGATGACTCCTGGGCTGATTCAGCAGGGTTATTTGTATGTTCTTAGCCAGCAAAAGGGAGTTCACTGCTGAATACATCCAGTGAAGGGGCCCCAACTACGTCTCTGGATATTTGGTTCTGCTATCAAACTGCTATACTTTTAGGAAGCTTTTTGGAGTATATGTTGCTACAGATCATACTGTTGCGCAAGATGTGAGAGAAAAAGTTGGCTACTGTCCCTGGCATGTTTACAGTAATTCACTATATTTCATAGGCTGATTGATGAAAGTTATGCAATAATGAAATGTTTAGTCTTGAAAGATTTGGTGAGAACTTTATTTAAATAGCGTTGGACTAGTTTGCTGCATGTTTAACGGAAGTTAGTCTCAACTGAATTCTGTAAATATTTTCCCCAGTATTTTCTATACAATATGATTACTATTGTGCATATGTACTGGCTACATTTATTTTTTAGAGTAAGTCTCAATATGATTAACTGGAGGTGTTCCCCATTAAACAGCTTTAGGAAGGATGGATGGAAGGTGATAGATAGATAGATAGATAGATAGATAGATAGAGAGAGAGAGAGAGACAGACAGACAGACAGACAGACAGATAGATGATAGATAGATAGAACAAAAGAGAAAGAGAGAGAAACAAACAAAAAACAAATATATAGATGTAAATAGATAAACACCCACAACATATGTATACTTATACAACAACAAAGCAAGAGCTAGAAACCAGGAGTCTGTGACTTCTAGTTTTGCCTTCGACATGAAAGCCAATTGGGTGACTTCAGTCACTCTCCATTAGCACATGAAGTCAGGATCAGGCAACAAGCCAGTTGGTTAGTTCCTGCTGTAACCAATGGATCAACATATGGTTGATCCCCCCCCCAAAAAAAGCAGACCCGCACTTGTGGGAAAATGCTAGAAAGACAGATTTCTCTCTCTGTGTGTATGTTTGTGTCTCTTTCTCTGTGTGTGTGTGTCTGTGTGTATTCTGTTGTTATATATGTAATCACATAGTTTTATCACTTAGTTATTTCCACATGCAAAGTTCCACATGCATGTTTTTCCTGACCTTAAGGATTTGAGTAAAATAACTCTTACTTTGCAATTCTGTTAGGTAACAACAGATCTTATTTTTATACTCCAACAATTTTCATAATTCAAAATAAACGAGGGTAGACATCTGACATTTTATTTATGATTTTATACACTCCCCAAGCAATAGTCAAAGAGTGGATGAGAATGGGATGGAGTGGGAGATTTGTTAAGCTTGCTGGACTGCACATGAAATTCACCATGAAGTCAGAACTATCTGGTTCTAATTTCACACACACACACACCCCCACACACATGGTCCCTTTTGTATGAGTCTTCCATAAAATATCACAGCCCATGGAGGGAAGGAAAAATTAAAAACAGGCAACTTCTGCTAAATTGTCCATTTCATATGCAACCAAGCATATGGCATAGTCCTATGAGAAAATTCCTCCTTTTCCCCCTGCCAAATAAATTAAAAGAAAATATATAAAATACAATTCATTTTAATGTGGATCATTTTGAAGCCACATACCTATAAACCTTTCAATCATACCCTTTCTGTCCAAATAAGTCAGAGAAGATTGTTTTGAGTAGCAGCCTGTTCCCAATGCTTTGTAAAAGTCCACTTTAACAGGCAGTAATCTGGAAAAGGGTGTAAATGAAACAGGGGAATGGAGATTCTTCTGAAGATAACAACAATATGGATTCCCTCGTGTAAAGTTAGAAATAGCTGGAACACCTTCAATGAATCATAGTAACTATTATGATTGTTCACAGCTCCAACAATATTAAATCTTATGAGTATTATTGACAAAAAACAAATAAGTGATTTGTACATCAGTGGTGCTAAACTCACCACTTTTCATTAAACAATAGTGGAATAGCATTTAGCAGATATATTTTGCATTGTTTCAGAAAACTCTATTTTCTGGTGATGGTTGGAGGTCCTTCTAGCCCAGCTTCTTTTATTCCAACCAAGAGTAGTTCTCCAAGATTTAATATAGAAATTCCTGAAGGTTCTTCCATTTTTTGATAGATCCTATACAGGAAGATCTTAACTTATGACCACAACTGATACTAGAATTTTCATTTCTAAGTCAGGCAGTTGTTAGTCACGTCTAACTTTTTTGCCACGGTTGTTGAGGAAATCACTATAGTTGTTAAGTGAATCATGCAATCATTAAGCAAATCTTTGTTGCAAGCCAGCTGGGAAAGTTGCAAATGGTGATCACATGACCCTGACACATTACAATGATTGTAAATGCATGCCAGTTGCAAATGTCCAAATTTTGATCACATTGATGGTGGGGACGCTGGCACAATTGGTTGGATGTCACTTTTTTGAAGGCCATTGTAACTTTGAATAGTCACTAAATAAATGGTTGTAGTTGAGGATTACCTCTATAGGTCAATTGATAACCACAAATGCAAGTTCTAAGTTCTTCTCTCTCCTTGTCCTCAGTAACTAAACAACATTGCATTCAGAGCCTTTCCATATATTTTTCAGCAGCAACCAGTAATTTGCAATTTAGATAGGAAAATGTTGAACATCAGAAAACAAAATTATAACGCATTATGGATTGGAGCAGCTGCTGCTATAGCATAAATGCTTTTAGCAGCAACTATCTGTATTTGGTTCTGCTTATAACTCCAATCATTTATATGAAGTTTTTTGATATAAGCAATTGGCAAGTGCAAAAGACCAGCTGGTCACTATTTTTCTTCTTGATACAACATTCATAGGCTGCAGTTTATCACTTAAAAACAAAAGGTGAAGAAAGAAAAGAAATTTCAGTGTTTAAAGACATTTTAAAATTGCATTTCTTTGTTCCTTGCACTTATGTACTCTTCAAAAAATAAGTTTGTTAACATCTACTATTTTATAAAACAATTCTAAAGATTCCTCCCCACTCCCAGTTATGTTTCTATGTTTATGTCTGTCACTTTTTATAAAGTTTAGGAAGACAGCTAAAATTCTTTTATAAACTAATATTGCTGACCTAACAGGCACAAAGAGACACTTTTTTTCCACTTCAAACCAGCAGGACGAGTAAATGGTAGGCCATTAGTTTTTTCAAAGTTAAATTTATTTCAGGCTTGTTTAGTGGTTGACGGTATTTAGAGACTGTTCTCATTGTTTGACGTAAGGCACGGATTTTCTTTTCTTCTCTTTTTTTCTTTTCTTTTCCATTCACTGCACAAACAAGCCCCCTCTTTCTTATAGCTTCTTCTGTGGGGGTATATTCGGTTATGTTTTCCCTGAAGAAAATGAGGTAGAACAGATTTTTGTCTTTGAATTTTTAGAACCATATGCTCTAATTCTTTTTTCAGATCTTGTTTTTTTAATATCTTGGGCGTGCCTAAATCAGAGTTGAGCCCTGTGAACAATAAAAGAGAAGCTACTCATAATGGCTCTTGTGCCTCAAGCAGCGTAAATCAGACATAACTTGGTAGATAATAATGTTAAATGCTAATCGTTCTTTGCTGAGAAGAAAATCTCTCTTTGTTGTTCTTTTTGAAGTCTGGTGGTAGGAAGAAACAGAGACTTTTGAAACTGTTTTAGCAAAGCCCCAACATATTGTACATTTGACGGGTGCCTTGTCTACTAGAGCTCAATGCTAAATAGACTCTCTTGCTGATCCATCTTTAGAATGTCTGATATTTTCAACAGTCTGTTCCTTCCCCCTCCCCCCCTCTCAAGGGTTGTCAACAGGCCATCAGCACAGCTGTTGAGCCAAAGATCTTTCTTTGCTGTGTTACCTGAGATGCCCATGTGTGAATGTGGTGTCTCTAAGTTTGGCACTATTTCCTATTCTCACTAAAGGTGAAGGCTTATGTAAACATTTTCAGAGCACTAAGGCTTGAGCTGGAAACTTGCATTACCTTTCACTTCCTGGCTTGAGCTCTGAAAAGAAGCCTTACAAATTTGCAATAAAAGCCAGCTGTGGATAGTGCTGATTGGTTAGTATTTGTGATGTCCCCAAATCCCTTTCTAATCCTTGTTTTTCAAAACAATCCAGCTTAAAAAAAAATGGACAAGGAAATAGACAAGTAGACAGAGCAGATAAATGTTTGTTGCTATTTAATAGTCTATTGTGAATCATCTATTAATTATTTTAATTGAAGAATTCTCTAGACAAATTTCAAATGAATACATGATTTTAAAAATGAAGCAATAGCAGGCAAAAAGTATGTGAGAAAAAGCAGTTACTGCTGATTTGCTATTATACAAAGTCTAAATACCTTGAAGGTCTTGAAAAACACATTGAGAGAGGTTATTTTTAATTGTAAGTGAAACTTTAGCTAGGTTAGGATATACTTTCATAAATGAGTACGAAAATCCAGTTCCTATCCTTTGGTTTTGGATTAAATCATGTAGCGTAAAGTATCCTAAAATTATTTCTTATTTCTAAATTACATGAAATTGTTTCTTAGTTACCATTAGTGATCTTCCTACGCAATCCATAGTTCAGCATGTTGCTGTCAGATGTTCAAATAACATTCTCACCTCTCTCAAGGCCCAGTAGATCTTATCAGCAATTAGTGAAATCTGGCTCTTACTGGATTCTTCAGTGAACTTTGAGGATAATTAATTAATGCAATGTTTTATTTTTGGAAACTCAAGGTAATGTACACTTTACTTTCACTACAGCTCTATTTTGTATATTGGAGCGGGAAGTAGTGACTTGTCCTAAATTGCCCAATGAATCTGAGGGGCAACTAGACTGTATTCAGACAAAATGCCACATTTGATTAGTATTAATCATGTTAAAAGTTTTGTTGTTTTACCCAGAAAAAATTGTCTGTTATGAAAACCCAGAAAATAACTGAATTTAGGTTACATGAATCATGGGAAGATAGACTGTATAGTTGTGATATTTTCATGAATTCAGTTCCTTTTATTGTTTGCTTAATCTGTTTTGCATATTAACAAACCTCAAAAACCCCTGATAAATCTTGAGAGAAGATTCATTATTGCTAATATTCTTCTTACATATTTCTTTCAAGTCCCTTCTTCTGCTCTTCCCCCCTCCTCCCGGTTAATGGACAGTTCCACTTATTCTTGTATCATCATCATCATCGCAAAATAATTGTAAAAACTTGAAATTGTAAGCTGGCCCGGGAAGAGGTTGATTCTTTCAATTTGTCTTCTGTATCTGCTTTTCTCCATGCAAAATGAAGTCTATACCTGTCAGGTGTTGCCAGCACTGCAGTGTTGCTATGCCATATTTTTCCCTGCTGGATGGAATAACCACTTAGAGCAGGTTTTCCCAAACTATGAGGTGTACCACCCTTAGACGCCATCAGGGGAGATGTGAAAAACCCTTTAGTTACATTGTTACAATAAATTCACCTTTCTTGAAGTTTCATTGCATTGTTTCCATTCTTCACTTGTGTTCATTTTAGAGTTGGGATTTTTAGGGGAGTTGTATATGTTAAGATTACACAAAAGAGAGCTGTGATGGCAAAAAGTTTAGGAACCCCTGATTTAAAGGACTGCTTTTGTTTGCAAACGATAAGAACAGTTACATGCATTTTCAGTTTTACACGCACACATACACACATACACACTGATGAAATAAAATTCTGTACTGTATTGAAATTGGTAAATATATTTGTTAAATGCTAATGTTGACATTGTTTTATATGGTGCTTGACTGGATTTTTATGGTTTCATACTAACAGAAATATCCACTCATATTTTCTACTATACTCTTTATTATGTGGTAAATACCACATTTTAAATCTCAGATGCATTCCATAATTATCTACCAAGAACCACATACTGTGATATTTTTTATTTTTGGTACAGGTATTTATTTGGTACAGGTATTCCTCACCTTACAACTATTCATTTGAAGTTACACCGGCACTGAAAAAAGTGACACGACTGGGTTTTACACTTTACAACTGTTGCAGCATCCCCATGGTCATGTGATCAAAATTTGGGCGCTTGACAACTGGCGTTTATTTATGACAGTTGCAGTGTCCCAGGGTCACGTGATCACCATTTATAACCTGCCGACAAACAAAGTCAGGGGGGAAAGCCAGATTCACTTAACAACTGCAATGATTCACTTAACAATTGTGGCAAAAAGGTTGTTAAATGGGATGCAATTCATGTAATGCTGTCTTGTTTAGTAATAGAAATGTTGGTCATAATTTCCAAAACTACAAGATCTACCAGGACCTTTGAAAATATTATTGTTGTTAATGTTGCAGTAGCAGTTTTGATCTGTTGCAGTTTCAGTACACTGCATTTCTTTATGTGCCTTATTGTAGTTACTTAAAAAGAAGACAGTTTATTTTTCAATTATTTATTTTTTTAAAATGTGAGGATATTTCTTAAATTTCTTGAGAATATTGTACTGGTAAAGTTTTTCTTTCTATCTATTTTTGAATAAATATGGTGTTCTCCAGTTTTATTTTATATTTATTTATTTTTATCAGGCAATTAGGTAACATATGTTAATCATGAAAGTAAGGGATGTAAATTAAAATGGAAAATGTGCCATATCTCACATCTCATATTCCAGCCTTTAACACCCCTAACAATGTATACTTTCTATTGAAAAGTGAGACATATTGAATTCATTGGAGCTTATTTGCCAATGGAGCTATCTTTTCTTGTGATCTCCTAAACTTGAAACAAGGTGGGTGGGCAGTCATTTTTGCTGGCCATAACTGAATAACATCTTAAGGTTCTTGGATAATGTTCAGTTTCCTGAGAGGCCTATTCAGGAGAATTGACTTTTGGACACAAGTATATGATTGCAGCTCTGTGCTGTTGTCCTGTCCTACACAATAAACCCAAGCAAATCCATTGGATCGTCTGTTTTGGCATTGTCTAGTGAAATACATTATTTGCTTCCAACCCTAGAAATTAAGTAGATCAACCTGTGTTCTTCTTAATTAGGAATTCCAATTGTCCAAATTTTGATTATCATTCAGGCCATGTAATAAAATGAAATGTGGGATAATATAATAAATATTATAAATGCATTACCAAAACAACAATATATAAATGTGATTTTATTTATTTTATTTTACAGTACCTAAGTAGAGATTCAAACTTCAGGATTAATTAATAATCATGTGATTCTTCTTTTTCCCAGTGAAGTGGAATTTATACCTGACTACAGAAAAGTATTCTGATAAACTTGTCAAAAATTGATTCTATTTTTATTAATATATATTAGACTTTAAATTATATCAGCTTAAATTATACAAGCTTACATTTCTTTAAGTCAAATTATAAATCAGGGAGCCAAACTATAAAATTGGAGAGAACAGGATGGTGGTATCCCATGCTAATAAAAGGCTTAGCATATTAATAGCCCTTTGACATTATCAAGCATTCAGCTGCAGGATTCTGTCGTAGAGAAGAAAAGACTTCTTAACCCAACAGGAAGCATTGGCAAAGCAAAAGTGACATTAATTCTCTATCCCATACAACCAAATTCTTGTTTTTGAGAGCTACCATACTTGAAAACACCTTCTGCAAATTATGTTTTGTAAAATCTATGCATTCCTAGACAGTATTTCTTTACCTTATTTTATGTTTATCTTATTTATTTCCATCATTTTAATTTGCAACATAAGAATTCCTATTACAGTACCATTGAGATCACAACACGTCACCTTTTAATAAAATTAGAAATGCACATTTTTCATTATCCATTTATCAAGGTTTCCTCTGTCCGCTCATCAGTAATTTGCCTAATATGATCCTTCCAGTTAATACAAGTTCTACTTTTTTAGTAGGCATTATGTCTGAAAAGACTGATAAGCAGAAATTATATTTAATTCTACATATTACTACAGCAGTGAGAATAATTTTTGCACAATACTGTAAGAATGAAGGATTGCCATCAGAAGAAGAAATAATCACGAAAATATTGGAATGTGCAGAGATGGACAGACTAACTATGAGGCTGAAAGACAAAGAAGATACGGACTAATATAAAATTTGGAATTTATTTTATTCTTGGTTAGAGAATAGAGTGAAGGATTAGGAATTGAACATGTATTAGCTTAGCAAATTCCAGACAACTTGTTGATTGGAAAAATTAACATATGTTGATGGAAAAAAAATTAATAAAAAAGATTGTTAAAAAAAATAAAACAAGTTCTGTTCATTCTTGTTAAAGAGTGTTAATGTTATTTTTTAGTATTACTATTCCAAATTTTATCAATGGAACTTTGGGGAAGTTATGAAATACTAATTATGTTTAAAAGTGTCTTTCATGTATGCATTATTTTTTATAAACATATTCCTATCATAGCTGTCCTATATTCTTTACATTGCAAATTATTTTTCCCTTCCCATTAACATTTCAAAAGAAGTTAAATAAACATTAAATACAGATCACCACCTCTGTAACAAATCAGAAAATCAGATTTAAATAAGACTGACTACATCGAAGATTATTGTAATCTTCCCATCGATTCCCATTAGTTTACAAAATTTATAAAAAAAATCCTTAAAACAAAATAATTATGCTGCTCTTTTTATTGAATTCATCACTTTAGTATTGCATAAATGCCACTTAGTTAATACAGTAATTTAAATTACCCATGAAGTTACCTTCATTAATATGCAGATGAATTAAATATTATTGTACACATCCTTTGCTTCTTTATATTTTCAACTTTAATGAAATTAAAAATTCTTCACCAATCTAGATGAAAATACATTCAAATATTTGAGTGGCAATCAGCCATATTCCCATGCATAATTGAAAATGCTAGTTATAATTTCTAATGCCAGATATCGCTTAGGAGCATGGAGCCTAGAATACTGCATGTTCTAACCCCATTTTTTCTGACCTTTTAGATATGTGTAAGATGCTTTGCTTTGCTGTCAAATGTTCATTGTGTGAAAACATGGGAGTCTTCTTAGATACGATATTCAGCCTGGAGAACTCCCTATCAAAGGATATCAAACTAGTTCCTAACATGACATCTTTCTATTTACATGCAAAACAATTTTTACTTAGGTAGGTCTTGATATAAGTAGATATGTTTTTCATCGATTTGCACTATGAAATTTTAAATTCTAAAAGCTCCCTATGTGATGGAAATTAATTTATTAAAAAAGAGAGTCTCTTAAGAACAAATATTAAATTTGTTTACATAAAAAATGGACTGTTGTATGAAAGTGCTCACCTTAACTTTGCCATAATGAAAGTATTTAATATCAGTATTTCTGTCAGATACATTGTTTTTATTTACAGTTCTTATGTACCTTGGTCTGAGCTGGCTTAGGTTAGGAGACTCTGGACAATATACCCTTTGTGGATTCCCTTGTATATGTGGCAATGGTTCCACTCATCCTTTCAATTTTTCCTAGTACCTAAGAACAACATTTGATTTGTCTATAATTGCTGAGAATATTAAGGGGACTACATTGTCAATGGAATTTGTTAGAAGTCTGAACTTCAATTCATTTCTTTTGGAGAATAATAAATTTAGGTGGCAGTGGCACGTTAGCTTGTTTTCCTGATCTGGAGAATAACGGAGGCTAGGACTAGAATTAAGATTATAATAGTAAAGGCAGAAATAAAGAATAATGATAGATATCAGGCCATAAATTCTGCATTTCTGATTAAACATGCATAGTTTTGACTTATTTGGCAGGCTGAGTATTCAAAATGAATTCACGAAAACATTTGGATTTACAAGATAACAAAACAATATTGTACAACCAAACAAAACAAAGCAAACGTAATGCATAAATGTCAGATTTACTTTGGGTTCATTACACACAGAGCTACAGGGCCTCAATTTAAAACAGGATATGGGCTGAGTTTGTTTTCAAAATTAAGAGTAATTTTTTTTAAAGTTTAATTAACATTAACTCCAGTTTCCATATTTTCCTCAGCTTATAGAGAAAGAATTATAGAAAAATAGGGGAATTTAGGGGGGAAAGTGACATTCTAAGTGTAATAGAAAATAAATTACCGACTTTCTTGGAAGGTCTGCCCTTGTACAAACAAGGTTCCTTTTTACAGATGAACAGGGCTAGATTTAGACCGGCATCCGACTCCAGTGTAGCGTTGCCAGGCTGAGAGGGCACTGAACTTGGAAAACACCTGTTGTGGGATGTGCATGCAACCATCAATTCAACAGCTGAAACAAATGGTACATGCAGTTTATCTTTATTTGTAAATCTGACAGCACCTGTCTGACTGGATAACAGTGCTTTCAATGTCCGTCCTTCCTTCCTTTCTTTCTTTCTTTCTTTCTTTCTTTCTTTCTTTCTTTCTTTCTTTCTTTCTTTCTTTCTTTCTTTCTTTCCTTCCTTGAAAAATATGATTTGTGCGAAAACATACAGGATTGGTGACAATGCAAAAATCCTATGAGAGTGAATCAGATTCTGGCAAGCTATTTATTGTCATCTATGATGGAGCCATATCTAACAGGCCAATTGTGAATCAGAGTATTAAAAGGCTACAAAAACAATAAGTAAAATTTAATAAATATTGAAGACGCCAAGGCACTTTCCTGGAACTTTATATAGCTTATATATGCATTTTTTCAACTGGTGTTCTCCAATAAGTCAGGTCTGTAAAATCCATAGTCCCAGCTACTGTATCATGACCTAGAGTAAGTTAATCTAAAGAACTTATTTATTTTTGTGTCTAATGTTGACTGCTGGCAACTGCCAGTACTGCCTGTAGTTTTCTTGGGAAGGTTTTTCAGAAGTGGTTTACCATTGTCTTGTAAGGTCCCAGTCCCTTATGTGAACTTGAGATATTATATCAATCTAATCGTATAACCCAAGTGGAGACTTCTTGATCAAGCAGCACTTTATTTGATCAAATTAAGCAGCTGGGTGGCCAACAATCTGGAACGCTGGCAGAGTTACATCCAGAAGTGCCACACCTTAGTAGCATTGCTTTATAAACTTTGTTAATCAGACAACAGAGCCATTACATCATAAGGAAGACATCATTCATTCCTGTACACTCCCTTATTCCCTCCTTCAGTACATCCCATCCATGTATATGGTTCTCATGCCTGCATGAGATTTCCTTGGTGCAAAAGCCGATTATAAAATGCAAGAAAGCAACAGTTAGACTAAACAATTTCCCTTTGTTCCAGAACCTTTCAGTCTTCTTCCTGGAACTGAGAGGGTGTGACTGGCCCAAGGTCACCCAATTGAATTTGTGCCTGAAGGAAGATTAGAACTCATGGTCTCCCAGTTTCTAATCTGATGCCTTAACAACTACACCAAATTAGCTCTCTTCTCAGTGGTACTTATGGTTAAACACATTTGGATATGTAAAGCCAATCAGTGTAAGTCTGCCATTAATATTTTGTCATAATCTAGACTAGCATTATTTTTCTTCCATTCATTCATGTCTGATTCTCAGAAATTGCCTGGAGAAGTCCCTGCAGTTTTTTTTGGCAAGGTTTTTCACAAGTGGTTTGCCATTGTCTCCTTCCTAGGGCTGAGAGAACATGACTGACCTGAGGCCAGACAGCTCTCTTTCTAAGGGTCTGCAACCAAGCTATTATTTTCTTACTATATTAGTAACTCTGATCTTCATTATTATCAGCTTATTGACTCCTTGCTAAAATCTTGACCTTACTGGGCTTTAGACATGTTTTTAATGAAGATCATTTAATGGAAAATGGTGTTCTTAATAAAACAGAATGATTATATGTATATATAGAATATTGAGTTTTTTAAAAAAATAATCTTCACTACCTCAAGGGCACTAGTAATAAATCATGGGAGAAATTGCATGACAATCTTCTTCTTTATGTTTATTTAGATTTTATTTATGTATTTATTTATATTTATAAAATATTTGTAACATGTATTGGCCACCCATCTTACCTCAAGGTAACTCTGGGTGGAGTTTATTTGATTCTAAATTGGATTTCCTACTACTGAAAATATGACATATAAGACAAACAAGGTTAATTAACTTCACAATTTCATCAACAAAAGCCACATTGTTTACTAATAATTAATGGCATATTATATTTAATATGAAAAGGAAGCAATATAGAAATGTATTGCTCCTAAATTAAATATTCATCTTTCCTAGTCTGTTAAATGATTTGTTACTATATATTTAGAAATACTTGTGTTAAAATTGGCAGCTTTTATTTTCTGCTTTCTAGTACAGTATTCTTTGGCTTGGATATAATCTTTTCTTGTTAAACTTTCTAAAAAGAAGCAGGAGAGAATAAACTCTCTGATTTGGATCCTAACTTCATTGTGATTTGTCTGTCAGTTCACTGGATTCAAAATCTTCCATCACAATTAACACCAGATTTCCTTCTCCTTGAATGCTCACAAGGTTCTCCAGTGATGGCTTTTCAGTGTGAAGACCTGGAACAAGAGGATGAATTCAATAGCAATCCAAATTGGTGAATGAAGACTATTCTTAGGCTATTGTGCTGGTTAGTAGCATGTGGGGAGGTAATAACAGGGTATTATAATCTTCCTTAATGTCTCATCTACATATCAGTCTCTTGGGAGCTGAAATCTTTTCAGGCAGAGCTTTCCAAAATAAAAGGTATAGATTTCCCAGGAACATTAGTGTGAACATTAGTCATATAAAATAAGTAAAAACAACACTTAAACAACACTTGCCTTTTTTTTACTTCTTGTTCCCTGATCTCAAGATACTTGGCGTATCTACAGCATCAAGGATCAAGCAGAAGTGAAGATCAAAAAATAGGAGCACAAAATCTAGTTTTAAACATAAACAATTCTTTTTAAGGCTAGGTTTTGTATATAACTTGTTTCAGTTTGCTTTGGAGATGAGTAAGCAATCTCAAACTCACTTCACGTTAATCCAGGACTTTCAGGGTGGTAGTGGTAGACTGCAGTATCAGAACAAGGGTAATTTTTCTGTTAATTTAAGGAAAGCAAAACAAAACTACCCAAATCATCTCAGTTATAAATCTGGCTAAGACCGAAAGGCCCAGCTTAGATTGGGCCAAATGTTGCCCAAAGTATTCCAGCTAATATAAAAATGGTACAGTATTGCTAATGCTTAAGGCAGATATTTTTATTATAATGACAAAATCTTGACAGTCACTTAAATAATCCTTTTAATGTAGGAGCCCCCAAACTCTTCAGCTTATTGACCGTATTGGTGAAGTTTTAGATTGTTTATCCAACCCAAACATTTATTATATAAAAATAATTTAAGAAATACTCTTTTAATGAATTGTACTATTAATAATAATAACATCAGTAATGGATAGTCCCACTGATCCTTTGCAGTTGATTTTGAGTATTGTGAGGGACCATGCACCAAAGTCTGCTCATTGATATATAACTCTATATGTACAATGTTCAACTTTGAACTGACTATTTCAAAGCAAAATATTTCTCCATTTCTTCTATACAAGTTGTGTAGATCAAAGTTCCTGAACCTGGGGCCTTCCAGTTGCATCCTTAGAACTGCTGGGACTTATGTTGAAAAACACCTGAAGGCCACCAAACTGGAAAAGAAAAGTTTATGCTAGCTTATGTCATCATGAGGTTTATAGAGGTAATGTTGCTTTGTAACAGGGATTTTAAGGTTAGAAATTCTACAGTAAAGAACAACACAGTGTTTTCTGCACTAAGGGCTAACTCATGTTTTTTTTTAATAATATCTACATCCAAGGGATTAGATTCTATTTACTTTAAATTATATATGAACACAATACTCAAAAGTATGACAAAAATACTGTGCACAAAATGTATTAAAATAACATAATTTGCAATATGCATAAAATAAAATAGGTTTCTTTAAAAATCATTATGCACATCCCCCCTAAATGAAATATTATAAAACATGTTATGTACAAAACATTGAATAAAAATAATAGATACTGGTGTAAAATGTAGGAGTTTATGATTATCATGTTAGACTAGGACTAGAGAGAAGACCATTTTATACTGGAATTCAGGCTCAGGCATGGAAGCTGACCGGATGACTTTGGCCAGGCGCTCTTTCTCTCTCTCTACACCAATCTCCATTTAGTCTGACTAACTGATTGGTGGGGATTCAATAACACAAAGCACCTTGAAGAGAATTGCATTTTCTATTCCCCTCAACAAAAAAAGTACTGTCATTCAGATAAACCTCAGTCAGTCTGCACAGACCTACTGTATACAATAAAGTCTGCAATCTATAATATTTTTTTTTTATTCTGGCTTTGGTTATTGAGTCAATTGGCTTGGGCCAAGGATCTTATTGTGACTGGATTTTAATGTGTACAATGACACAAGTTTCTTGGGATTTTGTCATCAAGGAATTTATTTTTCATTTTTAATCCTATTTTTTTTAACACTGCTTCCTCTGTCTCTGTTGTTATCATCAGAAAAAAGTCCAGATGGAATAGCTGCACAATATTTTGTAACGCTAGGAGCTTTCATGTTGGTATATTTCATGCTACCTATTTCAATATTCACGTAAGTATCTTTAAATACCATGCTGTGATTTTTTTTGAAGTTACAGATGATTGTAGAACGTATAAAAATGTATCTAAAAGCACAATATACTCTTTAGTTTTTCCCAGCAAAATTCATGCAATTACTGTATGAATATGGATGCAACATGGAACAGTTGGCAGATTAACACATTTATACATTTTAGCATGGACACCTCATATTAAATTCATCTGCAGCTTTGTTACCTCCTTTAATCTGCCTTGTTTATGCATTCAGCTAGTCTCCCGTAGGAATAAGTGTCTCACACATTCCTTGCATTTCCGAAACAGAGTGGTATCTCTTTAAACATGTGGCAGACTTGATCTCATAATGGGACTCAACCATTCCAAACTCCACAGCTTCACCTACCAATTGCTATATAATTTAGCTGCTACAGTGATTATGGAATGCTTAATCAGATTTTATTAATCAGATTTTCAAGGTTACTCAATTTTACTAGTCAACCCATTGGGTTTGAAGGTAACTGTGAATTCAAATTGTAATATTACTTATTCAAATATTACTTATTTGCAAAATGTTTTTGCTTCTCCCCAGATCCTGTCTGACCATAATGCTGAATTTTAATGGCATGATTGCTGCAAATAAGTAACATCATTCCCACTAAATTAAGACAGAAAATGCTGAAACTGGGTAAAATACTAAAATGGAATTAAAAAGCAAACAAACTCCAAATCTTGAAAGACATTAAAGAACCATGGTCTCACTTATGCATTGAAATGACTCTACTCACTTTGCCATCTGTATTCAATCCTTTTTCAAAGAAATATGAGACACACCATGTGAAAAACTGTATGATAAATTTAATCCATATTAGTGATAAAGAGCTCCCCTCCTCAACTTCACACCTGATTGATTACAAGAGAGATACATTATATACCATTCAGTCTCAGATCAATGGCCAATATACAACCTCAGCAGCTGACTATCAGCTATGTTGGGGCTGAATGAAGTGCAGAAGCATTATTAGTGTTTTATTTCAATAGTCCATGCAGTTGGGATCAAAATCAGCAAGAGGACAGATGTAGTGCCGTGATGCAGCCCTATTTCTGATGTTCATGGGACAACATTGTTTGTACATTGAAAAGGGTAGAGCTTGTATCAGAGCTTTTATCAATTGTGTTCCATCTGCCAAGCAGCAGAAGCTGAGGGATTTCTTATTGATGGTAGATTATTGGGTGAGTGAATGAATGAAACATTAATTGCCATTAATGTTAAGTATTAGATATTTCTACTCTACAGAGCTTTAGGATATAAACACACGTATGTGAATATGTGTGCATATGTCTGAAATTTACTATTTATGCTTGCATATTACTTACTCCATAGATTATAGGCAATTATAAATCTAAAATTATCAAATTATTCAAATTGATATAAAGGTATTTATAAGAGAGGAAAGAAGGTTTTCAAAACATGGCAGATAAGGACTAGATAACACTTCAGCTTTATCTCTTAAGAGAGGCATCAGGCCATTGATTATGAAATCTTGGAGAAAGAGGGACAAATAGCAGGATCTGTAAGTCCAGCAGAACATCCAGTTCAAGAGTTGCTATTTCAGATGAAGCAGAACCATCATTGGAACCAAACAGGAACTCTAATGTTTTCATAAGAACAATCCAAACTTGTTTGGGATTTAACTTGTTTCATTTTATTTGCATCACAGCTTGCAAGAAATTACCTCTATTACATCTCAAATTGGTCTTGGAAAGGTGATATAATAGAGGCATAAATGACCTCTCTCAGAAGTATCATGTATATGTTAAATATTGTAACATTATCACAGGATGCCTGGAATTGCATAGTCAGGAAGGAAAAGATTCACTGTAAAAAAAAAGTATTTCATTCCCCAAACCTTACAGGGAGTCCAGATATATATTAAGGTCAATAATAATGAATAAGACCAAAAGGGACATACTCCCTCCTTTCAGGTCTCAACAAAATTAATCCATCAGAACAACCAGTGTAGCTTTGGTCCCAGACTCACTTCATCTAATATCCTCTGATACCCCTCAATAGCATCCAAAATATTTCCCCAAAGTTGAAGATTGGAGACAGGCAGAAGTTATATAAAGGATCTGGACTGAGAGACTGTGCCCTTGTGACCATGGCAGGAGAGAACACAACTTTTCCTTCTTTAAGGCAGTTGGTATTTGTTTTTCTCAAAGAAGCATTGATCTTCTGAAAGCAGCCACATATACGCTTGTTGTCCAAAGGACCCAAATGGGGCATGAGTGGCTGAGCTCATACCCTGAAGAGAACCCGGCTTACTTATTCACTTTCCTAAGATTAAATGAAATCCAATTAACATTATAAGATAGTGCCCTGGTTGGAGTTAGACTTGGTCCCAGTGGCATCTAAACAGAGCAAATACAAATTATTTTGTCTGCAAAGAATCTTACAAAAGTTGCAGCTTCATCTTTTCCTCACATCCTTTCTGGGAAAAGAATCAGTTTTCCCTACTTGATACTCTCCAGATGTGTTGGATTACAACTCCCCAAATGGCTACTCAACATGGTCATATGTAGTCAAATACATTTGGGAGTCGGGGAATTGTAATTCATCACATTACTGGGCATAAGCTTGGAGAAGCCTGCAACAGAGCATCTCTTGGTAAACAAAAAGATCCTTGGAGCCAAGGGCTTAATTCTCTTAATAGTTTAAATCCTTGTTCTTGTTCTTGTTTTTATTTTTTCTTCTTTTGTTGAAGGAAGTCAGAGCAGCATGCAGAATGGATTTTTTCCTTTTAGCCACACCAGAATCCAGCGATCTAGGCAAGGCTGAGAGAAAGAGGAAGACAGAATGACTGAGTGAGTAAGGGGGAAGAGAACATTCAATGAAGGGAGACTTTAGTTGTCTATAGCTTATAGAATCCACACTAGCATTCCTTCAATTTAGATCATTGTTTTGCATTTTTTCTACCATCCTCGTGTAATTTGAAAGTGTTTCCTAGAGTGTGACAGCCTTGCATTATTTTTAGTTATCAGGTGACTAAGAGGTACATGTGTATATCTTGACTTTCTTTGGATCCATCCTGTCTTCAGCTAAATACCAACGGAATAACAGAGTTGGAAGAGACCTTGAAGGTCTTCTAGTCCAATCCCCTGCTCAAGCAGGAAACCCTATACTTTTTCAGACAAATGGTTCTCCAATCTCTTCTTAAAAACCTCCAGTTTTAAAAACCTCCCAGGAGGATATCGTAAGGAAGTTCTTCCCATGAGGCTACTTTCAGATGTGTGAGTAGCCAGTGATAGGTGCAGTCTGATCTGCAAAGCAATACCACCAATAGCATCCTTCATTGGTTCTAAAAAAGAAAATGTGCTCAAACATATAATCTGCTTTCAAGCTCTCTGATAGTAAAGGAGAAGTGGCAGGATGGCTAATAAAGAAGTGGCCAATAAAAACGGTGTCAGAAAATTCTTGAAGAATTGCAAAAGGATGGGCAAACCATAAGTAACCCATCTCTGAATGAATCTGCTAGAATTTGTATCATATCACACATGAGGAATTCTATAATGGATATAATGATTATCACAAGCTTAGTTGCTTTGAAAAAGCCAAATGGAACTGACTATAGTATACTGTATATAGTCTTCAGATTTCAGAGACTGCTTGCCTATGAATATCACTTCCTGGAGATCAGTAGTGGAAAAAATTAATAACTTTTATTTTTCTTTATGGGTTTCCTAGAGATATTCAGTTGGTTGTAGCTGGGATTACAGGGACTGTTACTATGATTCAACAGGATCTTTTCTGTTTCTTATCCACGACCACAGTATGTTTTTTATAGAAATCTGTTTACAATTATTTGTAAAATAATTAGTTCACACTAGAAAAAAGAAGGTGCAAATTGAATGGACTAATTTATATAGTTAGATGTATTTAATTATTGTAAGATGTACTGACATCAACAATTATTGCCATCCCAATTGGCAAAAAAAAAAAAAAAAACCACAACTCAGGACCATATTGGTTAGAAACAAGCAGAAGAGGCCTTCATCCTGCAGTGGATAGACAATGGGTAAAATGATGATGATGAAGATGTACTGATGGCTTGTGCATTTGAATGAGATATACATTAAATATAAGATATAAAAATTAACACCATCTCAAGCATATGCTTTTCAGTAATATTAACTAATACTTTCATCTGTAGGCCGTCAATACTAATGAAATTAAGTTATTATTTTAGATTTTCATAGAATTGCTATGTGTAAGGAATGTACAAGAGCAATTCCTCAATAAAAAGGCTTAAATGTATGATTACAATTTCAAGATTCCAGTGTCCGTCAGAGAAAAACTTTATTATCTTGGCAAAATACCTCACTATAGAATCTCATGATTTTATGAAACAGAGATAAGTTCTATGTCTTTGAAGGAAGTTTAAAATTGCAGTGAAATTTTGAAGGTATAATGAAACACAAATAATGCTAATATTATAATGTTGTTTTATTAGCTTTATATACAGTATTTTCCTTCCTCTAAGAAACAGGGAAATATACATAATTCTGTCCTCTTTGATTGTATCCTCACAACATTCCTCTGTGGTTTGGATTTTGAACCTTGATTTTTTTCTAGTCCTAAATGAACATCCAACTTGAGTATAGTATATTCATTAGTTTCAAAATGAGATAGTGAAAACATAATAAACTGTGCTAGAGTCCTCTAGACTGTAAAAATACCTTTACATTAGAATGAAATATTTTACAATGCCATAGGGTAGAATTTTCATCAAGATTGAGTAATGAAGATAGATTAAAAATTATTGAACCTACATTTTTTTACCTCATTCCCAGACTACTAACTACAAATTCAGTTTTTTGGCATATAAAATCTTTGTTTCCTTCGTTGTACTATATAATTCTCATTTAGTCACCTAGAATGGGAATATTTTCCAATGGAGTCCAAACTAATGCTGAAGGAACCTATCTAGCATTCACTTTGCATGTTTTATACCCAAGCAAAAGCTATGTCAACTTATTAATTTAACTATTACATTTATATTACCCTTTTTCCACAATAGAAGCACTCCAAAAGATTTTATTTGGTGGTTTTCTATTTAGATATTAACTATTTGGCAAAGACACATTGCATTATGGACCTTCAGAACAAAACCTAGAATAACTTTTTACAAATACTAAAAACCCTCTTCATTAATCACCCTCCCCACATTTAAAAACCCATTCTTGGCAACCTTCTTAACCCAAGCAATAATTGAAGTCAATATATACAGGTTTGGGGGAAAGGATATCCATTTTTTTATTTTTTTTCACTCATAATTATTTACAAATACACATTATAACTTTTATATACATTGCACATTTACATGGTAGAAAAGTACAAAACTATATATTTAAATGAATTTATATTTAACTTGTCATGTTTGAAAATATAAAATTGCCTCAGAAAAAGAAAGTACTATGAAAAGCAAGAAACTTGAACTGATAAAGTTTTGATATAATATTCTGTTAACATTTGAATGTGAAACAAAAAGAATGTTTAAAAAAATGGAACGCAGGACCATCTGCAAGGACAGACCTAATAAAACATTGATGCTCATGACAATGTATTTTCATTTTTCTTCTTTTTCTTAAAAAAAGAAAATAATGCTTTCTTTACATTTAGCCACATAGCAACTAAAAAACCCTTCATAATCCGATCTTTGGGTTTGAATTCTCATAGTACAATATAAACGTTCAGGATTTTGAGATTCTATTACTACATGATACAATCAGAGAATATAGGCAGGGAAAGAGGTTCTGTTAAAGCTTTTTCTCTTTCCATCTCAAATATATACTTAATTCAGTTTACAGTGCCTTTTGGTCAGTCAAGATTCCTTGTAAACAAATATCCGAGGGATCATGTATTTATATACAGAATTGGCAAGAAGGAAACACAATAAATAGAAAATGTAACTGAAACTGTCATGCAAAGTTTTGTTAAAATGGAAAAGAGTTAACATTGGCAGAAATAAGGAGCTGAAAATTGTAATTGGGGAGGAGGGTTAGGCTCTAAGGAATGGATTTATAGTTTACAAGAAAAAAGCTTTACTTTACAAGCAAGAGACCTCACAATAAATAACACAGCTCATCCCATAACGATTACATTTCTTCTTCAAAAAAAGGTGTACAGTCAATCAGACTTCTTTAATGTATAAATTATAAAACATGACACAGTATAAATAAATGCCTACAAGATTCAACTATATGTATACTTCTTTCTTCCCCAAATAAATAAGCATACACTTATGTACAGTATGGACATTGTAATTCTTGCCCAATGGCTGTTTCAAAAGGGATGGAAATTTTACCACTCTAGAATGGAAGATATAGGAAAGCTGTAGTCCTGGTCATCATCTTCCTCCTCTTCCTCAGGATCTTCATTGATGGCTAGATAGGAGAATACAGGGGAGCTCTTGTTTAAATACGGATGACAAAGCGCAGAAGCTGTCTGTGCATGTTTTCAAAGCCCCCTGCATAGCCAAAATAGGATGTGGCATGTTTTTTAAAGCGTAGATTGCAGTGAGATGCACTTTGGCATCTGTGGTTATACAATAAAGTTGATTGTGGGTTTTGGTTTTTTGTTTTGGATGTATGTGTAAAGTGTGTGTTACATAATCTATGAAGTCATAACTGCAGCAAGTTCTGGAGACTCAATGGCTCAGGTTTATTTGGCAGATTCCTGAAATTAGATAAAAAGTGCTCTTGTGTTCTAGGTTTTTAAACTGCTGTTGAGTCCTTCATTCAGAGGCCATTGTGAGCAGATAGCAGCCCACATGGTTAGGGGTTAAGCTAGTTTGGGAAGGGTTGAGGTGAGGGAACAAATATGTTATAGCCATGTGTTAATAAAGCAGGCAGCAAAGCACACTCAAGCAAACAATATTAATGGAAGGCAAGAAACAGCTAGGAAGATGCATTTAAGGCAACTTTCTGACGTTAGACACTTCCCTAAAAAGAGAAAGGACCTCCAAACATCTGGTTTTTCTTCGCATCAAGCGCAAGATTTCTGCATAATACATAAATCTTTCTACATAAGATCTCACTAATGCATAGTTTTCTTTCCTGTTTAATAAAGGTTTCCATCCTCACCTATTTCTAAGGATTTTTGTTTGTTTGCCTTCAGAAGATTAAAGTTCCTGCAAGGGTAAAAAATCTCACTTACAGTTGCAAGATCCTGGGTGTTTTACTTCCAATAGCACACCCAGGGAACAGGCTGCTTCCTTCATGGCACACTCACTTGGATAAGTGGTGTTATCACTGGCACAGACAGCTTCGTCTGATTTGCTTTCTGGACATAGCTCATCACAGAGGGCACACCGTCCTCTGCCCACTTTGGAATCCCACAAGCATTTCTTCCCAGTGCTGCACTGGATGTCTTCACAAGATTTGGCTTCTATAAAGAGTTTTCATTAAAAGAAAAATGGGAAGAGTTAAGGGTTAAAAGAGCAAAAGGAAAACAATGCTCTCAAAAATGTTGGGGGTAGTGAATCCCACCACCCCCCAAAAATAGAGGAAAGGCAAAGGTGGAGAATTTGAATTATTACCAAGTGTTGGGGTAGAGGATAGGGTCAAGGGTGCTACTAGGAAAGGCAGCTTATGAAGGTGGTTGAATTCTTCAGCTGAAAAGCAAAGTCACTGTGACTGCATGCTCTATGGACAACACCTGTAGTGTTGCAGAAATGATGCCCAACCTTCAAGACAAGACGCATAGTATCCAAGACCAGTTCTGAACTTAGTTTAGCAGAAAATATTATACCTCTTCCTATTCCCTGCTGGTATAAGTAGTGTTATCTCAATTCCAGCCATGCTTGATGTAGAATCAGCAGAATTAATGGGACTTAAGTGAGTATGACTAAAACTACTATCCAACAACACTTGGGAGGGTTACCCAAGAACCATGCAAATCAACATATTTCCCAGCCTTAAGTTGGGGAGAGACCTCTGATGGGAAATAAAATGTTGACAATCATCTTGTACTGACCAATAGCCTCAAAGGCTGATTCTTTTCAACACTAAAAAAGTTAAACCTTGGAAAAAAACAGCTTTAACAAAAGGAACAAAAGGAATGTTGATTGGGTTTCTTTGCCTGATAGGATTGTATATTCATTACAGCAATTTTATTTGATGCCCATTTTGAGGTTCAAGGTAACTGAGAGTACTGTGTATTGTGTTTTCCTGACATGCATACAAAAAGCATGCTATTCACAAAAACCAGATTTAATGAATCTAATGGCAGGAATGTTCCTAAAAGTTGAAATAGCTTGTCTACTCTCTGCTGATGCTTTGCTTTTGTTGGCATATCCATGTTTGTCTGTGTGTGTGTGTGTGTGTGTGTGTGTGTGTGTGTGTGTGTGTGAAAGAGAGAGAGGGGGGGGAGGGAGGGAGGGAGGGAGGGAGGGAGAGGGAGCGATCAGGCTATAGCAAGCTTGGAGCTTGATCATTCAAAACTACTTTAGTCTGAAGAGCTGATATTTAGCTGTAATAGGATAGTTCTCATACATGGTTATACTTTTAAAAATGGCATGTACATGGCATGACTTCAGTGTTAACTCTTTGACCTAAGAAAGGACTTAGGACGTCAGAAGCCAATCTATTTATTTTCCCAGTCTTCAGCATTTGTCACCTAAGCCAGTGTCACTAAATACAATAAGAGTTAAGTTTGAATAGACATTTAGAATTTAATCTACATGATTCCTTATTTAATATTGGTCTCCCAAGTTCCTAGTCAAAGATCTCCCTACACTGCACAGTGCTCAGGAACTGCTGAAGCTCACTTGATCTTGGATGTCAGTGCTCACAGTTTAAAAAAAACAATAGATTTTTAAAGTGAAAGGCATGTAGTATGGCAAACGGGGAAGAAATGCTTCGTTTCTTGGAAAAATGGATGGCTAAATGACCTTTTTTAAAAATCATGATCAGATGTCCTAGTGTACTGGCTGCAGTCTAGATCTGACTTCTGAAACTGGTGCCTTCCTATTGTGTCTAGGCAACAACTCTCCAAAATCTTGGAGGTCATTGAGATTGGGACTTCTGGAAATAGCCTTTCCAAGGCCTTCAAGGGTTGGATCCAAAGAAAGGACTATAACATGATGTTATAGAAAAAGCCATTTATAATATCTTCTCTATCTGTCATGTAATGAGGGTCAGATAACAAAGATCAGCATTAAATTAAGAAAGAATGTGTTATGAATAATCTGGTGAATGGCTATTGAGTTTATCTCACTACACTGAAAGCTGTACCTCACATATCAAGGCTTTGGGGTCTCTCCACTTATTTTCTTTCTCTTTCTGATAATACCATTTGATGCAACAAACACAAACATTAATGCAAGAATACTACAAATGTTACATCTTGTTTGATTTTGAATTCAAAAGAAAATTGAAAAATTGCAATAAATGGACAGATTAGCCTTTTGAAAAATCAGTCTATAAAATCATTCTATTAGGTTTAGCAGTACTAACCTAGAACCTATGATTTAAGAGTAGTAGTTGTAAAAGCACAACTATTTTGGAAAACTGGATATGATTCATCAATGTTCAGCATTTTAAAAAGTAGGTTATTTAAATGGGGAAGTTAGGCATATATTTAAATCTGTTCCCTTAAAACCAAAGGAACATAGAAGCATGTTAGAACATAGATAGCAACTGTGCCTGTGCCTGTGCCTATGTTGCAGATTACAGAACCCTAGGACTCTTGTTTGCTATATTTGCTTCCTTCCTTTCCAAATTATCAATCATCAGTTAGGGTTTACTGCTTCCTTGCTTCTTTGTCATAGTGAGGAGAACAATAATCTTCTTTGTGGCACAAAGAAATAGATTGTATGTGTATTTTTGTGTAATTGTGTGCATGTGCAAATGCTTGCTTACATTACAATTAGATGTGGACTCAGAAATATTCAGTTTGAATCCTCAGGGTTTCACATGGTCTCTAAAAACTTTGAGTATAGCCTCTAGAATCCATGCAATAGTTGAACCTGAACTTTAATATTTAATGTGACAGGAGATCACCTGGGGAATAGTTATATTAGTGTTATGATATTAAATTGTGTAGCATTTACTTTTCTGATGGTACTGCTTACATTATGAAATGTCTTTCCTGGCTTGGCAGATCATTCAAAGGACAAGTAAATTATTCTTCAGACCTCTTTTAGAGGAATCAAGTCTTAATCCAAATGTAATTTGATGTTTCTGATCTTTTAGTGGAAAATGATTGTATTTATTGTTTCTATTTTATCAATGTATAAGCCACTTCAAGATGCTGATACAGTTTTGAGGATTAAGTTTGGTCATGATTTTAGTACTTGCAGATGTCCATTATATGTATGACCTGTTATTTATTATTTGTAAGGGAGAAAAGCGGTTTTGGATCAATCCAATGTGTGTTTCCTAAGCTTCCTTGCCTAGCAAAATGTTTCCATTGGAATCCAATTGAACTGAATCCTAAGCCATGTGGTCAAAAAATGTCTTCAAAGACTTGGTATTCACAAGTATCACAGATTCCAGTGGAATCAAGGTCAAAGACTAGTCTTCAATAATTGTCAACTAGATTTGGTGGAAAGTTTTTTGACCAAATTCTATCTTTCTGAATCCAAGGAGTGCATTCCTATGAGTTTTTAAAATATAATTTTGTATATAATAGCATTTTTCCATAGCAAGGACGTAGCTGTGATGTGGCAGATGTAGAGTGGATTGTTTTATGCAAGAGCTATGCCAGGGTTCCCCCCCCCATTTTAATAATTTGAAGTCAGAACTAGCAATTTTTGAAAATATCTACTTTTTCTTAGCATATTTGTCTCCTACTATTTATTAGGAATGATTTTAACTCATCTACTTTTTTTCTTATTCCTAAATAAGTCAGCCAGTCAGAGATTGTGTAATAGTTTTATCTGGTCTGTAGGCTTTGACTGTATAATGCCATCACTGAAGACAAGTTAGATCAATTCAGCATAAACGACAGCAATAAAATAAATCTCTTTACAAAGACCCAGAACTTTAGACATTTTAGGTGTTGGCAAATATATTATAATAAATTAAAAATGGCTATTATTAAATATGGAAGAACATGCAGATTTATAAATATGAAATAATCTGATTTGAGTATAACTGGTTAAAATGGAATATATCTATCAACCAGTGTCAATATAAATTATGCAAAAAATCTCTCACCTCAGTTAGCTAACACTGAACTAGGATTATTTAAAAAAATCATGATACTTCATTCATTTCTGGAAAATAGCTGAAATATTTGCAGACCCAATCCCGATACATTATTGAGATCAAGACAGGGAGTGATTCATTTCTAATCTTTTGGGTAAACATCCAGAACCAATTTATTTACCTAATCAACTTCTTCTGACCTATTTGGGTTTATTGCTGCCCCATCAGCAGCCATAAGAGAACAAAAGAAGGGAAAGAGTGTTTGTCATTTCTGACATATTGCTCTGGCTGCATTTTAGTGGACTGGAAGTTATATTGTTCAGTCAAACAATTTCTGTTCAGGAGAACAGAAATGGAAGAGGTAACGGAAATCAGTGAAGGTGACTGATGAGAGTTAAAGAGTGGCCAAAAATATGTGGATCAGGAGCTATTAAAATATATAGAGAATAAGGAAGGGGAAATAAAACAGACTTGTAAGATTCTGTTATTATAGCCTATCTCAATCAAATATAGTTCTAGTCTTTCTTTGGAGTCAGTTTCCTGGTCTGGGTTATCTAGTAGGGTTGACATCAATCTTGCAAGCCTTATTGTACTTTATCTCTTCTCCTTCTTACACTCCATTGAATTTGAGAGGCATTTCCTTGAGTAGCTTCAGAATATTATCTCAGTCTCTAGGACAGGGGTGTCAAACTGCCAGCTCGTGGGCCGGATGCGTCATGCCGAAACTGCGCCCACCCCATTGCCGGTAATGGAAAACGTCACGTGACGTTGCGAGTTTGACACCCCTGCTCTACAATTTAAAGAAGAGTTCAGCTCTCTTTGCCTAGATAATAGTTTTTGCATATTTCTGTCAAAGTCATCCCCTTTGCTTTCTATAGGGCCTTAATATTAGCTTAATACTATTATTTATTTATTTATTTATTTATTTATTTATTTATTTATATTGGCTGTCCAGCTCCAGTGGTTTCTGAGAGATGTACAAAACTAAGGAAAACACATTAGAGGGAAACATTATGAATTTTCAAATTTCATATTGCTTAAAGTTGGATGTATGGATTTTGCTATCAATTCAGGAATAGGGATCTTGTGGCTTTCCAAAAGTTACTAAACAATGTTTCCCAGCAATCCTAGTCAGCACAATTAACACTAAAGTATTCTGAGAATTGTAGTTTAGCTATATTATCCTAAATATTGCTTTAAGCAGCACCTACCATCTTCTCTTTTGCTTTTGAGAAGCCTGCATTCTACTTGAGACTGTTAATTAAAGAAACATGCTACTGGATCAATCTATGTTTGATAAATAAACATAATGATATATTTGTAATTTACTGTCTATAATCTGAGATAGGCACATAAAGAGATTATAACTTTTGGTAATTTACACATCAGGGGAGTTCTCTTGGCAACAATATGCAAGTGGTTTTCCACACATAAAATGGGTTGAAATCAGATCTGTTAACTTACTCGCCAAACTATCCTTCTCTGTTTTAATTTGTCATTTTAAAACCGGAAGTAATATTTCATAGCAGAAGATGTGGGCCAAACAAAAGAATCCCTATATAAGCAGTATGATTTTTTTCCTATTCCCTGAGCTGGTGCAAATAAGAGATTAAGCTATAATCAGAAAGCTTCTAATTTCAAACTTGCTTCTGACTTTCACTAATTTTAAGGGGCTTTTAGTAAATTACTCTCTTCAATTTGCTAAGATAATAACACCAATGGAATTTATGGCAGAGGATAGACCTTCAGATGTGGCTGAATCATCGCTTTCAGCAGCCCAAACCAGCAGGAAATTGAGCTCATCAACATCTGGAGTATCCAAATCCTCATGCATAATTCTTGGATGAATGACCCCTATTACCATTGCCACATTTTCAACACCAGGAAGTGATATATAAATATTTCATCTTTATAATTTCTTTTATTTTTTAACAGCATTAATTAATAAGATTACTTTGGAAGAAAGAAATTTCTGTTTTAGTTTATTCTTCATTCTTCTGGTCACTGACACAGAATAAAACTAAAACTGTCACTATCTGGTAACATGGCTTCTTCCAGCTTTGCTGTCCATTGAGATCTTTACGTAAATTGCCTTGATTTCATTCTTGCACAATATTATTTGGCAGTGCTCCTTTCCTCCACCTGTCTATCAGATCAAATCACTTGCTCTGATTTGACTCCTCCCTACTCTGCCCATTTCTGCTGAGGTTAGAAAGTGAAAACAATTGTGGGAAACAATTAACATTTTTTGATTCTTAGAAGACTACCTTTATCATTAAGCAAAATGAATTAGTTACCCTGTTTTTTAATTGGGAACAATGAAAAAAATTGTATAATGTGATCTACTTTCCCCATTATTTTTAACTTTTGGAGGCTGGCCCTATCCTTAAGTAGATGCGAGTTAATCAGCTCTAGCAGTTGTAAAAGGACAAAGTTGTACTCACGGATACCTATATAGCTAGCACAGAGAACAAACAAGCATTGTAATGCCACAATACAAGCTCTGCCTGTTTCGTAAATATATTGTGACATCTCATGGATGTTTGTAAGAAGTGGATCTTGTGTCATAATATTGCAGCTTCACTATTCTGATTAAATTGTCAGATAATGTAGATCCTTTGGCTATGGAGCCTCCTCTATAACCTTAAGTAACTTGCTGGTGCAATGGGAAGCTATCCCATTGCCAGTACTGAGATGCAATTCTAATCCCTGGTTGCTCAGGTTCTGTATAGGCAGTCCTCCCTTAACAGGTATTTGTTCAGCAACCATTCAAAGTAATGAAGGTGATGAAAAAAATGGTAGTTACAGCTGGTGCTCCATGTTTTGGTTGTTGCAATGACCCTGCATTCAGATGATCAAAATTTGGGCAGTTGACAGCCCATCCTTATTAACAACTGCAGCTCCCCCCGCTGACTTATCATCTCCCCATCTCTGCTGTTTGGCCACCCAAGACATTGCAAGGCCTACTTGATGCTGTACAAAGTCTCCGCAAAGCCTGGAGAAATCTTTGATGCATTACAGAGGTCTTCAAAGATCCAGCAGCTGCCTTGGCTGGGCATTTTCATCAGAAGATGGTGATGCTGGGACTGCTGGGAGAAAGCAAGGATAGATGGTGGTTGCAGAGTGCAGAGTGGCCAAAAGAGTAGCGATAGGAAAGAAGATAGGCAGGCGGGGAGAGTTGGAATCCAGCATGTCAGAACATGGGGAGTGTTTGGCTAACAACTGCAACTGGAACTATTGTTAGTAAGTGGTACAGTTACATGATGCTTTGCCTAAAGACTGATTTATTTAGCGATGGAAATTCTAGTCCTAGTTAGGGTCATTAAGCAAGGACTATTTATATGTATAGTGAAAGGAAGACCACTTGCCCTTTGGGCCACCCCTATCTTCCATGCGCCAGTGTGACATGTAAGATCTGGAACCTACATTTCTCTCATCTTCTCTTTTGTGAGACCCTCCAGATGTGGTGCAATCCAAGCAACAATTCCAAGAATCAAGGTAAGAGCCAGTGGTTTCTGGCGCAAATAAGTCAGTTATATAAATAACTGATAACAATTCAGCTTCAAGGCAATGAACTGCTAAAGTAGGATTTAAAAGTAATTTTCCCCTTAATTCTGACAGAAGACAATCAGCTGCTTTATATGGCTTTATTCTGGTAAGGCAAGAAAGATTTGTATCTAGCCATGCCACATCATGTGTCTGAGACTTTCCAGTGGCTGAGCTAAGTCAAGGATCCTAGAATTTCTGCTGAGGTTTGCTGGGGAATCTGAAAACAATAACTAAAATGGTCCTTGAGGACAATAGCCAGGAAAAAAAAACTGAACTAAATTTGTGCTATGAAATAAGGTTTCCTGATCTAATGGAAAAACTTCCTTCTTTGTGTACCTCCTCTCATTTTTAAAAATAGAGCTGTAATCTCTTGTTCCATAGTACTTACTGACACATTTTCCTTCATAGGCTAGGCCAATGGATCTTCCAAGCAGGCAAGTAGCTTTTCTTAGATGACAGGCACTTGCATATGTTATTCCATCATTCCCGCAGAGATACTGTTCAGGTAGAGTTGGCTCAGGACAAATCCGATTGCATATCACACAGTTGGCATTATTATTTTGATCAACCACGCATGTGGAACTGCCTGGGCATAAAACATCCCTACATGTCTCTGAAATAAATAGTAGGGAAAACATGTGAACAATAGGGGCATCTGGGCCATCAGAATAGACACAAATAGCAAAAACTGAAAAGCTTGGATTAAACTAAGGTAGCTAGACCAGCAATCTCTGAATTTCCAATTAGTTTATACTCTAGCTGCTGCATGGATGACCTAGTAATTATAGGGTCCTGGACTTGGGATCAGTGATCTACAACATAGTAACTCTTGTGATCATCCTAGAAAAAGCATTAGGACTTGGCATCTGTCTAAGTGCATACCCTTCAAGAAGCCCACTGTCAATGTCACAATGGCTCTGTCATTGTCCAGTTTGCTGTTTCCGCTTCCTTGTCACCTACTCCCTAGGCAACAAGAATGAGAAGCTGTAGTTTGAACTGCTCCGAACTGTTTCTCAGCATCTGGAGGTAATCAGGAAGACCTCCAAGGAAGGGGTTCTCATGCTAATAAGTGGCCAGTTTTAGATTTGCCTCCTCCAAATCTAAAACTGGCATGTGAAAAAAACGTTCAAGGCTGCAAGTTAATGGGGAGGACTCGTAGCTCATTGGCAGGACCACAGTGTCTCACTAAGTCCACAGATTCCTTTCCAACTTTAATAGGAAGGAAAATAGAGTGTGTATTTTCTGAGAATTGGTATAAGACTGCAGATTTGTATTCTTGGCATGTGGTTTTTCTTTGCCTTTGTAGTTTAATGATGGAATCCACTGCCAGAAGATGCAGTGCAACCATCAACTTGGATACTTCAAAGAGGTATTAGACATAGGACAACTAAGATGATCAGAAAGTACCATCTTGGTGGCTATGAATTATATCCAATATTGTAGGCAGTTACTTGGAAATGTGGTCAAGATGCTATTATTGCTTTCATGTGTTTGCTACTGTGCCTCCATGAGACATTTGTGGAAACTGAATGCTGGCTTAGACAACCCATTTGTCTGACACAATTTATTTGTAAGTGAAAAGGTAGCTAATTCATCAAGAAGCAACTATCTAACACTTTTCCTCATTTTTTAAAAAAAATTTGCAGAAAGTGTATGATACAATTTAGTCACCTCAGGATTTTCTACTTTGTTCTGCTGCAGAAATATAAATAGGTTCTATAGCAGGCATGTCAAACTGCCGGCCTGCAGGCGGGATGCATCATACTGAAACCGCGTCCACCCCATTGCCGCCAATGGGGAACATGTCATGATACATCGCGTGATGTCACAAGTTTGACATGCTTGTTCTATAGAAATGGCTTTTATTTACTTAGTAAAGCCTTTTCCAACCTGGGCATTCTCTAGATACGCAGACCTCAACTCCCAGAATACCTCAGTCAGTGTGAAATTACTGAAGATTCTGAAAATTGAAAAGCATACATCTGGGGGCACCAAGTTTGACATGTCTATGATAAACTTGCCCATCCCATCATCTGTGTTTAGGACACCCCTTTGTGTTATTATTTTTTGAATGTGAACACAATTCACAACCTATTTTCTCACTTGGTCCTATAATCTTTCTGCAAAATAAATGGTTTACAGGGTTTTTTATACATGCTTTCTATCCCTGATTCTAGGATTGAGAAAGCTGTAAACATACTTTTGCATTTGCCCTGATACTGGATTTCAAGATCTGGCTGTTCTTTACATTTGGCTTTCAGAAGGGCACACTCATTCTTGTAGGTTTTCCCATCCAAGCCACACACAGGTCCCTTCCATGTGATATTTGAGCAATCTGGAGCACAGACACACCGAGGTTTGTTTTTCTTGTTCATTTTACATTTCTTCCCAGGTCCACAGTCCACATTCTCGCAGGTTTCTAAAGAGGAAATAGAAGGGGAACAGAGAGAAAAGAATTGGGCAAGTAAAATACAATCCATAAATATTGTCTAATATCTAAAACTCCCATCACAATTTCATAGACGACACAAGAGAATATTGTTGACTCACAAAATACTACTTTTCCAGCAAAAATATAAAATGAAATCAAAGACAGAAGCCTTCTATTTTCTGAGCAGGAAGCTTGCAAGAGGCTGTGAAAATTGCACAAATGATCCCTACAGTGATGCTGGAGTCACAAAATAATGACAGTGACTCCCTAGAAAATTAGTCTGTTAACTTGCAATGAAGTGCTGTGCAATTTTATATACAAAAAGAATAGTAGCAGCTAAACTTTAGAATCTCTCTAAATGTACTTTGGCTCAGGTCATACTTTGCATTAGCATAATGTGGTTTGTTAGACTTTGATTCAGGATGTTGTACAAATCGAATTTTATGAAGTGCAAGCTATGTTTTAGAGCAGAGTTTCTTACTCTTAACAACTTTGAGGCAGCATGGGGAAATGGGGGAGTTAAAGTCCACAGATCTTAATGTCAGGGCTGAGAAACCAGTTTAGAGGTTATCATGTTGTGGGAACTCAACTTTGGTTTGTTCAATAAACTATGGCTTAGTAAAATGTGTGAGTTCATACTTTGAAAAGATAGAATAGATTTTACTAAGCCATAGTTTATTGCACTGATAAGTACTGTATATGTCAAGGTGACTAATTTCCATTAAAAAAAACATGCTGTATGCCAGTTGGGAGACAGGATACCAAAGCTGCCTTATTTTTGTTTCAGCCACCTCCCCTATCTACCCCATCATTCAGTGCAATAACATCTCTGCTCATATGGTGCCCTTGACATGAGTTGAGTTTGTTCTCTAACATCCTTCATGCTGAAGGTTACTGGAGTAGAGATTTCTCAAGGTTGCAGGGTGAAAAGCTTTGGCTGCAATTCATAGTTTTTATTTTTGGTAAAGTATCCTGTTCAAGATGCGTTCGCCAGACCAAGTTAAGTGAATTGGGAACTTCATTTCCATTGTATCATCTCTTAGCTTCTTCAGTACTACCCTGCTGGCACCAAGGACACACAAATCATAATATTCTCATATACACACCATTCTGTATTTCAGCTAGGTCTGAAATCTGTTTTAAATGCTAGTGCATTTAGATGCAGGTAAAGGGTTCTTCTATACGTCATCCCCTGGAGGGCAGGGCCCTCTCCTTACAACAAGCTATCTGATGCAGCTGGAAGCCAATCCTGTTAAAAAGCTTGCTTTACAAAACTTAAAAAGCACAGACACTTTAGTGATTAAGAAAATCACAAATAAACCTGCCTGAGAAATAGGATACCTGGAGAATAACTTGAGTGAGGACAAAATACCTTTCTGTATGAGCATACCAAGGACTAGAATGAGGGAGCAGGTCAAATCATGCGGCTTTCAATAAGTTGAGCCATGGAGGGAAATATGTACTTTGAAATAGCCTTAGTTATGATAAGGAGGAGAAAACATTCCACTCAAATTACCTTCTTATTTGGGCTAAGTAGTTGCACACATTCTTTCCATGCAGAATTGTGAGCTTAGGTGAGAGGAAGGTCTCCTTCCAATTGGGCATGTAGAACACAATTCAACCATTTTGGATAGGTTTCTTGACAAGAATACATTGTCTCCTTGGATAGGGTCTGTTCTGTTTTGCTTCCCAGTCTAGTCCACCATTCTCTGGTAGCCCCTCATCCAAATAGTAATCCCTTCTCATCCTGTTTCTGATTAGCCTGGTTTTTTTTTTAGATCAACTAGTCAACTAGTGTTACTAGATAGACTCTTGAAAATTATAAAAGCCAGTACCATTCATTGTAGAGAGGTAGCTAATTCAGAAGCCTAATAATTAAATTTGACGTAACACAGAGTCCTACATTCTAATAAATGCTTTTATCTGACTACACTTTGGGGTTTCCCAAAGAAGAGGAGAAATGCTCAAGCACAATTTCCATCTGATCCAGTTGATTTTGTATGCTTTATGTACAATCCTTGGCACTGAAAATAATCTTGCTTATCCTTTTCTTATGGGAGGAGACAACAATTAAGCAATGTAGTTTCACATCTTCAGGGAATGAGACTACATTCCTAATTGTAGAGCTAGGGAACCTCTGTATCTAATGTTGCCTATGTAAAGGCATTACTAGATTTAATGAACCAAGATACTTAAGTCAGCCTGAAGCAGCTATCTATCTTCATCTATTAACTTAAGCCTTTCTAAGAACCTGACTATTTTTTTTTTTTTAGCAGCGCCCACCTTTGCAGGGGATGCAGTTGGGGGCCCCTCCGCTAAAAATCGTCCATTTGAAAATCACGTGGTCGTTGACCTCCTCCTCCGTCCACGCAGTGGCGAGCCTCCCTGTTTTGCAGCACTCTTCCTTGCTGAGACCGTTTTTGTAGAAGCCCTGGCAGCGACCGTTCTTGGCTTGCCGGAGCCAGCAATTCCCAGCTAGTGCAGGAAGAGAAGGAGGGAGAGTGAGAGGCAGCCAGCTCAGTGTCAGTTACCACCGACCCAGACATAACACGTGCGGGTTTAATTGACTTTTACTAGACTGTTTACTTTTATTTGTCCCGTTTCATAACCTGAAGCTACTCCCTTGAATCAAACGGAAGCTCTGTTTCAACAACTTGATCAAACCCGTTCGACGCCTTGTTATTCCACCCTGGGAAGGTAGACAACTGCCAGCAATTTCAGAGAGGGGAGGGGTTAATTGCGCACGGCAGGGTCTTGAAATAGATCTGGAGCATCAAAAGTGCGTGTATCTGTGTGCGTGTGCGAGAAAGAGAGTTATTGTGATTGACGAACCTGTCTTCCCACCCATTAGCTGATCTCATCAACACAACTCCTCTGTTTATAAACAACTTTTAACACTAAACAGAAGTGTGAACAATAAACTTATGGGGACATTTCACTATAACTGCTCCCACCCCCATCAATCCCGAGATGTAGGATTTGGTAATGAGCGCCTGGTCCTAGCAAGTATAAGAGGCGGCTCTTTCGAAAGCTTTGAATTTCGCCTACTTCAGAAGCAAAGAAAAGAGAAAAAGCAGTTGGGGAATGAGCGTTCAAACTCCGCACACGCAGTCCAGCAGCGATTTGCAGCCCCACCAATGAGATAACATAGAAGGACGTGGAATAGACAAGTTGGCATGGACTTTATGGAGAAAAGCAACACAAGCGCACTTACATGCAACACTGACACCAACAACCTTGAGTCTGTCTGTTACTGTGGGAACCGAGCCAAAAACACTGATCTGACCTGTCCTCCTATTCCTTGAGATAATCTAGAGAATTTTGTTGGGGCCAGTTCTTCGTGAATCATCAGTCTGACCGCCAACCAATGCAAATCAAATCGAATTTGTTTCTTTACACCACAGGATGCCAGGCAGAACCGACCCTGCTCTCACGTCCCAAATCCACCCATTTTAAGGCGGTGGCGGCGGCAGTAATATCAGCAGTACTAAGGGATCTATCAGCTAGGAAGTTATTTTCATTACTACTTGCTTAAAGTTACAATAATGTAACCCGAAAGATAAATTTATGGATGGGATACAACAATAAATTGTGGGCGTAATGTCATTAACCTCCCTCATAGACAACGCAAACCAATCGGGGCGGAGGAGACTATTTTCAGTTTCCACAATGTGGGTTTCGTTTACTGTGTTTTAAACGAAGCCCAAGGTTGCAAGCCTTCACTCGCTTACCTGGAAGCAAGTTCCACTGACCTGAAGGAGGAACTTATCCTGGAAAGGCTCGTCTAGATTGCCACTGCAAGTCACGCTTGCCATTGTGAAATCCAGCCCTCCGAAGTTCATTCCCAGAGTGGCGTGAAACGAGGAGGCCATAAGAAAACCCTCCAAACTTAACATCTCTCTTTTCTGCTCTCTTTCTATCCCCCTGAACCCGCACCCGGATTTGTGAGGCATAATGGGAAGATTATTTTGCACCCGTAGAAGGAAGCTGCCTCAGTGATTTTTAGAAATGTAAATATGGGGATAAATCACAGGCAGGATGCAACCTCCGCCAAACTCGGAAAAGTTCTTAGCTGATGCTGGAAGTTTAAGCCAGGCAACAGCGACGCCAGCTTTTTAGAAAGCCCTTTAGAGCTAATGATGGAGAAGGTGATTAAGATGATAAAGCTGACGGGAAGAGGGATTCTCTGCCCAGCGAATCGTGGGTTTTCCTTCTCTCCAGTCTCCGCATTCCCAGAAAGCCCCCAGTGCAAAGCGATCCTAAGCGCTTTTCTTTTAAGTTGGAAACCACCGAGAGTTCAGCGGGAAGCTTTGTTTGAGTTTAGGACTGGAGCTGTAAACGCGTCCGGCGGCTTGAAGGTAAAGGCGTCGGGTGAGCTAGAAAGGGAGGGCTAAGCAGGACGTGCGGAGCTAGACCGAGACACATCAGCAGGGAAATGTGTGAATGGTATCTTACCTTGTGCTGTTTGATCTTCTATGAAGTGGCAGAAAAACATCAGGAACAAAACCATGCCCGGAAACATTATCTGGTTTAACATCCTAAAATTACTTCCCTCCAGTGAAAGAGACGAACGCAACCTCGAGTGGCAAGAGTCAGGCGAGGGAAAGAAAGAGCACGCCCGTCACACAGCAGCTTATGATCGCTCTATCTATTGAATGAATGTCAGCCTCTGAACGCTGTCTCGCTTTAAATCGAATGGGGTCTTAGTTCTGCGGTGGGCGGTCTCCTAATGTGTGTGTGTGTGGGGGGGGAGTATGGGAGGGAGAGGGGGAGGAGGGTGTGTATATGCGCGCGCGCGTGTTCGGGTGGTGGGGGGAGATTTAAAAAACTTCGGCGTGAATCCCTTTCCGATTGTTTGTCTCCAAAGGTGTGCGCGCACGCGCGTGGGTCCATCCAGTGGCTTCCACTCACTCCCCCCCCCCGGCTGCTTTGATCAAATCGACAGGAGGATCGCTGGGGCTTTGGCACCCAGCGGATCGGGAAGGAAGGAAGAAGTGGCTTTGCGCTCGCTGCCAAGTGGTGGTTTTAGGGGAACTGAGTGTGGGAACCCAAAACCCACACTTCCTCGCTTAAAAAGGAGGGAGAGAAACGCTTCCTCCGCTGCAAGCGAGACGGCTGGGCGCGCGGAGACGCAGGCGAGACTCTTCCCTGCAAGAGTTCCCGGGGCTGTTCTCGAGTAGCAACCACCAGCCTCGCTTCTCTCCCGAGGGAGGGCAGAGGCGCGACCCAGAATATCCCACCTCGTTTCTCCCTCGCGCTCTCCCAAATCCCGTTGTCGAGGTCGAAGCTGCCGCGTGGTGCCATTGCGGAGAAGGTTCCGCACCGGCATCTACAGTCCGTAGGGACTGGGACGTCCAGCGAGCCACGCTTCTAATCCGGCACGGAGCCGTCCCCCGTGCCGCCTTTGCCCCTGGGCGCCCTGCGAACGGGCTCCCTCCCCTTCGCACCCCCGCTCCCCGCCCAAATGTTGTGGCTACTCCTCATAAATCTCCAACCCTCACACCTCCAAACAGTAGTTAAGTGTCTGGCGCGCCCGCATCTCCCTCTCTGGGACTCGTCAAAAACAAATCAGAGTTTAATGCCCGGTTTAATGTCCCGCGTGTTAGTCTCTTGACTCGAGGGCGTCTGGAGTTGGAGTTGGGAGGCGGCGTAGGCGGTCCTTTTCGGCTGAGAATGAAATAATAAGGATTCTCGGCCATTAGGAAGGACGCGCCTGGAGCGGGCCTAATGAACTTTTGCGGCGTTACTCTATTAAGCGCCGTCTGGCAACTCTTCCCTTCTTTCAAGAGAGTTGGCGGGCCCGTTTCTCATAACAATTTTTGGCACTGCTGAATGAAACTGAATAGGCGATACTTCCTTTTATACCAAATGATTACTTAACGTAAAAAAAATATGGGGCGTGTGGATTCAAAAAGCCGCCTCTTTAAATAAAAACAATAAAATAGAAGGGGGTGGGAGGGAGAGAAGAGAAGAAGACGAGGAGGAAGAAGAAGGAGATATTACGTGGCCGCCTGCTTCAGAGCCCCTATGCTCCCAGCCGTTACCAACAGGCAACAGACTGCAAATTATGCAGACTGAAATTCTTGCCTATTGCCAGGTCACGGTGCTTTCTTTCTCCTGAAGTCCGGGTGACCCCCCCCCCCTTCCCCTTTCCATTCAACCCGGTCTGCCCCCGCCTTCCTTACTCCAGTCTCCCCAGTGTCTCTCTCCTCCCCCCCAAACGCCCCGCCTTGCAACTGCAAATAACTCAGCGATAACAGATTTTTTTCCACCAACTGCAGGAGATAGTGCTAATCTTTTAATAAAAGATCCCATTACAATAGGATCTGTCTGGACAGACTATAATAGATCTAGAAATACAGCCGTGCTAATATTAGAAGACAGTTGTTTGGGTGCCTCAGACTGCGCCTTAGTCCTAGCTTTGAAAATGGGCAAGAATCACAATGCAACTCCCAGCACCCACAGCCTAAACCATTCAAAACCAGACTGGTAAATGACTGATCTGTTCTTGCATTTTTGGGGGGTGGGGTAGGGGTATATTTTGTGTTTGGGGGAGACAGACAGTGTGACCTCTCCTATCAAGCATTTTGATTACTTCAGAAGCTTCTTAACAGTTTACATCTTTTTTTCATCGGGTGCACCCCTCCGTTCCCCACCTCCCCAATTTAGTACCACTACTCTCATCTTTTCTTCTCTTCCATGGAATAGCCTTAATGTGGGGTTCTTGAGCGCCCTCTTATGGTAGATGGCATTATCAATTTATAAGGAGAAAATAAAACCCACCATCCTTGTGCAGAAGTTGTCACATTCCTGCCCAAAAAAGACTTAACGAGCAGTGGTGGGGTTTGAAATTTTGATATCCCAACATGGTTTGAATAAAGCAATTTCCACCTCTTGACTTTCCTTAAGAGGATGTCAAGAAGAAAAAATTATTCCGCAAGCTCTGACTGATGACTTGTATTTCACTCTGCACCAAAAATACCTAATTTTCTGATTTGGCTTTATGAACTTCATTCCTAAATCATTAAGGCACAATGATGAATGTTATGTATGGACTTTTTGTTCTCTGTCTTCAGGTACTCTTGATAAAGGTACAAGAAGCATTTTCTGTACCTCCCTAGACGTTTGCTGTCAGGGGAGCAGCATGAGATGGAAAGTCTGCAGGTTATTCCAGCTCTCCATCCCAGACAATAATCTGACAGACACATGGCTTAAACACCACCTATATCTCTTTCCTGTTCCATTATCACCTCCAAATTTTCAATTATCTTGCCTAATGAAAGATTGCATGCAAATATAAATACTGTTTTATAATGTGTATTATCTTCAACATGGTTGTTTTTGCTTTACAGACATTTTCATCCTTTACCTACTTATTTGGAACAAATCCTCTTGAATTCGGTAAGGTTGATGCTCAGTGAAGCATGCAGAAGAAATTTGAGAAAGTCAGATAGACAGACATTCAAACAGATAGGTAGATAGATAAAATGATCTAAGACATTCCTTTCAAGTATAGTATAGGTGGATGCATCTGAGAGTGATAAACTAATTTAGGAGGGCTGTGGGAATATTTGATATGGAAATCCAGTTTGAAGGCAATTAAATTGAACTCTTCAAATTTCTGAATGAAGCAGGAAATTGATTCCCATTATTGTATCGAACAGGCTCTGGGTTGATAAAGACAATTTTAGAAGCTTTGGCATTTGCAGAAACATTTTTTATGAATTAATTGGGAAATCAGATTGATCCAATTAGGCAACTTGATTCAAATGTCCAATTTCAATTGATTTATTGAAATCAAGAATTCAAATCACATTTTGCATGCTTTACGCAGGTGTTTAGTAGATGAAGAAACAGTTTTATGTTTTCCAAAATCCAAGAAGAGAAATAATTTAACAGACTCAGAAGGAATGCTTCCTAAGACAGTTGCTTTACTCCTCCAAAAGATAAATACAAGTATATCTGAAGCTATGAAAGTTGCTTCTAGATGATGGAATAATGACCACCAATGGACAGGGTTAAAATGATCCATGAGAAGATATTTAGCACAAGGTGATTTATATTTCTGATCAGGAGTTGTGGCTCCCAAAAACAGGACAATTATCCTCATTATGCTTTTCTTGTAAGACTTGTACTGGTAAATAGAAAACACAGGGGCTCACTTTGAGAAGTGCTTACTTCTGATTGCACAAGTTCTACTTCCAAGCAGGGGTGGGGAGCATGAAGTTCTCCAGATGTTCCTCAACAACTAGAATTCTTCAGTGTGATCATGCTGAATGGAGCTGTTAGGAATTGTTCAGCATTTCTGGGGAGGGCATTGTTTCCCATTCCTGATTCACAATTTTAACAAATGAACTTCTGTCTGCTGGAATGCAACTTTTAAAATAGTAATGGCAATCTTGCAAAGTAGAGTTAACATTTAGGAATAGAATAGGAATTGGAATAATAACAAGGAGCTTATTCATGGCTTTACTTGATTCTTTTATTCATTTTTTAATTTTGCTATGCCAATTGGTCACAAACAATAATAAAACTTGAAAGTCTGATTAACATTTTATTCATAAACTGGGCAAGGCAAATTTGTAAATTCCAGCATGTGAAATCAAGAGTTTGTACTCTGAAAATGGTCCTATATCTGCCCTTTCCCACATTCCTTATCCATTATACCACTGTTGGTCAGCTGTTGATCTTTGGCCAGTTCTACAAGCACTCTTTACCTTCTTGTGTTCATTTTGTTCATATGGACAAAAGGAAAAACAATAAAGAGCCATCATGGTCCACAGAAAGTAAGGCCTCTTTGCACATTCCAGTTTCTAGCCTGGTGTTTTAACTTCTACATCAAACTGATTTTATTGTTAACATACTAATATCCACCTTAACTCCAACACCATAGAATGAAAACCATTGCCTTGTCTTTTATTGTTTTGGCTTCTGGAATAACTTTCCACAGCCTGAAAGCCACCTGATGTGGCTTTCTGGGAGCTGTAATTCCAATATATCACCAGGTTGAGGAAAATTAAGTTAAATGTTTGAGTTTGCCTGTACCTCAGTGATAGGGAGACATTGTATTTTGCATTTTTGTAGTATTTTATTTATATAGTTTTATCTTTTCAGTATTGTAAGCTGCCCAGAGTTACCCTGTGGTAAATGGTCAATCAATCAATAATCAGATCAATAAACAAATAATAAGTTTTCATCCTTGAATATGTATTTCATATATTAGTAGACTTGCTTTTTTTGTTCCCTACCTCTGTCTTTTGTTTGTCAACCACAAAATGCAAATTACAGTAAAGGCAACAGTAAAACTACATGGAATTGTCTAATAGGATACCATAATGTCACTATTCTCAGATTGCACATTTTCTCCCTAAAAAGCGTGCTTGTTTGGGAAATTTATACATTTTAATATGTCTGGCTGGATTGTGAGAAAAATACAAGAAAGACGGTATTTTGTGGGAAAAAATAAGTGGAATCATAGCCAATATTTCTTTATGAGGAATCTTATTGTTGAAGTTAATTAGCATTGGCTTTAAGAAACAATAAGGATTTTCTGCCCAGCTGTATCATGACTTACAGCAGTGTGACTATTGTTTTTGGAAAATTCTGTTTCCTTGGCACATTGCATAAGATTGGTTATATCTTGTTTCACTAAGAAGAGTTTGTGACCTTGAGGTATACTTTTTTGAGAGCAGAAGTTTGGCAAATATTCCTGCACACTTGTAGAAATTCCAGAGGCAGCTAGGAAGATACTTTCTTCTTAGAAGAATTTATATGAATTTACTTAGTAATATTTGCCACAAATGTTATTCCTCTCCTTTTTTATCTGTAGTAGTTAAATCCAAAACCAAGGTGGGTAATCTTTGGATTATTTAATTGTGGTGTGTGGGAGGAATGCAGAGGCAATTATGTTGGATAAAGGGTTTGCCACTTGCAATGAGATTAAAATCTGGCTTGCCCCATTTTAGGCTTTCAAACAATATGAAAACTATTTTGGAGTTTATCTTACAGATTTATGTTTCCTTCTTCATACATTGAAAACCAAACTATTGATTGTTTGGCAGCATGATGTGGGTGAGGTGACAGAGTCCTCAGATGAAGGTCATCCTTGACTTACAACCATTTGTTTAGCGACTATTCAAAATTACAACGGCACCTAAAAGAAATGCTGTACAATCAATCCTCACACTTATAGTCATCACAACATCCCTACAGTTATGTGATCAAAATGTGGATGCTTGGCAACCAACATGTATTAAAGATGGTTGCAGCATCCTGGGATTATGTTATAACCATTTATAACCTTTCCAAGGAGCTTTCAACAAGAAAGTCAATGGGAGGAACTGAATTTGCTTAACAATTACATCAGGGGTCTTCAAACCTGGCCCTTTTATGACTTGTGGACTTCAACTCCCAGAATTCCTCAGCCAGCATGCCTGGCTGAGGAATTCTGGGAGTTGAAATCCACAAGTCATAAAAGAGCTAAGTTTGAAGACCCCTGAACTACATTTTCCACTTAACAACTGTGATTTTCTTAACAACCATGGCAACAATGGTAATAAAACTGGGCACAACTCATTTACAAACTGCCTTGCTTAGCAACAGAAATTCTGGTTGCAATTGTGGTTGTGAGTCAAGGGTTACCTATACTTCAAATTGCAGGGTGTCCAAATATGATCGATATGAGTCATGAATTCTAAGTTATAAGCTGTCATATTTTGTTCTGGCTCAGTTCATTGACTAGTTTCAAGCAATTATGGCTTCTAAGCCATAATTTTGATTTAGCATTGTGTATGAATTTACATGCGGCTTCTTAACCATAAGGAATTACTTTCAGATTGTTCAGCAATAGCAAAGTTAAAACTCAAGGATACATACACAGAGACACACACACACACACATACATACATAGGGTGGTGCAGTAACTCAGTGGTAAAGACACTGGGCCTGTTGGCTGGAAAGCCAGCAGTCCAGATTTGAGACCTGAGCTCCATGCAACAGAGTGAGTGCCCATCCTTGCCCCAGCTCCTATCAACCTAGCAGTTCAAAAGTATGCATATATGAATAGATAAATAAGTACCACTACATGGGAAGGTAACAATGCTCCATGATGTCATGCTGGTCACATGACCACAGAAATATCTTATGATAGAGCTGGCTCAATGGTCTTGAAATGGAAATGAGCACTGCCCACTATAGTAAAAGAGTCTTTGTGGATTACACACACACACACACACACACACACACACACACACACACAGAGAGAGAGAGAGAGAGAGAGAGAGAGAGAGAGTTGTTTATATAGAAACCAAATTCTTTGGGGATAAGAGACCCTTTCCTATATGAAATGTGGTTAAAGGTTGCCTTGGTGGGCTCCATTTCCATTTAACATTTCCTACAGTACTCTGAGTGATGCTGTACTCCAGGTGTTATGGGAAATTTAAAATAGTAGTCCAGATAGCAGTACCGATGAGCACTGCTGGAGTATTGGAAGCCTGGTTGCCGGATGACATGTGACTATTTGAATTGCACTGAGTAGAGGAATCTACTATCTAGAATCATCATTTGAGAGCTGCTACCCAAGAAAGTGCTATAAATGTTTTATTCTATTAGAGTATCTCCCAGGGGTCAAAATGTATGAAAAACTCTTTTTTATTATACTTTTAAGAGGTGGTAGAGGTGAAGGAAATAATTTATGGATGCATTTCCAGCACATTCTGACATTCTTATCATATGAGGAGATTCCAAGGAATCTATGCTGGGAATTTATGCTCCTAGCATAGCAATATTCCAGAAGATCAGGGTAAATCACGACCCCAAGTTCCTCTTCATGGCTTCCCCATTGGCTGGAATATAACATACCTCATGACAAAATACATGTTCTCCTTACGCAGAGTTGTGGAGAGATTAGTAGGAACCAAATATAAAGTTGTAGATTGAAAATTCTATCTTAAAGTATTACTGATGCTATTAAAGATCTATTTAGCAAATAGATGATTAGATCATACATTGTAAAAAGAACCATGGTAAAACCTAATTGAACCCCAGCTTCATTTCTGCACTGAATTTCTCAGAGTTTTCTGGAAACATTTGGTCATACTTTGTGTCCCAGTGGAGAATTGTAATCTGTTATGCTGTGGAGGAAAATGAGTTATGTTATTAAAAAAATTTTTTTAAAAGAAATAGTGATGCATTAATTTAGAAATTCCAGAGAATTTCTCCCTCTCTTCTCTTCCTTAGGAGTTCTGTAACCAAAAGGCTATGACAAACTTTACTGTGTTGGCTCCAAAATGCTCTATCGCTTTGTAGTGGCTTTATTAGACCAGCTGTCTCTTTTCTGTATTTGGTTCATCCTGAGCCAAAGGAAGCACTGAGAGGGGATGCCATGTCTGTGACCTTAAGCACAAGCAGCCTCTTGTGCAGCCTCATGAAGCTTTGAGGACTATGGTGACTGTGTGTGGTTAGACAAATGCTTTATGTGGATATAGTTAAAAGGGCTTGGGAGCAGGTGACATTCCCAAATGCTTCTAAATAAATCTGCACATGTTGTATAAGGTCAAACTTACCCATGCTTGGGGTTTATTGGAAGCTCAAATAGTAATAACAGACTCTTGTGTCCCTACTTGAGGTCATAGATTTGGACACACATTGTTAATATTGAGACAGTGGAAGAAAATATGAACACGCTGGAAACTTGCAAGAGGCTAGTGAACCCTTTTACCTCAAGAAATACCAAATCCTATCCCAAAATAAGAAAAAAGTGATGGGAGAGCAGAATGAAATATTTTAAAATCCAAGAATTAGGGATGTACAAAATTAAATGTTTTAATGTGATCTTTTTCTTGGTTTTGTTGATGAACTATTGTTTGATATTTTACAACAACCACTATGATGTGCCTCTGTCTATCTGTCTATCTACTTGCATAGCCATTTCCAGAAGGTGGTGCTGAGGGATTATTGCTCTGTCCTTCAGCAGTTAAACCATAGCAAGAACCTCAAGATTTGAGTATTTTTTCCTATATAATTTAATAACTTTGTGAAGAAGCTAGTGGGAAGACTCTCTAGATCAAAGAAGTATCATGAGTCAAACATGGCATCCAAATTTACCTCTTTTCTTTCATCCAGTCCAGGGGAGGCAATATATAATGTGAATCAACAGCCGAATTAATTCACGGACTGAATATCAGCCTGTATAAATAGTAGCTCAGTTTAGAAAAGAAAGAGCTACGATTTGTGCCATAGATGTCCACTGCTAACCATAATAAAAAAGTGAATTTATGCTAACTCCACCCTGTTTACTTCATTCCTAACACGAGGCACAGTTACCTAAGTCCTGAGTTTGCATTGTGATTATTTTTCAGCATCAATACCCTCACCCCATTCTTGCCAAGGATGCTTATTTATTTATTTATTTATATTTTATGAGACTTATATACCGCTTTAAGTGCAAGCACTCTCTAAGCCAGTGGTTCTCAACCTTTCTAATGCCGTGACCCCATAATACAGTTCCCCATGTTGTGGTGACCCCCCAACCACTTATACATCACCGGGTGCCAGGGGTGTGGTCAAAGAAAAGGGGGAAAAAATGACGGACAGCCTTGTTTGGCGACCCCCGTGAAATGGTCGTTCGACCCCAAATTGGGTCCCGACCCACAGGTTGAGAACCACTGCTCTAAGCGGTGTACACCAGTAAGAAATGTATATATATATTTACATTGCCCCCAACAATCTGGGTCCTCATTTTACCTACCTCGGAAGGATGGAAGGCTGAGTCAACCTTGAGCCGGTGAGATTTGAACCGCTGACCTGCTGAACACAGTCAGCTAAAGTGGCCTGCAGTACTGCACTCTAACTGCTGCGCCACCTCGGTTCTTATGCTTATGCTTATCATTGGGATGGATCATTAATTTAGATGAATGGCATTCAAACACTTTGGGGGAATTTTCCATTTTCCTTGAAATTCGGGTGCACTTCTTGAAGTGCTAAGAATCCATCATTATCATAGGAGGTGTAGGCAGCCTTGATGTTTGGAAGCACATTTTTTTTTAGCTAAAATAAGCGCTGTACTTCTATTTGGAAAAGTTTAGTAATCCCATGTACAATATACTGAGTAATCCATACTTGTGGAGATGGACTACCAGAGATGGACTACCAGAGATGGACTACCAGAGGTAGTACCAACTATCTATTATCTGGTAGTCCAGCTCTCCAAGTATGGATTACTCAATATGTTGTACATGGGATTACTTTGAAAATAAATTTCAATCAGATCCAAACAAACCTTCTAGGTTGCTAACTGGGGCTGACTGATATGATAGTATGATTCAATACTTTGTCAATTATTCTACCTTCCATTTCTAAGTTTACTTTGAAACACCTACTGCAGATATCAAAAGTTCTAAATTTCTGTAGCAAAAGTAATCTACACTTCTTTCTTGCTGTGCTGTGCTCTGCTCTGCTCTGCTTTGCTTGTCTGTATGTCTCACCTAAGTGACTCTGGGTGGTTCACAAAGTTGTTTTTGGAGGTGGCTCTGCCAATTAAGGCAAGTACTAAGGAAGGAGGTTTTCTAGATGGTGGTATGAAAATTATGGAAAACCTTCCCCCTGAAGGATTGCCTAGAGCCCACATTGTCATCTTTCTGACAAAGATGGTTCTTTACCCAGTAATGTCCATTTTAATGTTATTGTGGTGATATTTGAATTTGTTAACTTTATAATGTATTGCTTCCTTCTTTTAGATGTAGGTAATGTATTCAGAGTAATTTTATTAATGTGTGGATTAAAACACATTTTGTCAACTTTAAGTTAATTTAATATTACTCCTTATTATTTTAGTGGGTTTTTAAAAAATAAACCTAGAATCACCTCCAGGCAAGATGGGTGGCATATAAGTTGAATAAAATAAATAAATAAACTCAATAAAGAAAACCAAAGTACATTTAGAATGAAATACAAGTGGCGCCTCTAATGGAACGACTTCTGCCAATGCAATGGAAAGGTGAGTGATTCCCTCTCTACCAAGCAGCCTGTTGCAAGGGGAATTTGCTGGATCAGATTTCAAAAGAGCACAGAGGCAGAAAAAAAGAAAAGCTCCATTGCAATGTAGAATGTCACCTTTTATTTACAAATGAGATATGTCTCAGGCAGGTGGCTCAGTCTAAAGGCCACTGTTGCTTTTCAAACATTAGAACCATGGTTACATTAATACAGAATGTCTAAAATGTACATTGTGGATATGGCAAACATGGGGAAAACCTATATCAGAAAATATAGACAGCTTCTACAGATCACCCAAGACCAATTATAGAGTGTCAATACAGCTGTTGAAATAAAACAAAGGGAATTCAGTTCTAAATTCCCAGTCAGTCACACAGCTCAGTGGATTACTTGGAGCAAGTGATTGTCTCTCAGTCTGAACTACCTTCATGACATGGTTGGTGAGGTCATATGGAGCTCCATAGTGAGAAGAACTAGAAGCTATCTTCAGCACATCAGGGTAGAGGAAAGATGAGATACAAGGGTAAGTAGACAACTCTGTGATCATCCTTTGAAAGTAAGGTAGTGCAGTTTGATGGGACCAGAATGTACATTAAATTTTAAGTTGACCATTTTTTTTACTCCAATACTAGGCAGTTGCATGATCATTCTGTATATCATAAATGTAAAAATAATTGTAATGGAAATGAACTTCAACAATAGGTCAAAATTTGTTTACCTAAACAGATAAACAGTATGAGCAAAGAAGCAATGAGAACAGGAGTGACTTCTCATTTCCTGCTGGCTTCCCAATTGACTGTGCTTGTGGGAAGCTGGCAGTGAACATTGGAAATCACAATCACGTGACAATGGGGATGCTGCAAAGGTGACAACTTTCTGAATAAAATGATCTCTGCATTCCACAGGAGTAGCGGGTCCAGGGTTTTTTAATGCATTTTTTAAGTTATAAGATTTTAGGTATCTTGACTCAAAATTGTTACAGTTTAATGAACTAATTGCATTCAACTGAGGGTGCAAACAGACAAACAGATAAACACAATGAGAGTTTTAGTAGTATACAGATAAATTGGGAAAATTATGGCTTTCTTTGCTGACTTGCATACTTAAAGGGAGTCAGGCCTTGTTACTGAATGCTATACCAAATAGACTACATTATGCAATTGAGGAATGGCTATACCTGGTCTGATATACTTTACATTATAGATAGATGAAGAGTCAGAGAGAGGGAGAGAAAGAAACAGAGACAGAAAGAGACAGAGAGAGGTAGCGGAAGGGGAAGAAATGAGATTCCCAATATATTTATCAAAAACATGTTTGTTTTCTTTTGTCACTGCATATATAGTATGATCATGTATTTACAAAGCATAAGACAAGGATCATGAAATCATGGGAAGGGAGAGGAAGTACCAGAATTAACGTACATTAACCTTTTTTAGTGACTTCATCCTAGTAGGCAATAAAGATTTGTATCTAGCCATAGCATGTCATTTATAAAAGTTCCCAGTCAAAGAACTGTAGGCAAGTTGTGCTGAGATAAATGCTAGGTTCTTGCTGGTAAGATTGACAGCTTTTCTGTGCAGACGAAATTTCTTTCAATTTCTCTTGCAAAGCTGTTTTGCAAGTGTAGTATAAAACTCACAAAGTGTCTTCAGCCCCAAATTCAGTAAATATAGCTATTTCTCTTCCAATGTGCATGAGGCCCACTATTTCCTCAGGAAAACTTACTGCACGCTTTCCAGGTGCAAGGCTTTATTTCTGAAGGAATCTTTGATCTTATATTTGAATATTTGTCAAGCAAATAGTTCCCTCCAACACTATGATTCTGTCGAATAATAAAAATAACAAAATAATATATATATATTATATCAAATGATCAATGCAAGACTACTATACATGACGTTGTACTATCATAGGGTATGACTACTGACCTTCTCCTTAGGTTATTGGTCCTGTCTTTTCATAAATTTACAAAAGAAAATGTATTGAAAAAAGGGGAGTGAATGATACCACTAAAGGAAATTGTTTTCCAACTCCTAGATGAGTGTATTCTAGGGTAACAAGTCAGAAGTGCAAAAAAAAAATCATCATTTTTTTTTCTGGGCTGACATAAGGACCTGGGGATGATCACTTGCTATGACATTCTTTCAGAGATGTTCTTTCACTGGACACTTTGGCCATTGGATAAAATCAGAATGTGGTGTGTCTTGCATAGAAAGATGGTGCTAAGCAATATCTATCTCAAGGGTCTTCAAACATGGCTCTTTTATGACTTGTGGATTGGCACGTTGGCTGAGGAATTCTGGGAGTTGAAGTCCACAAGTCACAAAAGAGCCAAGCTTGAAGACCCCTGTTCTATCTAGACTGGGTTCTTTTCTACCTTTTTCACTTGCAATAACTCTCTTAGGAAAACACTACGGTACTTTTCATTTAAGTCAATGCATGCTTTGCATGAAAAGATTCAGGACGAACCCTTGGTTGAATTATTTCAAGTTCAGATACTCAGTTTAGACATCTAGCTCTAGATGGATCCTTAACATACACACTTTATAAATGTTTCCTCAGAATATTTCATGCAAAATTTGATTTGGATCATAATTCAGCCATCCAGAAAAATAATTCTTTTTAAATCAAACTCGAGATCAGATCTTTATCTTGTTTGGAATTTATTTTGCCTCCAATTGACTGAAAAACAGCTATAATATTTTCTTACAATGGATAGTATCTGTAAGCGTTGTTGACTTTTTACAGGGGGATAAAAGACTGTCACATTTTTGGAGGTTTATTTTTTTTACTCATTTCAACCCCAATTTATTGACGATGCCACAGGATAGCTGTGAACAATGATTGTGATGTGGTCTGGTGGCAGAATTAGGAGGACCTCAAATAAACACCCAAAATTACAGTACATCCTCCTTATTTTCACTGATTCCATTAAAGGCATTTAGACATTCCTGCCTGTTGGTAACAGAGCAGCAGATATTAGACATTCCTGCAATGTGTTGTTTCAATATTTTCCACAACATTGTTTGGAAGCCCCTAATAAAATCATTGTGATTAGAAACTCGATCTGTTAGTCACATTTATCTTTGCATGCTTGAGTCTTTCTTAGCCTGGAGCAATAAAGCATCCCCCCCCCCCCACACACCTATCCCTCTTACCAAATTGGTCTGTTTCAAAACAGAATTTGGGATTCTGTTGAATCTGCTATTAGGCTTCTAATCTTTTTGCATTTGCACGGTGTTGCAGGAATTCACATCCTTCCTCTGCAATCTCTTTGTTTTCCTAATTATGGCTTAAAACTATTCTTTTTAAAAAAGCAATTGAGTCATAAAGCAGCTTGTTGTCAGCTGTTTCAGTAGCTAGGAGGTAACCAGTGCCAACATGTATTTACAATGCATTTTCACTATTATTACAGAAAAATATGTGCCAGTTTATACAGACAACAAATGGAAATACAAGATTAGGAAATAACTGTAATGGGAACCGTAAGCACTGTAAACTGGAAAAGAGGTTGTGTCATTAAAAGTATATAAAATTGCTTTTATGAACATCTCTATCTTTTCAGGATATTGAAACCTACTGCTAATAAAGGCATTTAAAGTGTTGATTCCTATAAATTTTAAAGGTCCTGGCATGTGTTTTGCAAACTAAAACTGGAAATGACAATTCATTATTGTTACTCCCAGTTACAATAATCCTAACAGTGAAAGGCTAAGGGGAAGAAAGTTCAAAATCTGTATCCAGTAATATCTGTATTAGAACAAAGTATATGGCACAAAAAGCAGTGCGAATTTTCAAGATCCCTGTAATTCTTAGGAAATTGCTGAATGATTCGGTAAGAATCATTCCAGAACAGAGAACATGGAGTAGCAAATTTAAGCTATAGGAAGATAGATTCCAGTTGAATATTAAAATAAATGTCATAACCAGAAGAAGATGTGAACTTGCATTCATTGACTATGTTTAAGAAGAAGCTAAACATCTATATATGAGGGCACTTTTATTCAGATTTCTCCATAATTCAGGGGATGGATTGCCTATTCCAACTCTTAAGATTATATAATCCTATTGCATATGCAATGATGTGCTTGTTTCATTCATATTTGTGGCTCAGGAGATCTTTTGTAAGACTGTAACCTTCAGTTAAACAAATAACAAGTAATAATAAAATAAAGAAAAATAAAAAAATTGAAAGTAATGAATATAAACTCTGAATTTTTGATGGTACATCTATGTATATGTCTTCATTCAAATAGAATAATGATTTTCTGGACTTCTTAGGAAATGTGTATATGTATATAAGATCCCTGTGCGATATGCAACATCCTAAGAAAACATTTATAAAACATTAGGATATAAACAGAAAATGCAGAAAGGCTTATATATTATGATACCATCACTCTTTCTAGATGCTGACAACCTGGTATATTTGAACCCCCACATTTTTATTTTCAAAGCCCATCATATGGATTCTACCTACTTTATTGAACAATAGCCTTATTTCTAAACTGATGGAAAAAGACCCCAAGTCTTTAGATAGACTAACTTGTAAAAATCATTATGAGCTTATTTCAATTTGTATCTGTCCTATGTAGGTTTCAGGTGTACTGTTTACTTGGTGCTTTGTCCTAAACTAGTAGGAAATGATTTTGGGGTTAGATGAGAAGGTCTATTATTATGGACAGATAATTGTCTGCTGAGTGTTACTTTTGTCAATAGTTCATCTATGCAAAAATGGGGAATATTTTCTCCTATGAAATCAAGTGATTTGAATAATGTTCACCTGATTTCTCCTATGAAATCAGATGAAATCATTGGCCACAGCATATCTCCCTCTCTTGCTGAAGAGAATTATCAATGGGCAGACATCTGAATGCAGATTTGAGAGATCACCATCATCTACCCCCTACCTACCCTACCTCAGATACACCAACTGTATATAATTCTCCTATACCTATCTCAATCCCTCCAGCCCCCCCCCCCATCTCTGGTAATCCTAGAAAAAGATGTGCAAGGTATATTTCACAGACAAAAGATGGGGAAAGCTCCAGGCCCAGATGGATTGATCCCTTCTTGCTTGAAAGCCTGTGCTGAATAATTCCCCCTATCTTCAGTCAGACCTTTAATAAATCACTGGAGATGTGTTATATCCCTTCTTGCTTTAAACATCATTCCAGTTCCTAAGAAATCTTCAGACCACCTGCTCTGACATCAATAGTCAAGAAGGCCTTTGAGAGATTAATTCTGGCTCATCTGAAAGTCATCATTTATGCCCTGATAGATCCCCTGTAGTTTGCCTATTAAGCAAATAGGTTGGCAGACAATGCTGTCAATATGACATTATGCTACATTCTACAACATCTTGAATCTCCTGGGCCCTATGCACGGGTCCTTTTTGAGGACTTCAACTCAGCGTTCAATACCATCATTCCAGAAATTCTCTACTCTAAATTGATCCAGCTTACTATATTTGTTCATACTTGCAGGTGGATAATCAGTTTTTTGACAGATTGGAAGCAACAGATGAGTCTAAATCAGTGGTTCTCAACCTTTTTAATGCCGCGACCCCCAACCGGTTGTAAGTCGAGGACTACCCAACCGGTCGCAAATCGAAGATTACCCAACCAGTCATAAGTTGAGGACTTTCCCTGCCTGGGAGTGCCGCACATGCATGGTGCCACCCCCTGTGCTGGTTGAGGCCTAGCTGGCAAGGGGCAGTGATGGCGCAGGGCGACCACCGGCTGGGCCACCAGCTGGCCCAGCCCAGCCCAGGCAGGTAAGGCACCTGCCAGGCCCCACGCATGCCAGCAACCCTCCCTGCACTCGCCAGCCTCCCACCTCCCACCCCTGGCCCTCTTTTACTTACTTTTAGTAGTTGCTCAGCAGGGAGGGAACCTTTCCTTGCAGCACCATTTGCAGACTGGGGCTTCTGGCGGTCTCAGCAGGGCAGAGATAGCCTGGACAATTCCTATTGGCTTTTGAAAGCCAATAGAATTAGACTCTGTTCAAAAGAGTCTATTCTATTGGCTTTTGAAAGCCAATAGATTCTATTGGCTTTCGAATGCCAATAGAATAGAGTCTCTTGAATAGAGTCTATTCTATTGGCTTTCAAAAGCCAATAGAATAAGAGGGAGTAGCACAGCTAAAGAAAAGGGGAAAAAATGGCAGACAGCCTTGTTTGGCGACCCCCGTGAAATGGTTGTTCAACCCCAAATAGGGTCGCGACCCACAGGTTGAGAACCGCTGGGCTAAAGAAAATTATATCTAGTACCCAGGCAATGAATACAGGTGCCCCTCAGGCCTATGTGCTTTCTTCATTGCTTTCTTTTTATACCAATGCCTGCACCTCAAGGGAACCTTCTCTTAAAGTTCTGAAGTTTGCATATGTCATTGGTCTCATTCGAGATGGTGATGAGTCTGCATTTGGACGGAAAGTCGAATAACTGGCCTTGTGGTGCAGCCATAAGAATCTGGAGCTGAATATGCTTAAAACTGTAGAGATAAGAGTGGATTTTAGAAGAAGCCCTTCTATTTTACCACCTCTAACCATATTTGATAACACGGTATCAGCAGTAGAATCCTTCAAATTTTGGGGTTCTATAATGTCCCAGAAACTGAAATGGATGCTTAACATTAGAACCATCATCAAAAAGGCCCAACAAAGAATGTAATTCCTGCATCAACTCAGGAAGTTTAGATTACCCCAGGAGCTATTGATACAGTTTTATAGAAGAATTATTGAGTCCATCATATGTACTTCTATAACTGTTGGTTTGGCACAGCAACCAACCAGGACAGGTACAGACTCCAACTGATAGTTAAGACTGCAGAGAGAACAATTGCAACCAGCCTGCCTTCCATAGAACAAGGCTTTTCAACCTTTTCACTCATTATACCACTTTTAGGATATGGCAATATCCGAGTACCACCAGTCGCCTAGCAAGATGTCAAAAACTTGACCCAAAAGAAAAGGAAAAAAGTGATAAAGTACAGGTAGTCCTCGACTTACAACAGTTCGCTTAGTGACTGTTCAAAGTTACAATGGCATTGAAAAAAGTGCCCCCCAAGTCACAGCCGAGCAAGACACCTGCTTGCCCACCCGGCCGCACTCTTCCTCCTGTCTCAGGTTTTCATTGTTGTGAGCATTTCTGTTGAGGATTGGCAGCAGGGGTTGGGGGGTGTTTGGTTTTTATTTCCCCTATCTGCTGGGTGGTTGCAGCAGGTTTTGGTCACTTCACATCACCCTGAGACACTGTGACCGTCATAAATATGAATCAGTTGCCAAGCATCTGAATGTAAATCACAAGACCCTGGAGATGCTGCAACATTCCAGCTGATTGGGCTTCTTCAGGCTCAGCAGAAGCACCAGGATCAGCGCCGAGCTCCAGCTAGAACCTAGTGCTGATCCTGGTGCTTCCACTGAGCCCTGACAGCCCTGCACCTCCAGCCATCTCTCGCTCAGGCTTGTGTGGTGCTGTCACCGGTTCAGCTCATTCCCTTCCCCCACTACCACTTTTCTAGGATGGTTGCATACCACCTGCCAGGTGCCAATGTACCACAGGTGGTACCCGTACCACTGGTTGAAAAGCCCTGCCATAGAAGACCTGTATATTGCGCAGGTCAGAAGATGAGAAGATATCTACAAACCTCTCATATTCTGGACATAAACTGTTTCAACTCTTCCCCTCAGGACAGCGCTACAGATATTGCAGGCCAAAACAACTAGGCACCACTCTGCTGAACACCTAATTCTCACAGTGCTGTCTAATGTCTGTGTATTTACCCAAGTAGTATGACTGTAGCATTCTTATTATTCTTCTTATTCCCCCTTCTTACTGGTATGATGATTGAGGATGATGATCTTTATTCTACTGCTTTGCATGTACGCTGAGAGCTTCTGCACTGGAGACAAATTCCTTGTGTGTCTAATCACCCTTGGCCAAATAAAACCTTCAATTCAATTCAATTTCTGATGCTTTTGAAATTTTTTTTTTGCCGATGGTAATTAATCTCTATATGAAATATGCATAAATGTTAATAAAATTACACTCTTAAGTATTCATAAGATATCCTGCTTTACTGGGCAGTGAAAGCAATAGAAAGTGGGAGGATAACTGGAGCAAGTTGGAGGAAATATTCCAAATCAAGCATGCTTATCATATATGGCATCAGTCATTTTCCTTCATCCCCACCATTCCATCTCCTTGATGGAGGAAATGCCGTATCATAAAAATCCTGTTACTTTCAAGCTTTTCAGCCTTGATTTGATAGTAAACCCAGATCTTTTGACAAAAAGGCTTAGCTAAACCCCTCAGTCTGACTTGTTTTTTTTTAAATAAAAGACTTGTTTTTCACTGCCCCCATGAAGTTGTTTTAAAATAATTTTGTACCTGTCACTTTGGATCTATATAGATTAGTTTATGTCATGGAGAGTTTAGTTTAATGTACCATTATTTTATCTTTCACTGTTATAATTATACTGTATTATTGTTTCATTGATTTGTTTTGTTTTATTGTATGCTTGTACTCTGCTTGTTTGTAAATACATAAAAAATAAAACTACTGTCATTTCTGCTTGGCAGAAGACTTACAGGCATTGTTTGGCTAGGTTAGTAGTTTTATTACAGAAAATTGATTTTAACTATCCTGACATCAACTGGGAGACAAACTCTGCATCATGTGTGAGATTGAACAAGTTCCTCACCAACCTAGCTAACTTTGTCATCCAAAAGGTAGAGGAGAGAACTAGAAGGATAGCTACACTACACCTAATTCTTACTAATAGATGAAGAGAAAGAGGGGATTCAAATTACTAGAACTTTGAGTGAGAGTGACCATGTTATATTGGAATTCAATATAATGCATACACAAACAATATAGACCATAATCAAACCAGTGTCTTAGACTCTAAAACAGCTGATTTTAACAAACTTAGACAGAGCTCAGGAAGGCTTCCATGGATGAAAATCTTAAGGAGAAAAATAACTCAAGAAGCTTGGGAAACTCAAAAAGTATAATTATAAAAGCCCAGTCCAGCTCAATACCAGTAATAGCAGAATCAAAGCCAGATAAATTCATACATTGTGTTCAAGCATCAACATAAGGTCCCAAAAGCAGACTCTGGGGTCAGTTCAAGGATCAAGATTTCAGCAAACAAGAGTCAGTCAGGAAGAGATCATGGGCAGAGGCTGCTAAGGACATCCTGAATGGATTCCCTAATTATATTAACTCATGTTATGGCATGTCTGGCTTTATTTTATGTATTGTGTGAGAACTGAGCTATTGCATTTATTTGACATTCTGTAGCTAAAGTAAAATATATGTTAATCAGGGCTTTTTTTGTCATAGAATGCCCAGAATGGAGTTCCGGCACTTTTTTTGGATGGAACCTTACGTAGGGTAGGTAAGGTGGGTTGTATGACGTGTGAGTTCCGGCACCTTTTTTTTTCTCAAAAAAAGCACTGATGTTAATAATGTATGACAGGGTTCAAATGTTCAGTTGCACTTCCTTTTAGGATTTCCTGAATAAAAGGTAACTGGAATAAAATGTAGCTGGATTTGTTGTGTGATGTTGCACTGAATCAGTGTTGAACTCTAGGGTATATCTGGATCAAAAGGAGATTTTAAAGGACTACTCAAATAAACCACATTGCGGGAGTCAAGTTTCAGATACTACCAAGACAATGATTATATTTGAGTCAGGAGAACAAAATTCATAACTGAAACTACTAAAAACAATTTTGAAAATATTATCAATCTTAAAAATATTATCAGTGCCATATTTTGTTCTGCTCTTAAATAGGAACTTATCCAATACATAAAACTATTTATTATTTATTTAAACATTGCTTTTTTATCCATTAACATTTTATCTGTAAAGATCTCACTGTAGATTGCAATTTGCTTGCAAGATATGGCTATCCTGCTCTTGCAATTGTGCAAGAGCAGGATAGCTCTTCAGTTGGCAACTGTGCAAGAAAGAAGTTGCTTTTTATATCTGTTCCATTAACAACACTTACAGTTTCCCTGCAACTGGATTTGGAGGAATTGCTGATGCAAAATCAAATCTCTGAGTTCTTCTCAACATGCCAATCAACCCAACAGTTTCGTAAATTGTTGAATGACTTAAAATCAGGCATATGAAGATTGTACATGACTGACTCTGGACAGGAATGATTATGCAGCCGATACTAAGCCTAGAGGGTAAAGAATGAATAACTTTGTCAGGTAAATAAACCAACATGGTTTGGTTTTATATAATACAGTAAAGCAAAATCAAGCAAACCACATTATGGCTTAACAGGAAATACGATGCAAGTCATAATATGAGATATATTTAGAAATATGAAATACAAGTAAATAAAATAATATCAAGGTAAAATTATTATCAATCATTACATATAATATCTATTAATGGACCATTAATTTGCAATACATTAAACAAGCATAACATTTGTCTAAGATGGGTATCATACTATAATTCAAAGGGGTTGGAATATCTTGATCTCAAAATGTTCTTCCACATAAATTAGTGCCTTTTTAAGGATATGCTCATTTTCTACAAACATTTTTGACAGAGAAGAACATTCAAACTTACTACTGTTTACTTGAATTCTGAAGTAAGTGCTGAACTGAATTATGCCAAGATATATAGATGCAAATGAACAGAGCAGGCAGTAAATGATAACACTCATTTAAACTATCTATTCTTCTCTTGACTTACAAATGTATTCTTGAAATAAAGATTGTCATGCTGGGAGAAAGACTGAATATGACATCAGCCTTCCTCTGTCTACTGCTCTTCACATCAAGCCTGGAGGACACCAGGGTTAGGAAAACTCTTACACATATCAAGAAAGAAGATTTTGCTATAAAATTGAAAAGAAAACTTCAAATATGCAAAAAATTAGAAGCTATACCAGTCTGAAAGTAGTATATAGGCTAACCTTTACTGACTGAAAGCTTTCAGCCTGCTTTATATGGAGAAGAGAAAAAGAGTGTGGGATTTGTAAATGGTTCTAAGGCTGCAGTCAAAGCAGAACACTATGTGTCTTTTTAGTATAAACTCAAAAAGCCTAAAGAAGACAATCAGAGGTGACAGTTCTTGCTGATGAGAGTGGCAGACAAGGGTGAGTGGAAAGGGCATATTTTTAGGAATGTTGTTATCTAGACAGAACTGACAGGCTAAGAAAAGAGTCTGGATGTGAAGGAAAGAAACAAAGAAATGCAAGGATGTCAAAGTGGGAACTCAGGAGGAGCTGTTGTCTAACATCAGACAGAATATATTTGGAGTGAAAAGCTGCATTTTATTAGCTGGACTTAGCTGTATTTTTTTTTTAACCAGAATTTACTGAGTAATTCTTAATTAACGTGTTTTGCAAATTATCTAAGCCAGACAGCATAGTTTACAAAATACAGTGGCAGAGGTTACAAAGAACACAAAGCTATAATCAAACTAGTGTAGCTTAAACCAATGTATAAATCAGCCAGTAGAATGTATAAAGAACCATCCCGAGAGATGGGTGGAGAGTGGGTGAATGTGTGATAACATCATCATCCAAATGCCATGTCTTAACTTGTATCAGATGTCAGGATACAAGCCCATTATGGCAGAATTAGTGTCCCAACATCCATTGTCTTATGTGTTGTCAAACTGGATTGTTCCAGTTTTCTGTAGACATCAGTGAATGGCATAAACATTTTAGGTCCTGTAACTTCTTCACTACGTTCAAAGCACAGTTCAAAATAATGTGCTTTTAAAAAAAACATAAAGGAAGAGAATATTTGTAGCTCAGAATTGAACTGTGGGAAGCAAACCCCACTTCCTTTTAGCACTGTTACATAGTTTGGTAATGAAACATCTGCAGAAAACAACCAAGTTCAGAGAACATAAAGGACCCCCAAGTCCATAAAGCATTATAAATATGTTGCAAGAAAATTAAATGGAAAACACAAAAAGTTGTTATTTAGTTCTTTATAAGAAGGGCAGCCACAGATTGTTCTATTGTGTGGCATCTCAACACAGACCTTTGTATTCATTCTTCCTCAAAGGAAACCACTGAAGGCATACTTCTTATTTCTCTTTTCTACAAACCTAGTTCCTGCCTAGTTGGAGAATTGTGGAAAATGGTCTAATATATCTGGGGGCACCAGACTGAAGATGCTTACTTAATTTCAAAGCACATTACGAAGTCATATTTTGGCTTCATTTTATTTGCAGGTTCCTTCTTGGTTGCCTAATTGTCAATTCCTATAATTTATAAATAAGGGGAAATTTTAAATTGGAATCAGTACAAAAAGCAAAACAAAGAAAAACATAATGAGAAACACCAGACATCTGTAATAGGAACCCAGAGAATAAGCAGCAGTGGATTACCTAAAACCTAATGCATTATTTTCCAGCTGAAAAACAATAACACATAACAAATTTACACAAAACATTTGTTTTCACATTGTAAATTAGATTTTGTAGAACTGAAAAAGGTTTATTTTGATAGAATTACTATCAACCAGTGACCTAAAATCCCATTTAGTATTTAACTATATTAATATAAACCAGACATTTTGAATTAAGTAAACTAATGTGCTCAAAATGGGAAATAATCCAATCTCCCCAAGCTTTATTTCTTTTTCTTTTATGAGCCTCCAATAGCTTCTATTCTATTACAGAAATAATTCCATTTTCAAATTATACAGAATAAATATTCACAGTCTTTTAAAGTATCGGATGCACGTACTTCTCAGTTTTTGTGTGTTCTATAATGTTCCTTTTTTAAAAAAAAAACTTAGCTGAATTGTTCATCTGTAATAGAGTCAGATGGGTCACTTTGGGATATGAGACCCATGAGGTTATTTAGAACACCAGTCTAATTACCATTAAACATTCTTTTGATTACAGTATTTCTAATAGCAGGATATTAGTGTTATCCAATAGCATATTTCAAATTAAACCAAAAAAGGAGCTGAAACCCTTTTCTAACAAGTGTTCAGAGTTAAAATAAATGCCCAATGGTAATCTAATGCATTGTTCTCATAAGGCAATTAATGATAATTTATAATTTATACACAATGAAAATCTTGAAAGATACCTCTGTTAAAGAAAGTTATTAAATAATACATAATTTGCTTCAAAGAATGTGAAGGGATGCTAAAATAAGTTCTTCTTCTAAAATATCAATCAGAATTGGAATTAACTTACTCTATATTCTCAAAAGATTCTAGATTATCTTTTTAGATCTTGTTTTACTATGTTAAATTAGATATTAAACTTATTAATTTCTACACATATAGGTGGGATCAAATGGTCAAATGATTTGACTTACTCCAATATATTGAATAACCATAGTCATCTACAAGAGCCATGGTGGTGCAGTGGTTAGAATGCAGTCTTGCAGGCTAATTCTGTCGACTGCCAGGAATTTGATTCTCACTGGCTCAATGTTGATTTCAGCCTTCTGTCCTTAACATTTAAATTAATAATGTCTGCTATATTTTATTTATACTGAGATAACCTGTAAAGTATATATTATCAGAACCTTGTTGTCTAGAAATCCAGCCAGAACCACAAGCATAACTATTGGAAGTTATAATCTGTGGGCCAAGATAGCTGTTAAAATCTTAATATCCATATTAATTATGGAAGTAGGATGGTAATTGGAATGTACAGAATGAATTCTAGCTAGTAGTATGAATCAATTTGAAAAAGCTTTCAGCATATTCCTCCAAATAAAATGAGAGATAAGAACCCATATACTAAACACTGATCTTCCAATCTAGCTATCAATACTTTAAAAAGGGTATTTTTTTTCTAGTATTCTTCTTAGAAAAACAACTTATCAAAAACACCACAATGCTTGCACATTTTCAATTACAAGCATCTCCAAGCTACTTGGAGGAAGAGGACATGAGTGTTTGGAATCTTTCCCAATCTGCACGTTAAAGTAACTATATGGACTGAATATATGAAAGATGGCATATTCCTGATGTTCTCAAAGTGTTAGCAGATAGATCTGGGTAATTTCTGTGATTCAACGAATCTTTCATTTCTGAGGCAAGCATTGGTGTGTACTCCTTTCTTAGACCCTAGTCAGACTGGAAGAAACCCATTTGGAACTAAGTAGAAGGACACAGTGACTTCTAGTTCTTCTTGAAGGACTGAATTCCCAGAACTTTGGGACTGTTTATAAAATAATAAATGGTAGAAATAGCAGGAATGTTTTTGATAAGTTTGGGCTTGCATGCCAGCTATGATTCTGCTCAAAAGAGAGAGAGAAAGGCAGATCTAGACTTACTCATGCTAGTTACATTCAAAGCAAACTGTTAAAATGCACTTTAAATGAATATAATGGAAAATAACATCATGTTCAACTGGTACCAAAATATGACCCTAAGGTTGTTTTTTAGAGCAACATGGTTGGAAAGATTATATTGGTTCTGACATACCACTGACATACCACAAATTAACAAGTGCATCTATATTGTTTCTAGTACCTTTCCTGTTGGCTTCAGCACTTTAAAATATTCTGAAAATTCTCAGGTTTTGAAATTTTTATTGATGGGTACTACCATTATAGGCAGTCATCAACTTATGACCACAACTGGCACTAAAATTTGTATTACTGAGCAAGTTTGGTAAGTTGCTCACTAAGGTAAATGAGTTGCACCTAATTTTATAACCTTTTTGCCACAGTTGTTAAGTGAATCACTAATGTTGTTAAATGAATCATAGTAGTTAAGCAAATCCAGTTCGGAATGGGACAACTTGCCATGGCCATCTTGCCATGGTCATCTCACCATGGCCAACTTGCTGCAGGACAACTCACTGTGCAACAATTGCATACAGGATAACTCAATACAAAAAACATTATAAACCACTGTTTCTTCAACATTATGTCCACTGACAAAAATGAAAGTAATGTAGAAGAAACCATGGTGGATAACATTTATTATATTGAGTTATCCTGCACAGATTGTCCCATTCCAAGTTGTCCCACTGGGGATTGTCTGTGGTGAGTTGTTCCATGATGAGATGGCCATGAAAGGTTGGCCAGGGTGAGATAACCATGATGAGAAGGGTGTGGTGAGTTGTCCTAGACCCACCATGACTGCCCCTTATTATTGGTGTTATATGTTAAAAGGGGGCAGAGTTTTGATTGTACAGTTGAAGTCACCCTTTGCCCTTTTCTGACAATCTCACAGCCCACCTTCTAGATACGGACAGGAAAAGAGTAAAAGAATAGTGGCCAGAATTGAGGCATTGTTATTTTAACTTGTGATAAACTCCTTGCAGTCTCTGAGAGTTTTTACTGAGATGTGGCAGAATTGGAGGGTATATGCCAGTGATGGCGAATCTTTTAGAGCCTGAGTGCCCAAACTGCAACCCAAAACCCACTTATTTATCGCCGGGTGCCAGGTGGGTGTGGCTTACTGGGTATGGCCAAGCTGGGCAAGGTCACCTCAATGTTGCTCGTGGGGAGGGATGCCTGTGGGGGCCAGGCAGGGTTGGGGGAGATCCAGAGGGTCTCTGGCAGGTGGGGCGGTAGGCAGGAGACTTGTCCTGTGGGGTGAGGCTCAGCAAGGTGAGGCAGGGGGGGTGCCATTGTCGCAGGGTAAGGCGAGGCACGGGCCAGGGCGGCTGCTGCCTGACACCATTGGCCCCCGCACATAGAGGCCAGTGAGCACATGGGGGCCGACAGTGTCCATCAGCAGTCACAGCCTGCTGGCCCCTTGACTGGTAAACTCTGGGACTCCGCAGCCCACCACCAGCAGTTCAGAGAAGCCATCTCTGAGCTGGATGTCTGGCCGACAGCTGAGGAGGCGATGCAGTGGGTTGTGCCTGGGAAAAGGAGAGCATGCAAGGCCAGGAGGGATGGGATGGGGGGGGGGAAGGAGGGAACCCAGCCATGCTGGGATGCATCCAGCCACATGGGAGCTTGGCGAGTTAGCAGGTGGCTGGTTGAAGAGGGACGGTTGCCATCTCCAGGGCATGGTGCATGTGCCCACAGAGAGGCCTCTGAGTGCCGCCTTTGGCACGCGTGCCATAGGTTCGCCACCACTGGTATATGCATTCTTAAAAATAAATGAAGACATTCCATGAACAGCAATATTGTGTGTCTTACTTAGATTATTATCCACTTTCAAATCCACATTCATAAAGTTTATTTCCAGAAGGAAAACCTTTAGAGCTTTTGTCTTTTTAAAATCTTTTAAATCCAGCATTATATTAGTCTTGATCTAAAATGTCTGCTCCTAAACTTGGAGCTTCTTAACCCTACTTGAAAGTTTTCCACCCAAAACATTTCATTTTCTTCTCTTTGCTTATAGCTGAACTATGTCAGGACACTGACATGAATGTGAGTCATACAGAATAACGTTGTGATAGTTGCTTTCTTTCCCCCCACAACGTTTGATTACAAAGAAGGTTTATGCCCTTGTAGCATAACAAAGCATGCTTTCAACGCTGATGGCTTTATTAATCACTTGTTAACTTTTGTAAATAATCCACTCACGTATATCCGCAGGATGTCACAAGGATACCAATAAGTAATTGGCAGTGCAACAGTGAGAAAAAAGACCACGAAGATTTTATATGAATTTTCTCATCACCACAGGCTTTTCTTTCTGTTACTTGGAATTCGTCAGAAACAAATGTTTTGAATTGTAATTTCCCTCAATGCCAAACACTTATTAATTCAATCTATCTAGACTTTTTTTTTTTATCCTGGAGAGATTTTTTCCTGCCTAATGAGGCATGTTTTAAAATATATACACCACTGCAACCTCCATGCATTCTTCCTAACCTCGCCACTTTCCTGCACCCCACTTGACCCATGCAGCACCTCTTACACACATCTGTAACCCTCTTACACCTTCTTGATCTGTGCCATCCCAATGCACTGACCTCACCCGCAAAGAACCTCTTGTGCACCCCAAGGTACTTTCCTGATGCATGGTATCCATCCATACACCCTCCCCAACCAGCTCAATATCTGTGACATACGCCCACACACCCTTCTCAACCCATGTGGCATCTCTCACACAACCACACATATCGTTCCTGACCCATAACCTTGCATGCCCCCTTGTTCCTTCCTTTATCTGGACATATTCTTGCAATTCAGTGTGGAAGTCAGAAGTCACTCCTGCTCCCATTGCTTTTTGGTCCACCCATAGTCATTCTATTTCTCTGTTTAAATGAGGAAATATCGCTGAAATGGTGACCCAAAGGAGTATGGATTTTTTAGTTCTAATATAATATTATAAAACTATGACTTCACTAGTGAAACATAATAGTTTTATGGTTTCATTAGTCCTCTTCAGAACATCCAGTTATTCTTAAAATAAACATTCTCATTTCCTAAGAATGCCCTTCTGATCCCACCATATACCTGCAAACAATTAAGCCAGCATGTTCTTTAGCCCTTCCTCACCCTCTGGAACAGTTTGTCTCTGTTTGAGACATGCTACATATTTGGGTCTTCAGACAGCAGTTGGCTTGCCTGGAAACTTACATACGGAAATGTTCAGAAGAGAAAGAGAAGAGTTCTTACCATTCTCTATGCTTGCAATTGACCATGCTGGATTTCTTTCCAGTGCTGTTGATAATACAAACTATGGTAAGTGCATGGATTACACTTCATTGACTATTAGTTGAGCAATATTGATATGCTTGTATCAATAGTATCCTTAAGAGGTCTGTAATGCTATAGTGTTGTTTAAGAGGCTTGTAATGCCATACTTCTGTTTCTATTCAGAAACTTTTCTGATGTGATTAAATACACTATTTTGTTCCATCTCACTGACCTGTTTCATATATCACATTAAGGCAAAGATAACTCAATCACAGTTTGTTGACTAGTCTCAGTCATCAAGTTAAACCATGTTTTGCAAATCACAGTCTCTGAGTTCATGACCTGGGCTCATGATACTAACATCATATATTTATTATATCAAGGGGAGGAAGAATTTGAGTTTCAAATTGGTATTTCAGAATAATGGATCTTGATGATCTTAGATCAGACATGTCAAACTCGCAACATAATGTGACGTCACGCAACATATCAGGACAGTTTTGCCATTGCTGGCAATGGGGTCGGTGTGGCTTCTGGATGATGGGTCTGGCCCACTGGCTGGCAGTTTGACACCCCTGGTAATAAGTTAGATCCCAAATGGAAAAAAAGAGTACAGGAAATATACAAAATTCTTTTAAAGAGATACTGACAGCACAATCATAAACTATTTTTTTTCTAGCAGGAAAGGTGAGAGATATCTAAAGAGACTATGCAGATTACAGAGCTTTCCAAAATACTAAAGAAAAGAAACACATATAAAGATTAAAGGAGGGGCATATAATAAACAAGGCAATCAACAGAAACTGTAGTAATTATGTCAGAAAAGCTAATGCTCAGAAGTTTATGAAAAAAGATCCCCAAAGACTTGCATGAGAAACAAAAGAAAAGAGAAAGAGGCTGCATTAGAAATAGCTAATGGCGAAACAGCAGAATGTTTAATTCATTTATTTATTATATTTACATAACCATCCATCTCATGTACTGACTCTGGCCAGCATACACAATACAGTACATTTTTCTTCTTTTAGAAGGGAAACAAGGCCATAACTGCATCATTAGTGGAAAGATTGTTCAGCATAGATTAGAACAGGAGTCTTCAAAGTTGGCCCTTTTATGACTTGTGGACTTCAACTCCCAGAATTCATCAGCCAGGCACCTGGCTGAGGAATTCTGGGAGTTGAAGTCCACAAGTCATAAAAGGGCCAACTTTGAAGACCCCTGGATTAGAAGAAGCAACCTGGAATTAAAGAGAAAATTCCTAACAGTGAGGACAATTAACCAGTGGAACAGCTTGTCGTCAGAAGTTGTAGGTCAGGGGTCTTCAAACTTGGCCCTTTTATGACTTGTGGACTTCAACTCCCAGAATTCCTCTTGGAGTCCTAGTGGACAATCACTTAAATATGAGCCAGCAGTGTGCTGCAGCTGCCAAAAAAGCCAATACAGTGCTGGGCTGCATTAACGGAGGGATAGAATCAAGATCACGTGAAGTATTAATACCACTTTACAATGCCTTAGTGAGGCCACACTTGGAATACTGCATCCAGTTTTGGTCACCACGATGTAAAAAAGATGCTGAGACTCTAGAAAGAGTACAGAGAAGAGCAACAAAGATGATTAGGGGACTGGAGGCTAAAACATATAAGGAATGGTTGCTGGAATTGGGTATGTCTAGTTTAACGAAGAGGGGGGACATGATAGCAGTATTCCAATATCTCATGGGCTGCCACAAAGAAGAGGGAGTCAAGCTATTTTCCAAAGCGCCTGAAGGCAAGACAAGAAGCAACGGGTGGAAACTAACCAAAGAGAGAAGCAACCTAGAACTAAGGAGAAACTTCCTGACAGTTAGAACAATTAACCAGTGGAACAACCTGCCTCCAGAAGCGGTAAATACTCCAACAATGGAAGTTTTTAAGAAGAGACTGGACAGCCATTTGTCTGAAATGGTGTAGGGTTCCTGCCTGAACAGGGGGTTGGACTCGATGATCTCCAAGGTCCCTTCCAATGTTGTTGTTGTTGTTGTTGTTATTATTATTATCAAAATGTGCAGAAGTGACTAACATTTTAAAAGAAAAAGAGAAGATTCTAGAAGATCTAGACAGGCTTAAATAGTTGGACCAAATCTTAGTAATTCTGATATTTCTTCATACATTTTTGTTTACACATTTTGATAATACACCCTCTGTTTTGTTTTTTTTCTATGTATCTGATTTGGTTTTTGATAGTAATATTAATTAAATCATTTGTATGGCAAGATCCCATTGTCTGTTTATATAATGCAGCATGAGTATTTAGCGTAAGTTGTTTTGTTTTGATATTAAACAGTACATTATATCTCCTGCATAATGTTTCCATATGTTGCTTTAAATAAAAGGGAAGGTATTCATCATGGCTGCTAAGTAATGACTTGAAAGAAGAGTTGTATTGTGTATGTTTGTCCACAGAGTAAACGACAGAGTTCCCTCTATCCTGCACTCTCTGTACATAGCTTGTGTGTACATGTTTCACTGAATATGCTCAAGCAGAGTTTGGATAGACATGTATTAGAGATAATCTGGATTTATGCTTTGAGCAAAGACATAGAAATTGCTTCCATTCATAGGAAATTGATAAAATTTCATGACTTCTATGAATTGAGGCATTTCCATGTTAAAATTTTGCTTTACTAAAGCAATATGGATACCTTCACTGATGTAATTCAGCTGATTTGGAAGCTTAGCCTTGTTGCTACACAACAAGGTAAAATTACTTTGTGGATGGATATTTCCCAGCACAAAGTAATAACAGATGTCTCACAGAAACCTCTTTCCTTTCCATTTTGACATATTAGTGAGAATAACCGAAGATGGAAAAAAGTACAGGAAAAATAGAATTTTATAAAGCGATGACAGGTCTCTTGATATAGAATATTTTTGTGAGTTCCATATAAACACACATAGATTGGTTTGTGATTTCATACATTGGATTATTTAGAATGACACACCAGGAAACAATAAAATAAAGCTCTATATTTACTGCTCAAAGCCTTGAGGTGCTACAATACTCACAAAGGTTTAGCTCAGCCATTTTGACATCCTTCTGGTATCATCCAAGCATGTATGTGCAAACACAGGAGACATTTTCACTAGGACTGTGGTAAAAATACAGTGATTGGATAACTTTTCTGAGTGGTTCACTCAACTCTACTAGAAGCATACCCAAACCATTCCCTCAAAGTGGTTATTATTTCTGGTTAGGTGATTGCTGAACTCTAGTAACATCATATACATAGATAACAAATTAATTACTATGAATGACCTTGGCTATTGTAAAAACAGTAGTCCAGATGTGCTTAGGATAGAATTAAAGTAAACAATGACTGATTCTGAGTCTTAGCTTAAAACAACTTGAAACAATTTGGGTGTCCATGTGCATGGTCTCTTCAGCATTTAGTATCTGCCAAACCGCTTATGATTCAGGCTTTACATGAGTCCTTGACATTTGTTAATGCAGAGACATTGGTTTAATAAACATCTTGCTCCTATTTGACAAGTTGGTGTGTGGGATAGGATTTGTCTTCCAAAAGAGCTCAGCATTTTTTTTTCTTGAAAAATTGGAGAATATGGTCTCTGGTTTTGTGATGGAGGTAACTTTGCTTCCCAATGTCTTTAATTTTTTTCATCTGGTGTAGTGCATCTAGACTTGCAAAGAACATATCATCTAAAATGTACTGTTTCTCTGAACCTATGGAAGTTAAAGATTGCAAGAACTATAAGGTCATCCAATTCCTCCTTTCTACCAAAACTGGTGTGTTTGAAAACCAGTTTTATGATTAATTAATTTTTCCTCCAGTATATTTGCATCAAGAACTTTCTGGTTTTGCTTTTAGTATTCTAAGCTCTTTCTCTTTTCCGTCTCTAGTATTTTAGCAGTTAAGCAATTGATCACTGCAATATAATCTTGAATCAGATGCTTTCTTCAGTGTTTTAAGACAAAGGTGCACAATCTATATCTGTTTGATGGCCGTTTTGACTTAATTAATCTAGTTAAATGTGCAAAGCTAGGGCAAAACTTAAAATATAATTTAGTTTAATCTCAACTAAAATAACTACAACTTTAAATATTCCAGTTATTGATGGCCTCTATTTCTGTCTGTAGAAATTTGAAGGGAAGGGCTGTGCCAAAAACTGCATGTTTTGTATCCCTCTATTTAAAAAATATTCAATTTAATGTGGCAGAGTACTTAATTTTCTACAGGTCAGATTTCCTATTTTCATGTTGTCGTCAAACACACCTTTGTACAAAAGATCATTCCCCATCAACTGCAAAGATGCATGAATGTATAATAGAAAGAGACAATTAAGAACCTTACAAATATATTTTCCATCCTAAATGCGATTGAAAAAGAGGAGGAAGTAGGGTTGCACCCACAATTCAGATCTTCCCAATGCCAGTATGTCTTACTAGTCACAGTACTGGAAGTGCTCTGAGCATAGTATAATAGGTACAGAGGGTGCCGGAAGGAAAATAAATGCAATATATTTCTTTTGAAATAAGAACTTTATAGCATAATCAACTAAACAAACACCAAGGCAGGAAGATTTAGACTGCTTGGTGCTCTTTTTTAGACTGCTCAGTACAAAAAAGAAGAAATTTCTTCTACATAGTTCATTTTTTCACTGCTCGGAGAAAACATTTGCAGTCAGAAGACTTGCTAAATTAAAGAATTTTGGGTTGTTTGGGTTTTTTTTTACATTCACTTGCCAAAGACTCCTTGAGTTTACATGAGGTGGTTGCTGGGAATTCCTGCCTGGAATCTTAAAATTGCAGGGCTGTGTCAAATTATACCTGCTGATGGAATGTGACTGATAATGGCTTGATCCCTTTAAGCTGAGATAACAGACTACACTATGCTTTTCAGCTGGGTTTGTTTATTTTAATTCTGGGATTCTCTTTTCATTCAAACCAACTCAGTTTCATTCAGGTTTTTAAACAATCATCCTCTAATAAAGTAGAAAAGCTTTTGAAAAACATGTTTGTTGTTATAATTTTATCCTATGTTCTCCCAAACATGATACAGCCTTAAATTTTATGAAGGGATAGAAAAATATTCATAGAGCCAAGGGATTTAGGTATATTAAGACTGCTCCCTATACCATTCAAAGGACAGCTTTTGAAAAGGATGAAAACAAAGCTAAAAAGCTTAAAGTCGCAAACAAGTGACTTTAGTGATTGTGCTTTTTCATCATTACAGTCAGCTTTTTGGTATTGGATCTGAAAACAACAGGGCTGGGAGAAAGACTTGTTGACCAGCAAGAACTATTAACTTTTATGTAAGGATAGCCCTCTGCATGCAACATGAGGTTTTGCAATAGTTAGATAGCACATAGATTGTATAATTTGGTCAAGTCTAATGTTGCCACTAAGAAATTGAACCAGGATAAAGGAAACCAACGTTCCAGTCCAAATTTAAATATAAAATACAGAACATTGGATGCCTCCCTGTCATTTAACCCAGTCATCTCATGATTTTTGGTTATGGTAACTAAATGAAGGGAGCCCTATCTATTCTGTCTTAAGGTTGTTGTTGTTAGTTCTGAAGTCGTGTCCGACCCATTGTGACCCCATGGACAACATTCCTCCAGGCCTTCCTGTCCTGTACCATCTTCTGAAGTCCATTTAAGCTCACACCTACTGCTTCAATGACTCCATCCAGCCATCTCATTCTCTGTCGTCCCTTTCTTCTATTGCCCTCAATCTTTCCCAGCATTAGGCTCTTCTCCAGTGAGTCCTTCCTTCTCATTAGGTGGCCAAAGTACTTGAGTTTCAACTTCAGGGTCTGGCCTTCTAAAGAGCAGTCAAGGTTGATCTCCTCTAGGACTGACTGGTTTGATCGCTTTGCAGTCCAGGGGACTTGCAAGAGTCTTCTCCAGCACCATAGTTCAAAGGCCTCAATTCTTTTGCACTCAGCCATACATTATAACACTAAATATGATAAACTAATACACACACAAAAACACTTTATAGTTGATGTCTGACTATCAAGGCAGAAGTTTAATAACACTACTGACCTTTACACTTGTTTATTCTTTTAACTGTATTTCTTGTCCTTTGTATTTTCATTCCTATACAGTAGATCATCCAATTTTAGGACACTCCATATACTGTAGCAGCATACTGTTACAAGCATTAGCTGACCACATGAATTTTTGGATTGTAATAATATCAGAATATTTGGATTATAATAAGAGCTTTCTCCATCCATTCAGGGGACCATTTAGAAGGCTTACAAATTAGCTAGAGAACAGGGTTACATTCACACTCCTTCCTCTATTTTCCCCAACCACCACTTACACATATGGAAGTCCAAAGGGTAGCATTTCTCATAGATGTGTACAGCTATTCTTCAACATCCAGCTGAAAGAGAGAAAAGAGGTCTGTGTGTGTGTGTGTGTGTGTGTGTTTTAACTAAACTATGCATTTAGCTACATGCCTGAAAAAAGTTGAATCTATCAAAATCACTTCTAATTCAGGTGATAAAGGCTGGATGAAACTATGAGAATTGATTATTTTTGATCTTTGATAAATGCTGAGATCATATCTGCCCCCCTAAAGCTTTCTCTCCTGTGATATTGCAGAATTTGGTAATATTTCTATTTCTAAATTTAAGTGGAAACAAATGCACACACTCCAGGGATAATACAAAGAAAGTTTTTTTATTTTTTTTATTTTTAACCAACAAAACATAACACACATACAAACACAATATATACTCTCCCTTTTTTTTACAGCAATTACGTAACAATAATCTATTATTTACAGAGAAAGATTTTGGTTGGGCAAGAGAGCTCAAGAAATATTCTTACATTTGCATCTTTTAAATGAGATCTCATAACCATTTTGGGGGATGTTATATAAAGTAAGCTGATTCTAACTACATGGTTGAAAATTCAGAAGATGGAATATAATTTTTTTCCCTCATGATCAACATGAGTAGTAGTATGGCCAATAATTAATGCAGCGAATTGATTATAGGAACTGACTCTGAGAAACCTATTCATGAATAAAGCTTCTGTAGACCCTTGTTTGTTTCAAACAAGTTTTGGAATAGGACTCAGTGGATTAATTTCTATGCATATCTTTAAATTAGTAAACCAACGCTTGAAATGAATTGAGACATTTTGTGATTACTGGAAGGGAAAAGATTTGGGTCATGCTGGGGTCAAGAATATTTTATTTTTATAGCTCTTAATGACGCTGGGCCTGATCTCAAATTACAAGTTCATGATACAACTATAATGCAAGTAATAAATATACTAACAATTAATGATCTACCATACTGAAAAAACACACAACATTTTAGCTGGATATTCTACCTTCTCCAAACTCTCTTGTTCTCATTTTGCCTGAGGTTGAGCATGAGGCTTAAAGCCAAAAACTCAATGTGATCTTTCAAAACATTTTATATTATACATTAATTACTGCAGGTTTATTATCTGAACTTTGCATTCTAAAGGCAGAAAAACAACTCCTTTGGTATGATTAAAGATACTCATGGCACTGTTCAAATATCATGACTCCTTCCTCCTCTGTCTGGAAAGTGAAGCTTTCAGACTGATGGACACCCCTCTTTTTCTTTGATGGGTCTGGGAAGATGATAGCTTGACCCATTTTTAGTGTATGACACTCATTATGCCTATATAGATTATATCCAAGTCTCAGTTGCTGACATTGTAAGTTCCTCAAATCTTCTTGAACATCAAATTCTTTCCAGCAAACCCCAAAATGTCACCATCAAACTTTGAAAGGGACACTAGATATTATTTTATGAGTAAATCCATCTTTTCTGGGAACTTTCTATCTACACTTTAATGACCCAGCTGTCTAATAATTTCAACAGTTATGGCTGATAGTAGCACGCTAAAGAAATGAAGCTAATGCCCAGTTATCAACCCATTCTCTTTTCCATCTGCTATATTTCCTTTGGCTATTGAACTCAGCAGGTGTATGCATTATTGAATTGCCAGAGTTGGCTGATTCAGGTATCATTTAACCTTAGACTGACTTTCAAGTACTCAAGTTAGAGGAAACAGGGGAACTAGTTAAGCAACAAGAGAGCCAGTTTGATCTAGTTGTTAAGGCACCAGGCTAGAAACCAGGAGAATGTGAATTCTAGTCCTGTTTTAGGCATGAAAACCAGCTGAATGACTTTGGCCTTGTCACTCTCTGTCAACCCAACTCACTTCACAGGGTTGTTGTTGTGGGGAAAATAGGAGAAGGAAGGATTATTAGGTATGCTTGTCACTTTGAGCTATTTATAAAAATAATAAAGGTGGGATTAGAAAAAGTCTTAATCCTCCTCCCCAAGTTTCAAATAATCAATTCTGTGTAGAATCTTACATCAACACAATAATATTAGCATTTAAATTCATTATTGCTCATTTTATTCTTAAATTAAGTTTGAAACTCTACATTTTCTTTTTGAGTTCTTACAATCTTTGTTTTAATACTGGGAAGGCAACCCTTTAAACGGAGGATGTGACTGGCAGTTTTTCAGACAGAAAGGGGCATTGTCTTACCTGAACGCCTTTTCTCAGCATGATGATGGAGAATCCACGGATGGGTTGTCTTAATCTATCTGCTCCAATTAGACTAAGTCTGAATCTTAGTACCGCCCCCACTGTGCCAATTGCACCCCAGTTTTAGGCTAAGGCGATACTCAGACTTTAGTCCGATGCGTCTGATCAATATCGGAACCAGGCCAAATGACCTTATGGGAGGGAGTGGATTCTCCATCATCATGCTGAGAAAAGGCGTTCAGGTAAGACAACGCCCCTTTCTCCAGCATGATTGGATGGAGAACCCACGGATGGGACATACTAAAGCCCTGTGTCCCTAAGGGTGGGAATTAGTTTGGGCCTGGGTCCCGTCCGATGTTAATGCGTGTTCTAGTAACTTGCGGCCAAATGAAGCCATAGAAGAGGCATATTTGTCCATCTTGTAGTGATGGACAAAGGAAGAGGGCGAGGCCCTTGTTGCTGCTCTACAAATCTCCTCTATGGAGGCCTGGGTAGCCCAAGCAGCTGTAATAGCCGCGCCACGGGTGGAATGGGCCGTGATATGTCTAGGAGCTTGCAGTGACTGAGTCTGGTATGCCAGAGAAATACAAGCTCTAATCCATCTGCCTATTGTGGATGAAGAAACCTTCTGTCCTAGTGACGAAGGGTGAAAGGACACAAATAGAGCCTCAGTTTTGCAGAAAGATGAGGTTCTCTGTATATAACAATGTAAGGCCCTGCGCACATCCAACTTGTTCCACTGTACTTCTATGTCATTAGATGGGTTAGGACAGAAGTCCGGCAAAACTATTTCCTGTGACCTATGATACAAGGAATTAACCTTGGGCACGAAGGAGGGGTCTAGCCTACCCTGTCATTATGGAAAATACACAGGTCCTTTCTCACTGAAAGAGCAGCCAGCTCAGAAACTCTTCTGGCTGAAGTTACAGCAATAAGAAATGTCACTTTCATCGATAATTGTTTAAACAAACAAGTGTCAATAGGCTCAAAAGGTGAAGAAACAAGAGCCTGTAAAACCTGATGAAGATCCCACGAGGGGTATCTGTGTACAGTTGGTGGTCTGGTGTTGTTAGCTCCCTTTAGGAAGGAGCGTATCATGGGGTGATGTGTCAAAGAGTCATTGCCACAAGTAATTACCGTGGCAAGTGTTGCTACCTGTCTACGGATGGTGCTTGTGGAGAGCCCTTTGTCCAGGCCATCCATCAGGAACTCCAAGATAATTGGCACTGAAATGGCCAAGAGATCAATTTTGTGATCTGAACACCAATTACAGAAGCTCTTCCACATGGCATTATATATTCTATTCGTCGAGGGTCGCCTGGATTGTTGAATCATGGCTATGACCCTTGACGAATATGAGTCTCGGCCTGCCTCTCAAGTGCCAGACAGTTAACTGGAGCCACTGAGGGTCCGGATGGTGTAGTTCCCCTTGAATGAGGGAGATGCGACTTGCTGAGATCCTCCAAGGAGGGGAGGCAGAGAGCTCCATCAGGTCGGCGAACCATGAACATCTCGGCCAATGCAGTGCAACCAGGAGGACCTCTGCCCATTCATGAAGAATCTTCCGGATCGTGGTGGGAAGAAGCGGTGAGGGAGGGAAGGCATAAAGCAGTTCCCTGGGCCAAGGACTGAGGAGCGCATCCGTCCCTTCTGCTGATGGAGACAGAAACCTGGAAAGGAATCTGGGAAGTTGTGAGTTGGTTGGGGAGGCAAAAAGGTCTGAGGTTGGGGAACCAAACCTGTCCACGATCTCTCTGAACACCTTCGGGTCCAATTGCCATTCAGCATGGTCCATGGTGGCTCTGCTCAGTGAGTCCGCCTGTTGATTGGTCACTCCGGATATGTGCTCCACCCTGATGGAAGCAAGATTCAATTCTGCCCAATACCCCAGAAATTTGGTCTCCTGCATGAGAGGCCTGGATCTTGTTCCCCCTTGTCTGTGGACATGGGCCTTGGCTGTAATGTCGGTTAGAACCAGGACATGTTGACCCTGTACTATGCTGCTGAATCTCTTTAGGGCCATATGTATGGCTCTGAGCTCCAGCCAGTTTATATTGTTCTTTAGATCCTGATTGGACCACCGACCTTGATCCCAGTGTGTCTGGAGGTGTGCCCCCCACCCAAACAGGCTTGCGTCTGCGGTGATGGTAATCCTGTCTGGTTCTTTGAATTCTGCTCCCCGTGACAGTGCCGGAGAGTCCCACCAACGAAGGGAGTTCAACACCGACCGTGGAACTCGGACCTTCTGGTGGGATGTGCTGGTGTGAAGTCTCTGAAATGGAAGAAGAAGCCACTGTAATTCTCTGGCATGGAGACGTGCCCATGGCACAATTTGCACGCAGGACACCATCTTTCCCAGTAGCTGTGATAACAAGGCCAATGTTACTACTCTGTCCTTTCAGATCCGACGTACAAGGGTCTGAATAGAGTTCCGTCAGTCCTGTGATAGGTAGACCGTACAATTGTTTGTGTCTATAATAGCGCCCAGATGGAGGAGCCGAGTTGTTGGTACAGTATGGCTTTTCTGGAAATTAACAGAAAACCCGTGCTCCTGAAGGGTCTTGATGGCTAGGGCGAGGTCTGACTGAGCGTTCTGGAATGATGATGACTGTATCAATATGTCATCTAGATAGCATTGAATTCTAATTGGAATCTGTCTAAGGTGGACTGCTAGCACTGCCAGTACCTTTGTGAATACTCTCGGTGCTGATGAGAGGCCAAATGGTAAGGCTCTGTACTGGTAGTGGCGTTGGGCATAGCTGAATCTGAGGAATTTGCGGTGGTCAGGAAAAATAGGAATGTGCAAATATGCCTCAGTTAGGTCTATTGACGTAAGGAAGTCTCCTTGTCTGATGCTAGCCAGGATTGATTCCAGTGATTGCATCTTAAACTTCCTATACATCAGGTAAAGGTTTAGACCTTTTAAGTCTAAGATTGCCCTCCAGCCCCCCGAAGTCTTAGGGATGACGAAGAGGTTTGAGTAGAACCCTCGTCCTTCTTGGTCTTGTGGTACTGGTTCAATTGCTTGTATTTGTAATAGATGAGCTATGGCCTCTGACATAAGATCCGCTCTAGTCCTGTTCCTGGGAATAGGGCAAGAGCGGAACCTGTCAGGTGGTCTGGACCAAAACTCTAGTCTCAGACCTTGAGTGACGGTGTCTAACACCCATGAGTCTGTAGTATTGGCTGCCCAAGTGTTGGAATAAAGGGTCAGCCGGCCTCCTATAGGAGGTGAGACTGTGAGATCACTTGCCTCGTTTAAAGGAACGACCCCCTGCACCTCAAAAGGGCCGCTTGGTCTGGAACTGTGGTCGGCTTCTGTATGCTGAACGATCCTGCTGTCATTCTTGTCTCTGAAAGGAAGAACGAGATGCCTGAGCCCAGTCCCAGGATGGAGCTGGCCGAAAGGGCTGCCTTCGGTAATTGCCCTGCGATATACTGTTCCCCGAACGCTTATCTCCTTTCCTTGCTGAGTTAACAAGAGTTTTGCATTTGTCCTTACCTTCTATTAAGTAAGGTTCTAGGGCCTTACCAAAGAGATGTCCACCTGTGTAAGGTATAGAGGCGAGACACCATTTGGCCTTGGTGTCTACTCGCCAATTCCTGAGCCAAAGGAGCCTTCGTGCTGAGATGTCCGCAGTGATGGTTCAGACAGTGTATCTGGCCATGTGCAGAGAGGCATCGGCCAAGTACTGGGATGCAGCAACCAACTTACCCAGATTTTGATGAGCTCTGAGTTGGTCCAGAGGAATCATGTCCTGGAGCTCACGTAGCCATAGGACTGAAGCCCTGGCAAAGAAGGCCATGGATGTTGATGCCTTCGTTGTCCAGGCTGACGCCAAATGGGACCTGCATAAGGAAGCCTCAATCTTTTTATCCTCTGCCCTAAGTGCCTCGTTAACATCCCCTGGAATGCTAGCATTGGGGAACAGTGAATTTAGGGGTTCATCAATCTGGGGAATTTCCAATAAGGAGGCCAGGGAAGGAGCCACATTGAATAGTGTCTTTTCTATGGCTCCAGGGTTTGAAAGAGATCCTAAATTCTCCCATTGTTTCTGAACTATGTTGAGAAAAAAGGGAGGGCAGGGAATATGATTCTGAGAGACCGAGGGCTCAGCATATATGGCGTGAGGACCTTTGGATGTTGTAGGTGGGGTCTCCTGTTCCTGAGGAAGGTTTGCAGTTGTGCAAGCCTTGAGTAATAAAGAATTAAAGAGTGAATGGTCAAAGAGACCGACAGGAGGAGCAGGGTCGGATGGAGAAATGCCTTCATCATCTGACATAATCAGACCTGATGGTTCAGCCCCTGTTGATTCTAAGTCCGATGAGGCTTCATCAATGATATCTGGAGATTGAGAATGATATATGGACTGTGGAGGTGCTGTGGGTGGCTGTGTAGTGGTAGAAGCCATGAACTGAGCCACGGCTTGAGCTATCATGGCCTGAAGTTGCTCAGGATTTAAGGTCTGAGCTTCAGGAGATTGGAACCCCGCTGCAGTGGGAGTGAATGTAGCCTGAGGTCCCAAAGTAATAGTGTCCTGACCAGCTGCACCTTGTGACCCTGGAACAGCCCTTGTGACTGATTCAGATTGAGAACTTCCCCTGGGGGGAGACCAGGCCCCTGGGGCCGAGGCACAATGTGAGGAAAGGGGTTCAAAGATGGACCTTCCTGTTGTGGTGGTGCCTGTCTGACCTGGGGAAACTGCCCTCAACCTGTGGGTCTCATCCTCCAACATATGCTGACTATTGGTTTCCTTGATTGACTTGGCTCGTTTTGAGACATTTCTCCCCCCTGCCTCCATAGCATGTTTCCTTTTGGCCAGTTCGGTGGAAGCTTTTTCTGCCATGCTGAGTGATTGTTGAATACACCTTGAGGGCTCAACCTCAGCGAAAACGCCCCCCCTCAGCGTTGTAATATCACTGAGGGAGCCCAGCAGAGACAATCCGGCCCAGGTGAGGGGGAGCAGTGGGGGTTAATGATAGGCAGGGCGTCCTTCCAGAACGAGCTTGCCCTCCCCAATTCAGTCAGGGTTCGTAAGAATGACAGTAGTCAGTCAAAATGGTGGCCGCAGCTTCAAACACGTCAAAAAACTGTCCTTTGGAATGTTCCTGCAGGCAATTAGGCCTCAGTGGTTGTTCAAAATGGCGGCCGCAGCTGTCTGAAAATGGCAGCCACAACCGTCTGCGTGCCAAAATGACCGTTGAGGAGGAGGCCTGCGAGGTCTGAAGCCTTAATTTGCAATGAGCCCTTGTTCCGAAGAAACGCTTGGGCTCCTAATGCGGCTGAGGGTAATTGAGATGATCAGCTGGGCAGCGGTGCTGAAATAACCGGCAGCTTGCCGTTTGGAGATCCCCCCTTTCTGGTAACGTCTGCTGTGGCCGAGGGACCTTAAAATGATCCCTCCAGGCCTGACGACATATTTATACAAATATTAGCCTCGTCTCCGGAGTCCCGGGAAGTCAGCGAGGCTTGTCTCTGTGAAATGGATCTTCCGACGAACAGCTGACTGTGAGGGAGATCGTCTGGGCGGCAGTTTAAATTTCAGAGGCCCCCGACGAAGAGCTGGCTGGTGGGGATCGTGAAAATGGCTGTTTAAAGCTGTTTAATTCACGAAGTGAAAGTTCCCTGAAATGAGTTGAAAGGGAAGGGCATGCAGAAAGGTGCTGAGCCTGTCAGCCCAGCTGGGCAGCCAGGCTTGAGGAGGGGTGAATTCCAGATAATGGAAAAAAAAAGGTTAAATATATAAAATAATCAATAATGAAATAATTAGTCTAAATCAAAGTGAATGAGAAATTACTGCAGTCTTCTGCTCCAGGAGCGAAGAAAAAACGCGTCTTTAGAGCAAAGAGACTAAGTCTAAAACTGGGGTGCAATTGGCACAGAGGGGGCGGTACTAAGATTCAGACTTAGTCTAATTGGAGCAGATAGATTAAGACAACCCATCCGTGGGTTCTCCATCCAATCATGCTGGAGAATATGATCTTCTGCAATACAGGAAACATCTATACTTTAAGCCTTACATACCTCTGTCCCATCATAAAGGATGGAAGTTAAGCAAACCAGAGCTCTAAGATTCGAGGCAATATTTACAAAAATACAGTATTTACAAAAATATGGTATTTTAAACTTTAATAAAAGGGAAAAAAATCTTGTTGGAGAAAATCTGACCCCTGGTCACTTTATGGGTGTGTTTATACGCTTTTCTGGGTAACAGTACAGAAATGCTCTTGTAGTGCCTTGTTCTGAAACTAATTTCCTAGTCTAACCTAGATAACTGAGCTTTCCTGATGGATTCCTATCCCAATCTGTTTAGATTGCAAGATAGATAAGGTTGGCTAGATCAGGGGTCCCCAACCCCCAGTCCGTGGACCAGAACTAGGCCACAGCATACCAGAAACCGGGCCGCACAAACAAGCAAAGCCCCATATGCGGGATGCAGGAAGTACATGAAACCACACCTCCTCCGGTCCACAGAAAAACCTCTCTCCATGGAACCAGTCCCTGGTGCTCAAAAGGCTGGGGACCTCTGGGCTAGATTGCAGATTCTAGAAATATATATGCATAACATAAAAAAGAGACAAAATCTGAAATACATACATAAAACAAAAAAGAGACAAAATCTAATAAATAAGAACAAAACCTTATTTATAGATTGATTTGATAACTGCATCAGTACTTCAATAAAATATATTTGATTGACTATTTAATTGGTATTCTATAGTTTAATGATGTCAGACACAATGTCTTCAGTTTCTTCTTCTTTTTAAATAAAGCCTTCTTTTATTTAGAAATGGGCCAAGAATAAGCACTGGCATCTGATGGAACGTTTATGCAAAAGAATATTATAGCACAAAAGTTATGCCCATAAATTTTGCTAAGACATTTAATTTTACTTTGTAATACTGTTAAAAATAGCTTTCTATATTTGGGTTTTTCGGATTTTTATTTTGGAACATAAATGTTTGAGCTGCAATTGCTATTAAACAATCCTGTAGACCTTTTAGTTCCCTTCATTCCACCAAAAACTTTTAAAGATTTGCGTAGTCCTAGTCAAGGCTTTTAAGTTAATTGTTATTCACTGTGTTTATAAGTCACTCTTTGTCCCAGTTAGAGGGAACCAAATAGGCTTCTTTTCTGTTCACAATATTCTTAAGCACTGACATCCAAATTAGATAGAGAAATTATATGTCCATACAAAAAACTAGTATGACGTGGGCATGTAGGCAAGCCTATTATCCATATCCCTGCATACCCGACCATTGCACTTAGCATAAGACCAGAGGCCATATAACTAATTGTAACTGAGTGGGGATTTAAATCTGCTTAGATTTAGGACTCTAATTATTGTTTCAGATTATCATCGATACAATAGGATGCACATATTAAAGGCACATGGCAACAATGGGATAAAACCCTATATAGGAATATTTTGGGCCAGACATTATATTGGCAATTTGGTAATCTTGATATTCAGCAAAGAATTTAAATTTCACAGTCTACTTGTATTTGTACAAAGGCTTTCTGATTATTTTGTTTCACTGACATTTTAGTTCAGGAAAACAGGTCAGAATGATAACCCTTTCTCACTCACACAAATACTGCTCACTTTGATGATCATTTCTGTGATTACATATGAGTACCGTAGGTTAATATTTGAAGAGCTGATGGCCTAACTAAAGCTACATCCTGTTCCTGCATTGCTCCATATCTTCATATACTTTCATGTTATTCATATCTGCAGGTTAACAACTTAGTAGTCTACAAATACAGAAACATGAAAATATTTGTACTTAGTTTTGAAGGGCACTTTTACATGAGTCTTTTGTCACTGTTTGGCTTCCAAATGCACATGTTTTTCTCTGAAAGTAGGGCACCGAATGTAGAGAATTTATACAAATTCATTCATTTATGTCAACATTCTCTCCTTTGTATCTAATTTTATGGGGACAGCACAAGTTGGACTCTAATAATGCATGATTAAGCTTTCCTCCTGCATCCAATTTCCTTGATGAAAACCCAACAGGCAAGAGGAACTAACATAGCCAGTATGGGAGCTCAAACATCAGCTGAAGCATTTGGCACTCTAGCTGGATGCAATTATGGAGAGCATAATAGGTAACACATTGCCATATAACTCTTACCAATGAATAATGAACTCATGGTGGCATATTATGCTGTTTTCCCTGTCTTGCTGCAATATTACAGGTAGGTGCCAGAGATAATAATGCCTCTTTCTCCAACCTCTGTTGTCCTCTCCAGCTCTCTGACTCTTTTCCAACCTTAAACAGCAAGACATTACTATAGAATACTTAGCCTTGAGAATATTTGTCTCTATAGAATAAAAAGTCTTCATTGGCTTCCATCACAGTTAGAACAAAAAGCCAAATCCTTTAGCTCCATCTTTTCTCCTTTAACCAATTTTCTCTGTGAACAAAAGGAAGAGCTGCTGTAAGGGCAAGGCTTTGAATGCAGGGTAGTGCTATCTAATTCCCTCCTAAAAAGTCATGGGGAAGGCAGGAATTCTAAGAATTGTTAGTCCACATATCTCAAGGACACTAGGGTGAAAAAGGCTGAAATTAAAGATTCTGAATCCTGCTAAAGCTAGGCTTTGATCCCATCCAAAGCCCATCCAAATATCGCCAACAGAATTGCAATCTTGAATACAATAGAAGATTGAAATGACTAAACACTATTTAGGTGCAATTAATTCAAGCATAGAAGAGCTTTTGGCTGTTCCTGGTATAGGAAGATATAGGAAGACTTCTTATTTGGTTGAACGTGCAGTTGTGGGCAAATTTAACCTATTGAACATGTCATTCATGGCTCATTCTACAGAGAGTTGAAGGACTTTTATCTCCCATTTCCTATAAAGCTGTACAGCCAGTTTATATTTCTCTTTCTCTCATCATAATAACTTGATAATATGTCATGCTGTCATGTTTTGTGCAGCAGGGGGTAAGATAGTATTGAGAATTGACTGCTAGACAAAGCTAACTAGTTACACAAAGTTTATGCTATATATTTATATTATTGTTTATTACCCTCTGAGTTTTATTTTCTATTATAGGTTATCACAGTATAGTATAGGATAAAATACTATATTTTATTACTCTAAAATTGCTTTATGATTTTATTAATCGCTATAACTTTTTAAATAAATCTCTCCATAGCAATAGCAATAGCACTTAAGACTTATAAACCACTCCATATGGCTTTACAGCACTCTCTGAGTGGTTTACAAAATGTCAGCATATTGCAAGACTTCTGGTCTTGTGCAGTAACGCAGCAGCCAAGGGATTTTCGGGCTCCGTGCCCTCTGGCTGAATTTCTTCCTGTTAGAGGACTCTAAATGGGCCAGAAGCCACCCCAAAGAGGCGACAAAGAAGGAAGGAAATCCTGCTGACCACAGAAAGATGGCAGTTGACCCTATCGGTCCAGGAGAAGCTTTCCAGAAGACAACAGGAAAAAGGCTATCCTAACTTCAGAGTCTAGCCCAAGCTACAAGCAACCAAAGTCAAACAGCACTATTTTAAGCTGATTGTAAACAGCACATTTGAATCTGGATAAGATCATCAATTTTCTCTATCTTACTTATTAACTTTCCTGGAAAAAAAATTCCCAAGAAGCAAAAAACTTCTGAACGTGAAGGAGAGGGATTTTTGCCCCACCTTTTTACTAATAGAAGCGGCATTTTAAACATTTTATGGAGGACCAAAACATACAGAAATGAAATGAAATGAATATAAAACCTAAATTTGGATAAGTTTGGAATTATTGATTGGTTAAGATTCTCATTTTAAAGGCAATTTTCTATTTTGATAATTTGAAAAACAAACTGGTGCTGACATCTAGGGGTGGATAAAGACTATGACAGTTATGGCTTTTATACAGGACTTGGCAAAATCTGGAAAAAACTAATCTGTGCTTATGACCTTCAAAGCTATAACAATAGAGAACAGCTGTGACAAAAAAAGAAAACAATTTGGGTTGCAGACAAAGAGAGGATTATAAAATTCAGGAAACCTTTCTGAACCTTTTTGGATTATAAATATCTACTAAACTGTGACTCTATAGCTATTTGCAGAGAAAAGAAAATTTCAATTCTTGACCACTATGGAAAATCAGAGACTTGCAGAAAGAACTTATCAAGGAAAAATAAATACCTTTCAAGAGGAGACATATGAGATGCTGCAACTAATTCAAACAACAATGACTTCAAACCACAAAGAAATCCACAATAACTTTGAAAACATAAACCAATTCATTTCTAATTTAACTTTACAACAACAAAAATCCCAGGAAATAACAATAGAGAAGGAGCAGATAAAACAGATAACTGAACACAAATTTGAGGATAAAGACTCAATGATGGAACTTAACACAACAAAGAAGTATGATTTAACCCAAGTGGGAAAAAAATAGAAGAAATATTGGTTTTGGAAAAGGCAACTTATACTTTAAGACCACAAGACAAATTTGAGGATAAGAAAAAAGACTGGTCAAAATGGATTGCAGAAAAGTCAAGAACACCACTAGAACTGGAGAGACAAAAAATGATAAAAGATACAAAGAGAAAAAGAAAGAAAAAGATTTTCAACAAACATGAAAGAGCAAATATCTCTTATAAAGATATTGTACTTGACTTATTTTTTATATCTTCAGTGACACCTACAAGAATATGGAAAGACTCTTTGATTCAGCAGAATATATTGATTAAAGATATTGGACAAAAAAAGAAGGCCAAAGTGAAAATTAAGAAAATAGATGATGAGACTTATCAGAGAGAATATTTTAAAAAGAAACACCCGTTTGAATATGGTTAAAGCAGTGGTTCTCAACATTTTTAATGCTGTGACCCCCAACCGGTCGTAAGTTGAGGACTACCCAACCGGTTGTAAGTCGAGGACTTTCCCTGCCCGGGAGCACCACACATGCGTGGTGCCGCCCCCTGCGCTGGCCGAGGCGTAGCTGGCAAGTGGCACAGATGGCGCAGGCCGACCACTGGCTGGCCCAGCCCAAGGGAGGTAAGGCACCTGCCGGGCCCCACTCACGCCAGCAACCCTCCCTGCGCCCGCCGGCCTCCCACCCCTGGCCCTCTTTTACTTATATTTTTAGTAGTTGCTCAGCAGGGAGGGGGGAAATTTCCAGACAGCTCGCTTTGCTGCAGACAACTTGCAGCACCGTTTGCAGAATGGGACTTTTGGCGGGCTCAGCAGGGCAGAGACAGCCTGGACAATTCCTATTGGCTTTTGAAAGCCAATAGAATAAAAGGGAATAGCACAGCTAAGGAAAAGGGGAAAAAATGGCGGACTGCATTGTTTGGTGACCCCCATGAAATGGTCATTCGACCCCAAATGGGGTCCCGACCCACAGGTTGAGAACCACTGGGTTAAAGTAATAGAAAGATTTTTGATATGAGTTTTATTTTAAGAGGGAGGAATCCCTCAAATAACATAGTACTTTCTCTTTCTTCTCTTTTCTTATCTTATTTCTATATATGAGCAATATAAAAGAGTTAGAATGGCTTATATATAAGGACATATTTTAGATATTTAAATGTGACTGATTTTAAGAAAATTACAATGGATTGAAAAAATGTTTTGAATAAGAGTTAAAAGATCAGATGACTAGATTTATTAAATGGAATATTTAAAGTTTAAATGTATTCTTAATTATAGTAAAAAAGAATAGAAAATTTTTGGAAATAAATATGTATTAGCTTAGGGGAAACATGGATGTCCAGTAGTATACTCTCTTTTTATCCCTCTTTACTCTTGTTCTTTTCTTCTTCTTCTTTTAGTCTTATTTATTCCTTAAGTAAGGTAAATGTTATGGGATGGTTTACATGAGAAAAAAATAGAATCAAATATTTAAATGTAATTAACTTTGAGAAAATCTTAACCAGTAAGAATGTTTTGAACGTTATGGGAAAAACAAATGTAAACAAGAACTGTAAACGGGATATATGATGAGGCAACCAGAATGACTAGATAGAAGAGAAATATTATATTGATGTGATTATTATTTGCGGAAATATTAGAAAAAAATTATACTCAGTTGTTATCTATCAAAACAGTAAGAATTGTATTAACTTAAGGTTCGTAAAAGGGAACATTAGGGGAAGAAGAGAAAATCAAGTAAAGCTATTATGTGGAGTATAGTTATAGAAACCAATTGTTAGCAAATGTTTTTTAAATGTAAACCCAGACAACACACTGTTTACCGAATATTAAGGTGACCATGTTAAAAATTAATAAAATATATTATTAAAAAAAATGTCAGCATATTGCCCCCAACAATGTAGATCCTCATTTTACCGACCTCAGAAGGATGAAAGGCTGAGTCAACCTTGAGCTGGTCAGGATCGAATTCATGGCTGTGGGCAGAGTTTTCCTGCAGTACTGCACTTTAACCACTGCGCCACTATGGCTCAGTTTTTAATCCACTGATTTTAATATTTGATTACTTAGATTAATATAACAATATTATTGAACATAGTCTTAATATTAATATCAGTTATAACCTATGTTTCGAGGAAACCCTTTTAATGAATTTTTGGACAAGGGCAGGATAGGAGCTCATGGATCTTGTTGAGAGTGTTGTGCAGAGAAACTGATTTTGTTTAGTTGGTGGGAGCCAGGACATGCAATTTCTACTGGGTCCTACAGGACTGGCAGAACCTACCAGATTTATTGTTACAATGAATTCACAGTTTTGTACAATACTAGTAATTCCATAGGATTTTATGAAAATAATAATAATGATGATAAAGTTGGAAGGGACCTTGGAGGTCATCTAGTCCAACCCTCTGCTCAGGCAGGAAACCCTATACCATTTTGGACAAATGGTTGTCCAGTTTCTTCTTAAAAACTTCCAGTGTTGGTCCGTTCACCACTTCTGGAGGCAGGTTGTTCCATTGGTTAATGTTCTAACTGTAGGAACTTTGGTTAGTTTCCACCCATTGCTTCTTGTCCTGTCTTCAGGCGCTTTGGAAAATAGCTTGACTCCCTCTTCTTTGTGGCAGCCCCTGAGATATTAGAACACTGCTATCATGTCCCCCGTCGTCCTTCTCTTCGTTAAATTAGACATACCCAATTCTAGCAACCGTTCCTCATATGTTTTAGCCTCCAGTCCCCTAATCATCTTTGTTGCTCTTCTCTGTACTCTTTCTAGAGTCTCAACATCTTTTTCACATTGTGGTGACCAAAACTGGATGCAGTATTCCAAGTGTGGCCTTACCAAGGCATTGTAAAGTGGTATTAATACTTCACATGATCTTGATTCTATACCTCTGTTAATGCAGCCTACACTGTGTTAGCTTTTTTGGCAGCTGCAGCACACTGCTGGCTCATATTTAAATGATTGTCCACTAGGACAAATGATTGACAGTCCTACATTTTTATGTTATCCTGGCTAATTAGCTTAATAAAATTTTGGGGTTTTGCGATTAAATGTAACTAAATTTAAACAGAACATTGTTCTTGTCCTATCTCTGTCCCTGTTTTGGAGAATGGCTCCTATATACAACTATACAGAGGTTAAATGAGGCCATTGAATTAAAAAAAAAAAAAACTATCCTTCTCGGCCCCGTGTTCTGGTGCAAGATCCAGATTCCCTCCAACAGTGGATGCGTTTTGCTTCATTACTGATAAAGAACTTGTGACCGGAAATACCTTGAAATTTGAATGATTTCTGCATAGCAGATCTTTTTCTTTAAAGTCAATATTTTGCAAATTATACAAATTCAGCTGTAATTTGCTTGCTTGTTCTTTGCCTTTAGTATTGAATTCCAGTGGTGCTTCTGTTTTAGATTAGCATCTTGCTCTCACCATTCATTCTCCAGGTGTTGTGCAGTGTTACATCACCATGCGAACATTACACAATCAAACGATTGTGTCATTCCTACAACTCCCATCTTGTCCAAAATAATTCCATAATCTGATAATTTACACCAAAGAATATTTTTTTTTCTTTTTCTTTTTCTTCTTTAGACAATTTGGAAACTCTAATCTTTATATTCTTGCTCTTTTTGCTTTCTTCCACCTATGTGCCTTTAATAATGAAATCACGGGTATATTTGGTGTCGTGAAATGCTCTACATTCTACTTTTAAAAAAACACTACTTTTTTTTTTTTTAAAAAATCAAAGTTGGAGTTAATCCAAGCTGTTTCCCAAGATTCTCAGAACATGATTAAACAAAACTCATCTTAGAATTTTTCATGCAAATTGACTGGCAGTTCAAAAACATTGACAAATTCAACATATGAAGAATGTATTCCTGATTCCTACATTAAATCAGATGGAGATGAAATAGAACTAGTCTCAGGTTCTTTCAATGCTGGAGGCAAAACCTATTGTGTTAGGCTTTTTTAGTGTATCTGGTAATACCATGATTTCCATATCCCAACATGAATGTTAATAAATTTGGCTGTCACTGCACCAGTTTTGCTGAACCTCCCATGGATTCAGTGCAGTATTAACTTCTGATGCAAGCCAGCACAGGTAGGATACAGACAGGAAGGAAGGATTAAGAGTAACTTCTTGACTGACACATAATTTTTAACTTAAAATCCATATCCCTCTTCTAATCAGATCTTTAAGCAAGATGATTAGGGTAACGTATTTCTAACTTTTGTTTCCTAAGAGAAATATGTTGCCTCGTTCAGTCAAAGTAAGCAAAAGACTACCAACTTTTTCAACAAGCTTTTGTATACCAAATTCTAATTGTATTCAGGTATAATTCAGGTTCCATAATACATGGAACTGATTTTAATCTAAGAATTCATTTCTGCAGAAGGAGACCTAGGTGTCAGAAGTTGAATAGGCAAAGGTATTTGGACAGTTAGGGCTCTTGATCATTCACAGATAAAGCACCAAGGTGTGTCTAATTAGCTACGTAGAAGTGCCCCTTTTTAAATATTTATTTTTAGTAAGTTTCTGCAAAAACAGGACCTGTTGTTGCTTTAATTAGAATAAAAATAGCCTTTTGCTACATGAAAAATGTACTGATTCTTTTCATTTATGCAATGTATTCCATAGCATTTGGAATGTAATATTCCATTTACTACTGCACCTAGGTAGCATATTACTACATTTTGTGGGTTATATCCCCTTGGAAATTATATCTCTGATGAGTAAGGATACCCTGCTTTGCTATTTTTTTCAAGCTAGATACATCATATATTTTATTGAATTCATATATCAAATCTTCTCTTACCTTCTCTGTTCCTGCTTCATCCTCAGGAGGTATATCTAAATGAAATCTTCATATTAAGACACAAGATACCAGCAGCCCAATGATTTGGATGCTTTGTGTATGTTATTTTGGTACTGGTCGTGGACAATGTTCATTTGACTTCTATTCATTCATATCTCCGTATCTTGTCAAGTCCTCCTTTCTTACTTGCATTCAGTGTATTTCAGTTAATAGTTTTGATATACCTAATTTGCATTTACATAAAACAAGTGGACAAAAAGGCTCTCAGGAATAAAACCATTTTCTAACCTTCTGCTTCATATTAGCCAAAACATTTCATAAGTCAAGCTTACTCACTTAATAGTAGGTGAGTTTCTCTAAGTCAATAAATATATGGTAACCTTTCTTACAACAATATATATCTCAATAATTTTCTGAAAAATTAAAATCTACATGTTGCGTCCTTGGCGGGAAAACAGACACGAGAAGCAGCTGGAGTTCTCAGGTTCTTTTATTCAGCGTTCAGCTTACAGGAAGATGGCTTCAGCTCAGCCCAAACGCCTCGCAGCCCCTTATATAGGCAACTCCCGGGTAAATGGGTTACTTTTCCCGCGCCAGCACCCGCGCATGCGCACGGCGCTGGCGACAGCCTGTCTGGTCCCGGGCAGCTTTGCACCTGCCCGGGACTGCCTGCAAACGCCCGAGCCGTTTGCAAAGGCTCGGGACATAACACCCCTTTCCCCCGGGCTAAAACTACTACCAACATACAGCATTTATTTTATATAACATTTTGCTCCCCAGTGCTCCCACTGTTTACTGGCCTTTGCCTTGCCAGCAATGTTATGTAGTCTTCTAGGTACTTGGGAGATTTCTTTGCTCTCTGTGACCTTCTTAGCTGTGGGTTACTGGCATAAGTCCCCTGACTGGAGGGAGGCGTGAGCCTATTCTCTCTATTGTGCCCTGGTGTCTTCCAAGGACTGTGCCCCGATGCCTGGCCTGCTTGCTTGCCCACCGGGCTCGTCAGGCCAGGGCTTCTGTTGCTTTGTGACCTGGTTGACCTGCCTAGCTGTAGACCCTCAGGCCCCTTGAAGTGATAGCCGCTGCTGGGCGTCTCTGTAGGACCTCCTAGGTCAGTCCAAGACCTGTCAGGAGGCTGTCCATTCCCTGAACCCCATTCTGTGTTTGGGCTCATGTGGGTTTCTGTACTCTCCCAAAACTCAGGTGTCCCCTGATTTGTGCTAGGGGTGTTGTAGTCGGGACTTGGTTCCTCGACTAGCTCTGTGTATGTTTGACCCTCTGTAGGATTTGGGGTAAGGTCAGGCCAACTTTGGGGATTGTGTGCCAGCTCTCTTGCGGGGAATGATTTGTTGGGATGCCCCCGGGTATCCTCCGTGACTGGAGTGCTGTGTGATATGTGTGGAAAGTGAGTATGCCCCCGGGGTGACTCCCTGGCTGGAGTAGGCGTGGATGCCTGTTGTGTGGGTAAGCTCCATGACTTCCTTTTCGGAGCAATTGCAGAATCTTGGGACGGGCCGTCTGTGGCTCCCTCAGTGGAGATGGGCAGTAACTCTTGCCCTTCCCTTTGCTCCAAAGGGTCCCCCTCCCCCCCTGGAAAAGACCCAGGAGTTTCAGCAGAAAAGTCCCGCCTAGAGCGGAGTTGGTCGATGTGCCGACGCAGGACACGACCGTTGTCCAGGGCAACCTCGTAGGAGAGAGGACCTGTGATCCTGGACACAGAAGCGGGGACCCATGTATGACCAGGCCCGTAATTGCGAGCCCAAACCGGGGCACCCACAAGTAGTTGTCTAGGTGCCCTAGGATGTGAGGTAGATGAAGGCAGTCTGTCCGGATGCAACCGGTCAAGTCTCGTAGTAAGTTGGCGCCCCCAACGAAGTTCAGCTGGACTTCTCCCTGTAGAAGTGGACGGTGTGGTGCGATAAGAAAGGAGAAAGTCAGCCAACCTGTGATGCCAGTCCCCGTAGGTGAGTCTCTTCAAGGCGTCCTTTGCGATGCGCACCATGCGTTCAGCCATACCGTTGGTGGATGGGTGAAAGGGCGCAGATGTGGCATGACGAATCAGGTTTGCCTGTAAGAAAGCTTGGAATTCGGAGGAGGTGAATTGAGGGCCGTTGTCAGACACAATGACATCTGGCAGCCCGTGTGCAGCAAAAATCCCCCTCAGTACCTGAATAGTCTTTGCAGTGGTGGTGGACGAGACAGGCACAACCTCAAGCCATTTTGAATGGCTGTCAACAAGGACCAAGAAGAACTGGCCCTGAAAGGGCCCAGCGTAGTCAATGTGCACCCTAGACCATGGGGACTGTGTTTCCTCCCATTTATGCACAGGAGCTTGGGGCATCTCTGGGCGAGATCGTTGGCACATGTGGCATGCGTGTACCTTAGCCTCAATATCTTTATCTAAAGCAGGCCACCACAAGTGGCTGCGTGCAAGAGCCTTCATACGAACAATGCCAGGATGACCCTCGTGGAGGGATTCTAAGACCCTAGTCCTCATTGAGGTGGGAATGACAACTCTGTTTCCCCAAAGCAAACAACCCTGAGAAAGGGACAATTCGTTCCTTTTGGACCAGAAACTCTGAAACTCAGGACTAGGGCAGTGCTCAGGCCACCCGGACAGGACCCAGGAGCGGACACGTGAAAGTGTGTGATCTGTACCTGTTTCAGCGGTAACATCCCTGGCACTAAGAGGAAGCTCGGGCAAGGCTTGGATTGATAGAATGTTGACAGCTGGCGCGGGGTCAGCTTCTACTACTGGCAGAGGCAACCTACTGAGGCCATCAGCATGGCCCATTTCTTTCCCAGGCTTGTGGAGTAATGAAAAATCATATGCAGACAAGAAAATAGACCACCTAAGCATTCTAGGGGAAATGATGTGGGGAGTCTGCTTACGTGTGGTAAACAGTCCCAGCAGAGGCTTATGGTCAGTGAAGACCGTGAAATGCCTGCCATATAGAAAATCGTGGAATTTTTTAATTCCAGCAACAACAGCCAGAGCCTCCCTGTCTATCTGAGCGTAGTTGCGCTCGGCAGAAGACAATGTTCTGGAGTAGTATGCAATAGGAACCTGAGTTCCATCAGACCTGAGGTGACTCAGGACAGCTCCAACCCCGTAGGGGGATGCATCACAAGCGATGCACACAGGAAGAGACTCGTTGAAATGTGCAAGAACACTGTTAGAAGTGAGCAAGGCCTTGACTTCTTTAAAGCAAGCCTCATGTGCTTGTGACCACAGCCACACAGCTTGTTTGTCTAGTAGCCTGTGAAGAGGCTCAGCTACACTAGCTTTATGTGGAAGAAAAGAATTGTAGAAATTCAGGAGGCATAGGAAGGCCTGAAGTTCGGCCTTAGACTTTGGCCTGGGTGCTTCTAAAATAGCAGTTAGTTTGGATTCAGCAGGATGAATCCCAGCAGCATCAATTTTGAATCCCAGAAATTCAGTAGAAGGCACCCAAATCTTGCATTTGTCTTTTCTGAGCTTAAGGCCTGATTTCCTGAATCTTAACAGGACAGCCCTAAGCCTTTCAGCTAGAATGTGTGTGGAGTCTCCTGCAATCAAGACATCGTCAAAGTAGGGCAGACCCCTGGTATACCTCGTAGTGTGTTTTCCATTACGCTTTGGAAAATCCCAGGAGCGACATTCACTCCAAACTGCAGCCTTTTTACCTTAAAGGCTCCCCTGTGGGTCACAATAGTCTGAGCTATGGCAGCATCATTATCAACAGGCAGCTGTTGATATGCTTGAGCTAGGTCAAGCTTTGCAAAAACACGCCCCCCCTTGAGAGAGGCCAGGATGTGACTGACCACAGGAACAGGATAGGCATGTTGCTGCAATGCCTTATTGAGTGTGCATTTGTAATCAGCACAAATGCGAATGTCCCCATTTGCCTTTAGAGGCGTGACAATGGGGGTCTCCCATGGGCTGGAATCAACAGGTTCTAGGATTCCTTGTTGGATTAGTTTGTCTAATTCAGTGTCAATCTTACTTTTTAAAGCAAAAGGGACCCTTCTTGCTTTAATCCTAATGGGAGTGACAGTGGGGTCTAGCTTTAAGGACACAGGTGGTCCTTTGAATGTGCCCAGCTGGGGGCTGAAAACATCTGCAAATTCCTTGCAGACTTCCTGTAGGTCGAGTGTTTGTAAGCTGTTGAGTCCTGTGACGTGTATCCCCAGGGCCTCAAACCAATCGAGTCCTATGAGACTCGTTCTTTCACCCCCTACTACTAACAAGTCTAGTGGACCTTCAAAACTCTTGTATTGCACGTTAAGGGTGGCCTCCCCCTTAACACACACTCTTGAGTTCTGAAAATCAGTTAATACAATATCAGAAGGCCTTAACTTGGCCTTAGTCCCACTACTGGAACAAATCTTCCTAAATGTATGCAATGAAATGATGGAAAGGGCAGACCCTGTGTCTAGTTCCATAGATAATGGAACCCCTTGTAGCTTCACGTTGAGTGACAGCTTTTTCTTCATGGGCTTGTGTGTGCCTGTCCTACAAATGTTTCTACGCGAAGCGCAAAAACCTACCCTATTCTGGCTGGGGACTCTGGTACCCTTCAGGCGTTCTTCTTGAGGTTGTGCCTTTCGTCGGCCCAGACACACAGCTGCAATGTGCCCTTGTTTGCCGCATGCCCGGCAGGTAGCGGAGCGGAACTTGCAGTCGGTTCTCCTGTGGCGACCTCCACAGCCGATGCACTTGAGCGGAGCTGAAGAGCTTTCCTTCTGATTTTCTCCCTTCGCGGGGTGTAGACGGTCGACTTCTTCGTCCGGATCCTCCTCGGAGTTTCGTCGGACGTCTTCTTGGTGCACGGACGCACCCTCTGCACTGCTTCTGATCGGCCGCATGTTCTTGACGGCGCCGCCTGCTGCTTCTTCCGCGGTGGCTTCCCTTAAAGCGTCTTGGAAGGATAATTCTTCCTTAGCGAAAAGTCTCTGTTGTAGCTCTCGATGCCTCAACCCGCACACGAATCGGTCCCTCAGTCGTTCCTCGAGGTCCTTGAACTCGCAGGGCTTGGCGGCCTTCCGTAACGCGGCGATGTATTCCTTGACTGACTCACCGGACCGTGGATCCCTCTGCTCGAAGGTGTGGCGCCATGAGATAACGGACACCTTGGGGTGAAAGTGGTCCTTCAGCAGCTTCTTCAGGTCTGCGTAGCTTACAGACTCTACTGGAACAGGTGCTGCAAGGTTTTCTGCGATTTCGAAGGCGTCTTGGCCGCAAGCGCAAAGCAGGGTGGCAGCCTTCAAGCTATCTTCCCTCACTTGGTTTGCCTTGAAGTAGTTCTCCATTCTGGATACGTAGGACTCCCACCGCTCTGGATGTGAGACGTCGAATTCCGAAAGCCTTCCGATTTTCGCCATCTTCGGATCTTCAGGAGACGTGTCTATCAGCCAGCCTACCCCCGAATGCGCACCGGATTGGCGGGCAGCTGCCGAGTCGACGCCGTTCCTCTTCCGCTCAGGACTCCTTGGGTAAGCTTACACTTCTTCCTTTCCAGGTAGTGCAAGGCATCCCACCTTCGTCGCCAGTGTTGCGTCCTTGGCGGGAAAACAGACACGAGAAGCAGCTGGAGTTCTCAGGTTCTTTTATTCAGCGTTCAGCTTACAGGAAGATGGCTTCAGCTCAGCCCAAACGCCTCGCAGCCCCTTATATAGGCAACTCCCGGGTAAATGGGTTACTTTTCCCGCGCCAGCACCCGCGCATGCGCACGGTGCTGGCGACAGCCTGTCTGGTCCCGGGCAGCTTTGCACCTGCCCGGGACTGCCTGCAAACGCCCGAGCCGTTTGCAAAGGCTCGGGACATAACACTACATATCTTGTATTTCCAGAATTTTGCACATTGCCACTTCTTATAATCTTTCAAATAGGATTCTGCCTAATACCTTTACAGGCATACAGCACAAGCTAATCTCCAATACTGTAGATTTCCCTCCCTCCCTCAATCATTCAAGACCTGGTCATCTCATGTCTTGATTACTGCTATGTGATCTACATGGGGCTACCCTTGAAGAGCATTCAGAAACTTCAACTGGTGCAGAGTGCAACAGCATAGGTGTTCTGTGGGGCCCTAGAGTGGCCCATGTTATACATCTGTTCTACAAGCTGTACTGGCTGTCGGTTTGCTTCTGGGTGCAATTCAAGGAGTTGGTTATTAGCTTTAAAGCCTTGCATGGCATGCGTTCAAGTTACTAGAGGAACCATCTCACTCAATGGGACAGGCCTGCTCCACCCGTGCTAGCAGAGAAGGCATGCTGAGGATCCCTTAGGTCAAGGAATTTTGGCTGGCGGGGACCAGGAAAAGGCACGAGGTCTTTGGAACATCTTTTCCCTGAGGTGAGATTTGTCCCTACCCTCCTAACCGTCTGTAAGTGCCTGAAAAGCTGGCATTTCCAGTTGGCCTGGGGCTCTAATGGGGAAGTTTCACACTGGAGGTTATTGATGGAATAATAGTAGATCAGATGTTTGTGTGTGTGCGTGTGTGCGCGGGTGTAAGTAACTTATTGCAATAAGTTGCATAAACATTCCAGTATCAATCCACATCCATATTTTAACATTTTCCCAGGTACATCATCAGCCTTACCATTTTTCCATTTTCTTAAAAGCATTTATGACTTTCTCTTCATTTTGTTAGTGGACAAAACCATTTGTTTCAATTATGATTTGTTATATCCTTATCATTTGCATATAAATGTCTGAAATTTACTTTCCAGAACCCTTCACTTCATTGCATTCCAAACTCTTTCATCCCTTTGTTTTATCATTCATTCTTTTGAAAGCTACTTGTCTGCAACCATCATTCAAACAAGGTTTCATTTTCATAAAATCACTCTGCATTTCCCCTGACATCAATGTTGTTTTCTTTGGAAACTTTCTTTGCAGTTATCTTTTCCTTTTATATTTTCTCTCAATATTCCTTTTTTGCAAGAATCAATCCCTCTCAGACATTTTTTCTCATTTATAACTTTTTTCACTTTTTCTAAGCAGATAATCAACAGCCAATTAATCACTTTTTCTCAAAAACTTGCTCCCATCCACTCATTCATATCACCTACTAGAATATTCCTTCCCCTCTTTTCAATTAATACTTCCCCAAATTTATTCAGTTATAATTCACTGGAACATTATATGCAATTTTAATCAATTTACAGTTTCCTACATTGCTGTGCACTCATAATAACTAACATGAGCCTAGTTCATATTTTCTGACATTCATTCAAGTATTCTATTCATAATTAAGTCTAGAGTTCCACCCTTTCTCTCCCAGGCATCAAGTCTTCCAACTACCCCTCTACTCTTTCAAATGCTACTGATATGGCTAATTGGCTGATATAGTGATTACACACACAGGGATAAATTTGCAAAATCCACAGGAAAAAAAAGAAGAGAAATGGAAAGCGAAGGTGATAGAAATACATGTTTTGGATGCAATTAGGAGAGTCTCTAGATAAGGTTGGGAACCTTAAGTAAGCTGATCCCAATCTGGTGCCCAGCATTGTTATCTATCAAAGATAACAGCTATCTGAGTTTAGAATTGTCCTAACCAATCTTATGAATTTTGGGTAAGATAGTTTAGATCATAGAGATGCCTGCTTTCTCTGTAGATAACTTTGACGCAGTGTTTATCTGTCTGAAACCAAGACCTCAAGGATAATATACTAGCATGGAGATAAACCCTGGTGGCACAGTGATTAAAATGCAGGCAAATTCTGCCCACAGCCTTGAGTTTGATCCTGATTGGCTCACGGTTGACTCAGCTTCCATCCTTCTGAGGTTAATATAATGAGGACCCAGATTGTTGGGGGCAACATGCTGACATTGTAAACTGTCCAGAGAGCACTGCAAAGTACTATGGGATGATATATAAGAGTGCTATTCAGTCGTGGGATTCAAATATGTGAACAACTGATTCTCTGTGTGGATGCCACTTCTGGAAGTCCAAATTAGCTACCGGTTCTGCTGAAGTGGTGCGAACCATCTGAATCCCACCACTGATGCTATTACTATTCATATATTGCTATAGAGAGGATTATAAAAAAAGCTGGCATAAAACTATTACATGGTATTCCTCAATATTCGTCAATCAGGAAATTGGATTCTATGTCTCACTATGAGATTGTCACACAAATGAGTCCTCGTGAAAATTCTCTAAGAAGAGGTACAGTAGAGAAGACCAGCATAGAAGAGCACCTAGGAGTAAATGGTGGCTGGGGAAAAAAATCTTCCTACATGAATAGGAGATGCATGCTTATTAGAGAGTTGCATAAAATGAAACAGTCATTTTTCAGCCTGATGCCCTCTAGATGTGTAGAACAGCAATTCCTATAGCTCTCTAGCTTGCATGCTAAGGCCAGGAATCATGGGCAGCTAATTTAGAGGGCATCAAATTGAAGAATATAAACAGGTTTTGCAGGAATGGAGTTGATTATCCAGATGCTCTATATTCCAAATTATATTTAGCACTTCAGTTTTGCTGTAAAACAGTGTTGAATAAGCCACAATTAAAACGAATCCCAACTACATGATGAAGTCACATAAATGTTTCCCTTGCGTAAGATTAAGAATGCGTAAACCACATACGTATAAGTACTCTATTTGTATAATCTGGCAGTTTTCCACTGAAACTACCAAGGGCAGGATGCTTATAAACATTAACTAAGGATCTGGTGCCAAATGTCCAAACTCAATGAGTTCCAAACATCTGCAAGCTAGTAAGTTTATTATATACTCCTGACGGCAATACTGTTTTTTTTCTCATGTAATACAGCCATCACTATTGTTTCTCTGATCCAGAGCTGGAATATTATCTTGATTTAAACTTCATAGCTGAAATTAATTTGAAGAGAATTCTAATGCAAATTATATTGAGTAAAATTACAGTATGAGTAATTTTACAGTAGCTGAATATGAATTTTGGTTTTTGCATTTGAATTCTGTAAGGTGACCAACTTTTTTACAATGAAAAGGAGGACACAAATAAATTGAAGAAAAAAATATTGTAAATAAAAGAAACATTTTATTCATTGCAACAATAATACAGAATATACTATATGATAAATGCATAATAAAAAACATTGTAACAATAACATTTTATATTGTAATTATGCTTACATGCCACACCCCCACCCGCAGCCACCCCGCCAGCACTGCTGCCCTGCCATTTAGAGCGGGTGCCATGGCTCCCAAAGCACCAGCTGTGCTGGCTCTGGCCCCGGGGGGCAGCCCGCTGTCAACACACCCCGCCTGCAGCCACCCCACCAGCACCACCGCCCACCCTGTGCAGCCCCGTGTAGAGCAGGCTCTGCGGCTCCCGGCCACTGCCACCCCTCACACCCCGCCCGCAGCAGCCCTGCTGTCCCTGCCTCTTGCGCCCGCACCATTATTGTCCTAGCAGGGCCGAAGATCAAGAGAAAGTTACCATGGCATTGCCGCTCCTGTCTCCTCCAGGTATCTTCAGGACTAACTAGGAGATTAGTTGGGTAGCAGGGAGGGGTGCAAAGTTCCTGCCAATTCGCCTTCGCTGCAGACAACTTACATGTGCTAAGTTTATGGGCCATGTGTTTTGGCGCACCCAGCAGCAATTCCTATTGGCTTTTGAAAGCCAATAGGGGGAGTAGCACAGCTCATGCAAAAGTTGAAAAAAACCCATCAAAAAAAAGGTGCTGGAATGCCATTATGAGCGTTCTATGAGGAAAAAAAAGCCCTGCAGATTAGTCTTCAAATATCGAAAAGGAGGACATGTAGGAGGACACTTTTTGAGGGAGGACAGAACTCACAAAAGGAGGACTGTCCTCTCTAAAGGAGGAAGGTTGTTAACCTTAAATTCTGGTTTCTTTAAAAAACTGTAAATCAGATCAGCTTCCTTTTATTCCTTTTGCACATTTGAGTGCCTCCCCCAATATATAGGCCAAACATTTGGTTCTTTTTTTCCGGTGGATGGTAAGAACAATGTGGGTGGAGAGATCTAAGACTCTCATTTTATCCCTCAAAATATCACCTCCCTGAAATCAAACATGGATCCATATTTTGAATGCAGTCTTTGATATGTTGGTGTGGCTCTTGAGTTGCTAGGGGTTGCATCTCTCTGATGTAAATACTCTATAATATAGATTGGTCTATAAATCAAATCAAATGACAATTCACATTCTACGTTTCAGTACAAACTAATTTGTTTTTTTATACTTTTAATGCCCAGCTAGGTGGCAGCACCTAATTGACCTTGGCTGATTTTTTAAAAGCTAAGCAGGACCAGATTTAGCCCTGGGATAAGATACTACCAGAAAATTCTGAGGACTGTAGATTAGATTGTAAGTGGGGAAAAAACATCCTGGACAAGGGTGATAACAAACCACTTTTGTTGCTGCCAAAATTATGGCTCTTTTCACTAAGTTCCCAGGAAGTGATATTTTACCTTATACTTCTTGGAGGAATCTTTACCTCATACTTTTAAAATAAGTTTGATTTAATCAGAATAATTCTACATATTAGGACTATTGTAAGAAGGAATTTCCAGTATTTATTCTAATAAATATCCTGAATGTCCTACAATATACAATGCACAATAAAAAAAGAATATTTAAGGACAGTGTTCAGATTTTATCTCCCGGTGGGTCTTCAGAATCGTAATACTCAGACTTTCCTTCTTTAATAGAAATATGTCTTTTGAACACATACACTCGTACACACACAGGCACACACAGAGATAAAGAATCAATCCAGGGAGATTCATTCACACTAACACAGAAGAAATAGTCCTGGATGCTTTAGGAACATATGTTCAATAAGATGAAATATGAAAAAAAATCATCTTCTACCAAATCTATTTTTCTACATACCTAAAACTTAATAAAGTACCCTCAAAATGAATAGCAAGTAGAAAAATGATACAGGTAGTTGACTCATGACCACAATTGAGCCCAAAATTTCCATCGCTAAGCAAGACAGTTGTTAAGTGAATATTGCCCCATTTTGTGACCTTTCTTGCCACAATTAAGTGAATCACTGCAGTTGTTAAATGAGTAACACAGTCGTTAAATGAATCTGGCTTCCCCATTGACTTTGCTTGTCAGAAGGTTACAAAAGGTGATCACATGATCCCGGGACACTGCAACTGTCATAAATCCTTGCCAGTTGCCAAGCATTTTGATCACATGACCATGGGGATGCTGCAACAGTCGTAAGTGTGAAGAACGGTCATAAGTCACTTTTTTCAGTGCTGTTGTAATTTTGAATGGTCACTAAACGACTGGTTATAAGTTGAGAACTAGATGTATAAAAGAGACAAAACTACGACATGCATGTAGACAGGGACAGTGGCAGAGCTGTCTATTTTTGTTTGAAGGGGGAAATCTGGACATTTTTCTTTTTATTTGAAAACAATCTTAAATCTATTTTCAAGCTATTATACAGCCTTTAGGCATTTCCTGTTCGAAATAATAAGAAAACATGCTGTGGATTTTTATTAATTACTGTTAAACAGGAGGCAGATAACAAGCAGTCTAGGGTTACAAATGTGTGGAGGGGGCTGAGAGGAAAAGAGAACAGAGGTTTGGGCTTGTGCTCTACAGAGATTCCAAGTGAGTGAATGAAATCAGAAGGGAAAGGGATTTTAAATGGAATGCAGGAGGAGGAGGAAGGAATGCTGGAGAAGTGGAACATGTTGGAGATTGGCCAAGTGAGCCAGAGGCTGTGGGCAAGTTGTGGGTTGTTGTTGTGTCTGCCAGAGACTGGAGTATGGAAAAGAAAATTGAAGTGAAAAGAGAGCTAAGTGAGACCTGCAGAGTTAACAGAACAATAGAATAACAGAGTTAGAAGAAACCTTGGAGGTCTTCTAGTCCAACCCCCTGCTCAGGCAGGAAAACCTATATCATTTCAGGCAAATGGTTGTCCAATCTCTTCTAAAAAGCTTCCAGTGTTGGAGCACCCACAACTTCTGGAGACAAGTCGCCCCACTGATTAATTGTTTTATCTGTTAGGAAATTTCTCCTTAGGTTGCTTCTTGCCTTTATTAGTTTCCATTCATTGCTTCTTTTCCTGCCTTTGGAAAATAGCTTGACTCTCTCTTCTTTGTGGCAGCCCCTGAGATCTTGGAACACTGCTATCATGTCACCCCTCGTCCTTCTCTTCATTAAACTAGAAATGCCCAATTCCTGCAACCGTTCTTTATATGTTTTATCCCTCAGTCCCTTAATCATCTTTGTTCTCTGTACTCTTTCTAGAGTCTCAACTCTTTTTTATATCATGGTGATCAAAACTGGATGCAATATTCCAAGTGTGGCCTTACCAAGGCATTATAAAGTGGTATTAGCACTTCATGTGACCTTGAGTCTATCCCTCTGTTAATGCAGCCTAGGACTGTATTAGCTTTTTTGGTACCTGCATGGCTCATATTTAAGTGATCGTCCACTAGGACTCCAAAATCCCTCTTGCAGTTATTGCTATTGAGCGAGGTACCAAATTCTATATTATACCTGTGCATTTGTTTTTTCTTGCCTAAGATCAGCATGGGAAACAGATGCAAGACTAAGAACATAGAGGTGGAACTGCCTATATCTACATGACAACCACTGGGGTTCACCTGCCAGTCAGTGAAACAGCAATGGCAGAAAGGTGGCTACATTACAACTTTTTGTGCATTATTCCAGAGACTAACTGGACTGTTTGAGAGAAGTGGGATAGAAAAGCAAATTTGAATATTGAATAACTGACGTGTGGATGGAAGATGGGTTGGAACTGGTGGAGATATTAAATGATTGGTCAAGGAGGGCTTTTGCACATCTTCATATTATTTATATTATGATTTTTCCTGGAATGGCTGGCTTTAATGATGGTTACTCCTGCTCTTTTCATCTCATATCTGGATTGTTGCAACTCAAATTTATAAAGTGCAACCTTTGAAGACTTTTTGAAAGCAGCAACTGGTTCAAAATGCATTGTCCTGGATAGTTATGGATTTTATCTGGTTTGTTCTTCCAACACCTCTATCTATATTGGTTAGACCTGTATCTATGTTGTTTATCAACAAACATTTGGGTGCAATTCAATGTTGATCATTACCATGAAAATCTTTTACAATTTAGGTTGTGGATAACTTTGAGATTGCTCTCTCTGCATGGAATCTGTTTGTCCAACAAGATCTAGGGGGATCTCATGCTATAGATCCCATGTTAGAGGGAATACTGTCATTAGAAGGTTCAAGAAATAAACCTTCTTTGTTATGGTTCCTCACCTGGAACAGCTTCCCCTTGGAGTGGTCCATCCCTATTAGTGTTTTGTAGAGCATAAATGGTTCCTGGTTTTCTGGAGCATTTGGGGGATACAATAGAAGAACCATTATTGCTCCCAAGTAGTAAAAGTGAAAAAGATGTTTTATGTACTGAGATCATGAATCTTTGTTGCTTCATTTCATTTAATCTTAATAACATCTAATCTATTTCCTATGGCCAGCCTGCTTAAGTGCTCACGTTTATTTCTACTTAAGCTTTCTAGACTAGGCATGTCAAACTCATGACGTATCGTAACTTTTTCCCTATTGCCAGCAATGGGGTGGGCACGGTTTCGACATGACGCATCCGGCCCGTGGCCTAGCAGTTTGACATGCCTGTTCTAGACTATGTACCTGGGGTTCAATATTTTTTGTCAATGAGTTCTTAAAAGAACTGTTGTGATTTAGTTGCTGCCTCTGTAGTTTTGGACCATGAGAGATATAATATCCAGTTAAGTTACCATGTGTATAGACTTTTAGCTGCTTTGTTAAAATAGAACATTGCCCAGAGTATACCATTATGATCTATACATCATATCCCATAAGGAACCACCTGAACAGAATCAGGACATGCCACACCAGGACTACGGCAAAGCTCATTAAGTGGGGAATGGCCAAGAGCCCACAATATGACTGTGGTGTACTGGAACAAATAATAATACACATAATCCAAGAATGTCCCCTCAGGAGATTTCAAGGCACCTGGGATGATCTCATTCCCAGCCACACTAGAAGCAATTAGATGGTTAGCTTCTTTAGGCAGTGAACTATAACATCTATCCTATTGCAACTCTATGGTGCCATATCGTGGCAATTTTATCATGTTTTTTACTCTAATATATCAGTGATTGCATGACCTATGTAGATGCCATCTGCTAAATAAATAATAAAAAAATAAATCTTAATTACTATAGGAAGAGCTGCATATCACAGAGTTTCAGAGAGGCATAGAACACTAAGAATGTACAAGTAACTCTTATGACTGTAATTAAGCCTGAAATTATGTTTTTTAGTTGTGACAGTTGTTAAGTAAGTCACCATGTGGCTGTGCCAGATTTTACAGCCTTTTTTTTGTGGCAGCTGTTAAATGAACACCGTGGTTGCTAAAGAAATGTGGTGGCCATTAAGCAAAACAGGGTGGTCATTAAGTGAACCTCTTATACCCAATGGTGCTTTTTGCTGGAAAATAGAAATGCTGGTTTCCATTTTAAAAAAAATGCTTAAAATCACAGTCATGTATCTATTGGACTTTCTACAAATGGCTGTAAATGTGGGCTAGTTGCCAAGCACATAAAATGCAGCTGTGTGACTACGGTGGAGAGGCAGCCATCAGAACTTTGAAACCAGATCATTAGTAGTTCTAGGAAGATCTGTTGTAACTTTAAATGGTTGTTAAGCAACTGGTTGAAAGTCAAGGACTACCTGAAAATACATAAATAAAAGTGGGCATTGGGACCCAGATCTCTCCTTCTTGTTAAAGGTAGACAAAAGGTGACTTCTGTTCATGTGAAATTCAGTAGGGTTAAGAGCAGTGCAGTCAGAGTCCAAACTTGCCAGCTTCACATCGGATAATCTATTCCACACTTTTTAAACATCATTTCAGATCATTTTTATTTAATTCACATTTCTCACATTAAAGATGATTTCCTAAAGCAAATTGTATCCCAACATTTGATCTCGCTGCTGACATCTTTTCCTACTGAAAGTCTTTTATTGTGTTTGGCTCCTGCAACAGTTCTAGTAGCAGCAGCCACAGGATTTTGCAATTGCATTGACAAAAGCAGTTTGTGCTGTCATTCTGCAAGCTCCACCTCTTTGGGACATGTGTGTGGTATCTCAATGCAGGCAGATAAAAGTCAGGACTTGTGCTGAAATGTTACAAAGCTCCTGATATCTTGCACCTTGTATCTCCTATGGATTCATTGATAATTGGATGATTCATTTTAATCAGGTTAATAGATTAAAATACTGAAATATTATTTGGATTCTTTCTTTTTATTTTCTATGTGATTTATAAACCATAGTTTCTTTCTTGGGATAAGTCTGTACACTATATCAAGCCAAAACCAAGCTAACATGACATCTTTGTGGCTGGCCATTACAGCTATTTTCTGGTGTGTCATAATCATGCTGGCTGAGAATTTGGGAACTATATTCTTAACATATCTGGGGGCAATACCTGTAAAAAATTGATGAAAGAGCATTTGCTTTGAAAGCCCTATCAAAGGAAAGGACAGTTTTGAATGAACTGTGATATTACTTCACTTATTCACAAAGTGGCCACACTTTGATTAAAACTTGAAAGAACGTTTTTCTCTTGGTGACCTTCCGTTGTAGGGCTATACTGTAGTCTCCACTAAGGAGGAATTCAGAAACTATTTCCTTGTAGAAGGGCAAAGAAATCTTCTACCAATTTTGTTGACCACTGAATTGGTGAATAATGTTGTTTAGTAGTCCTTAACAATGTTTCACAGCAAAAATATGAAAACATGAAGACGTGACTAAAAAGATGACTCATACATGCCTTCAGGACATAGAAATGATACCAATTATGCCTGCTAATCCATATTATGTCTGCTACAGCCTCTTGCCAAGAAGATCTGGTGCTTTATTTGGCTGTTTCCTGGAGCAGTGGGAAATTCCCCTGTCAGTGTTATTTCAATCTTCACATATCCATGCTACTTTTGTCATCTTCATTTGCTATTATTCTTTGAAAGAACACATGCAGTATCCCTTAGTAGAATTTCATTCAGTTGCAGACTTTGGAGCTAATGACTGACTTTCTTATGTCTTGAAATTGCTATATCCAGTGATATAAATTGTCTTGAATGTCTTGAAACTGCTATATCCAGCCCAATTGCTATATCCGGGCTTTAGAATGCCAAAGGCAAGAGGAGTTACTTATAATCATCAAATTATAAAATCATAATACATTCTGAGAAACAGAACACAAGGCTGTAAAAGACAAAATGTCTTGGAATGAAATCTTATTTAGAACTCTCATCCTGTTGGTTTCTTGAAATTGGAGGAAATGCAACAAGGATGCTATGCTTATGAACATCTTAGTCATAGCCAACTGTTCTCTATTGGAGACAGTGTAAAATCCAGTAAATATTCTGGATTCCTTCATACTTTATTTTGTCATACACACAGTTTGGATCTGCTCTGTGCCTTTGACAATATGTCTTGAAAAAAATACGTTCATCTTGCTGGCCTACTGGGAATCAAATGAAACATCAAGTGAGAAGAACATAATTTGTACTGCTCCTCCAGTGATACCAATCAGTAATGAGACATTGACTCAATCCCAGAGGATTTTACTGTGGATAATGACAGTGTTAAAAAAGGACATTCAGTCACAAATATGTTTTGATAACTTTTCTGTATAAATTGGGAGTTAATGTAATTTACTGATGTTGGGAAGGTTTACAATCTAACTCAGGGGTGTCAAACTGGCGGCCCATGGGCTGGACGCGTCACCAGGAAACTGTGCCCATCCCATTGCCGGCACTGGAGAAAAAGCTCCAATACGTTGCGCGATGTCACGTGATGTCATGAGTTTGACATATCTGCTCTAACTGGTCAAGTTATGAACTTTGGACATTTGTAATGCTTCCAATTTTCTAGCTGATGCTATTCTAGCTTCGATTTTAATTCAAGCCTGCAGATAAATACCTAACTCTCTTATACACTATATTGCAACTCCTCACTCATTTAACCTAATTGCAATAATATGTCTTTGTTCATAGGATATATAAAATTACAAACCAGACAATAATATGTGTAGTCTGGTTTGTTGTATAAATGTATTGCATGTGCTTAGCTTATAGCTCATTGTGTTTCATGAGCCAAGATAAATCATGATTCAGTTAACTAAGTATGAATATGACCTGTGAAGGCATAGCATATGTGAAACCATGTGGAAGGATTAAGGTAACAAATACAATAGATCTGGGCTGCAAAAAGTAGAAGTCTTCCAGATGGCAGCAATATATTAGTCTTCTGCATTTGTTTTCTGCCATCTACTGGTCATCCAGGTATTTGCAGTGTAAATTAGGTAGGCCTAAATTAGAACGGACATCTCAGGGATACACATTGAAAAGGAGAGGTCATAATTGCTAGGAAGTGACACAATAATATAGATCTAGACAGTGCTTTTTTTGTAAAAAAAAAAAAAAAGTTGACGGAACTCACATACGTCACACAACCCACCTTGCCTACCCTATAAGGTTCTATCCAAAAAAGGTGCTGGAACTCCGTTCTGGGCGTTCTATGACAAAAAAAAAAAAGCCCTGGATCTAGAGCTGAAGGGGATGAGCTTAACAGGATGAAATGAAAACTAGTATTTTACAAAACTTCTGCTTGTTTTTAAAATACTTATAAGCACTACTTGAAAATTATGGAAGCTGCTTAGGTAGAGTTCATTTAGGCAATGCAGGTTAAAGAAGAAAGAAAAAGATATCAGCAATCACTTGTGCAACATGTAGCATGAACCTTCAAGGACTATAGCAACTTGCTTAGGCCAGATCTGAAAACATTTAGAGCTAGAATTTTATTTGGATTTTGCATTAGAAGAAGAAAGAAAAGTAACGATAAAGCCACTGTACTATTTCATAAGAGAAAAAGAGAGATCGGGATGTTTCTTGGCTCAGGCACAAGCTGTACTTTGGAAGAATATTTTTCAAAAGCTGAAACATGATTTCAGCAGATACTTTTAAAAACAAAGTTAAACTTGCCATCATTTTGATGGATAGTGAGGCAACAGTGCTAACTATATATCATTGCCAATTTCAGCATTTTACAAGTACAAAAACTTTCCAATCAAGCTGTAAGCATAGTTTAAAAAGCCTTTAAGTGGAGGTAGGGATAGAATTGAATGAAATTTAATTAATGTTCTTTTTATATCCTATTTTTATATCCTATTTTTTTCTCCATGAACCCAGAGTAGGATCTCCCCCTTATTTTTTGTGAGATTGGTTGTTTGATGGGAGGAAATTATGAAGCAACATCATAATGTATATCCATATGAAAAGAATGGAGCTTTCTTTGTGATGCTTATTTTGTCATCAAACATCAGATCCTGTGGATACCCCTGTCCAACAACATAACTGTTAAATTTTGCTGGAAAATTTAAATTTGGATCCTAATACAGATTCTCTTCTGCTTCAAAACCCTTTTTAGGTCCTTCAATAACATATATAGCTTTTCTCTGGGTAGTATTAATAGTAGTAATAATATTCTTCACACACCTATAGCTGTACATTATAAAATACAAAATCAATGATTTGGTAAATAACACACTACATTCTTTTTTAAAAAGCACAACTGAGACTATAGAATCATACACAACCAAATGGCCTGAAGCATGTAAAATTACATACTAATAATATTCTACATCAGACATGTCAAACACAAGGCCTGGGGCCAGATGCGGCCCACGAAGTGGTTTCATGTGGCCTGTGAAGCCATCCTGGAAACAGTGAGGGAACGGCCCCCACTGCCTTGGCTCTGGCCCAGGTTGGCCGGGAGCCAATGTACAATTTTGTGGTGGCCATCCATGCTGAAACACATTCAGTCTTAGCTCCACAAGGCCATCTGGAAACAGTGAGGAACCAGCCCCTGCCGCGTCGGCCCCACCCCCTGGGTGCATGCTGGGGAGGTGTCACCCTTTGTGAGGAATGAAGAAATGCACCATCGCCTGGAAGTGGCCAGCAAATGGCCCTTGCCTATCCGGCTTGATGGGCTCAGGGGGAGGGGTTTTGGCAGGCAGCAGGGCGCTCTCCTCACAGCACTGAGAGGATGAGCTGGGTGGTGTGAATCCAAAAAGAAGCGCGAGGCCACCCAGCCCCCAGCCTGCCCAGTTTTGGCAGGCAGTGGGGCACTATCCTCACATCAGCAAGAGCTGAGCCAGGCAAATCTGATGAGAAGTACGATGCTGCATAGCCCCCAGTCTGCCCAGTTTCAGCAGGCAGCAAGCTGCAAAGCTGACAAGCTTCGTACTGCCTGGCTCAACCTCTCGGCACTGTGAGGAGAGCGCCCCACTGCCTGCCTTGAAGCAAACAATATAGAGCTGTCCACCCAGTACGCCACACCCACTCCATCCACACCCACCCAGTGGGCGCACCCACCTTGGCCACCCCCCCACCCCCCCCAAGGGCAACCGCAATGCTGATGCGGCCCTCAATGAAATTGAGTTTGACACCCCTGTTCTACATGAAGCACTGGTCTTCACAAAAACCCAAAAAAGAAAAAAAAACTATTTTAATGTTATTTAAAATTTGAATAATTCTGTCTCCAAATACAGTCCTGTTGCAAATTGATTATGAGAGCTGGTGGTACATGGAAAAAGTGTGACAACTGTGATGTTGTTATGGTTCAAGGGGGTACAAGTTGGCTTGTCTAGCTGATCAGGTCAGGCTCACAGCCAAAAGAGCTGCGAGCAGAGTTTCTGATAACTGCCTTTGTGTGAACCTCAGGGAGTCAGCATTTGTAACTTAATTGGCCCTTTTCACAGCCAGTGTGGGGGGGAAAGGGATGATTCAGGGAAGTTCTAGGACAGGGGTGGGGAAACTTGGCTCTTTTATGACTTGTGGACTTCAACTCCCAGAATTCCTGAGCCAGCCATGCTGGCTCAGGAATTCTGGGAGTTGAAGTCCACAAGTCATAAAAGAGCTAAGGTTCCCCACCCTTGTGGATTTTTCTGGACCCATATTAGATGTCAGAAAGCGAGAATTCAAGTAAACATAAGACAATCAGGATATGGATCAGCTTTTCCCATTTGGGCCATGAGGAACCAATGGACTGGTTGTGGTAATGCAAAAAGCTAAATAAATAAATAAATAAATAAATACCAGTTATTCAGTCAGTTCCTAAATAAACTTGTAGGGAATAAATATGCAGTTAATGCACGTTAGTGGAAATTTCATTTCTCTGTCCAGAGGTTCAAGTGTTTTGAGAAGAAGATGCCAATAAAGATGAAAACATTATCAACAGTGAGGCCCTCTTCTTACCCAGATGGCCTAGGCCTGTACTTAAGTGAAAGCTCCATTAGAAAGGCTTGTTTTGGTCATGGTGCCATTAGGCCTTAGCCTGCAAATTGGATGGACTGATAATTTAAATGTTCTGATAGAAATGGAGTCTTCATAATAATTGAATGAATGTTCCACAATACACAGCTGTAAACAACTTCATCAAATGTATTTTTGTGAGCTAGAATTACTATTAAGAGTTTTCCTGGAATGCAAGAGAAACATTCAACCCATTTTCTGTTATTTCTAAGGGGGCTGGGTAGTGATGTACCATGGCTAAGTAGGGATAATGAAAATTAGATGTTGCTACAGATTTCCTGAGTACAGATAACTTGGCTATTAATGCAGTATTTGATTGTGAAATCAATATATCAGATGGCTAACAAGAAACAATAATAAATACCTCTATTTTCCTACAGATTATTCCAAAGTAATAACTTACTAACTACCAGGGTTCTAATGTTCATACAGAAAATAATGTCTTGGGTTCTAAACCTGAAAAAATGTTCTAGAAGATAGTTAAATGGTGTGTGGATGGTTCTGTAGGTGCTGATTTTTCCCATTCTCAATACAATCCCTCAGAGAGCAAGGCAACAGACAGTAATAATGACACACAGTCAATCTGGTGCAGAAATTGTTTCAGGAAACATTTGGTGAAAAATGGGGCAAAGAAATGGGAGCAACCCAAATCAACTGTGAGCAGGGGCGGAGAAAACAGGCTTATCACTGCTCTGGAAATTACAGTGATGAAATACATCAGGTGACATAAAGGGAATTGGGATTCAATTCACATCAGGAAAGAAAAATCTGTAAGAGATTCTCTATTTAAGTACCAGTCCAGGGTGCTGAGGATAGTATAGAGAACTGAATCACCCTATTTTACAAATAAAATAAAATAAAATAAAAAAATAAAAAATTAGAGTGATCTGCTTGAGAACTGATTTCTGTTTAATGTCGAGACATCAACCTAATGTTTTACATGAGCAATGTACATACATGTCTGAATCGTCTCTTAAATCTGGAAAACATCATACATGGCTAATTAGACTGAGAGCAAAAGATAGTTTCTTAAGAAACAATTTCAATAAAATCCTGGCAAAGAATTCAGTATTTATTTTTAACTATTATCTTGATGGCTTAATCAACACCAAGTAATATTTAGGTTGCTCTTTTGGAGGAAAAATACTGCATGTTGATATGTGAGTGTCTGTCTAGCAGCCTGAGTTTGCAGATGACAAAGAAAATATTTGTTCTGAAACTACTTAAAATCATGCTGTCTGAAAGTCCTTTAATAAGATATTAAGAGAAGCTCTCTGCCATAAATTGGAAATAATGTGACATACAATGACTATAGTAAAGATACCCAAATGATAATGTCAGATAAATTCTGCTGTTGTTTTCTGTAATTTGCATCCTATTTCCAAAACATACCTATCTTGCAAGAAATTGATATGAATAATGAATTGCCTTTCCCATCTTAAAAAGTGAAGAAATCAGGCTGTCTCATATTACAGTTTATCAGAATTCATTCCATTTTTCTGCAGAACTGTATTATTCATTTTTGCCATTAGTGCATTTGCTGGCCACAAGTTGCACTCCTAAATACAGTTTAATGAGTTTATGTGAGGGATTTTTTTAACTGATAAAGCTGTCAAAGTGATTAGAAGTAAGCAGTAATCAGTTCCAAAAGAGTACCACAAAGGGAAAAAAAGATTCAGAAAGAAGAATAAAAAAGCAACTAAAAGCGCCCAGGCATTGGTTCTTCACAGACAACTTGGAAGGAGAAGGCAAAATACCAGTCTTGCAATTGAACCAGTACAATGATCTAAAAGCCAACCTACCTCTTTCCTACAAAAGCAGGTGGACTGGAGAATTACTAGTTCTTCTGAAACCATTGTGTTTTTTTTCTGAATCAAAAGATATAAGCTGTAAGATAATTGTACTATTACTGTTGCACTGCAGTTGCCTTGGTTCATATGCCATGTCTGCTGTTGACAGCTTTTATGTGTTTTTCTTTTGGTCTCCATTATTTGTATCCATTTTTCAGTCAGAGCCTTGATATTGTATGAATGAATATAGGGAACATTCAGAGAGGACCCAGACTTTAATCTGCCAGCCCACCAGATAGATTGCGTCCAACGACATTCACACGTGTCATTTCAGAAGCAGAGCCAAAGTGGCAGGCCTTTTTTTCAATTGCTGCTCTTCTGAGTTAAAGTTAAATATCCTTTATCCTCCTCCCACTTGTCACCATTGTCTAACAATTGTATTTAATCAAAGCTTATCCTTTCTTTTTCATGAAACCCCCAGATACTAGTTTTTACTTGAAAAACTTTGGAAATTACCATCTCTTAGAAAATTGATGAAAGGTTCTCTGTTTTTCTGCTATAGATTTCAGACATCAGATTTCCGAAGGAAGGTAGTCAGAAAACAACACTCCATTCTTTACCTTGCTCAATAGATCCAACTGATACATTACACTATGCAGATTCTTGTGTGACAGACACAGTTTCCAGTCACTGGTTTTAGAAAGGTGCATCAATGCATATGCTTGACTTGATATTAGTTTGGGGCACCTCTAAAAAACTAAAACTGGTGGATCAGACAGCTGGTCTGTCAGTAACATTCATCTTTTGTCAGGTTTCAGCTTTGAGATGCTTCCCAACAATATCTAAAACCAAGGAACAGGTTCAGGACTCTTTGTTAACATTATCGAGGGGGGGGGGGAGATCACATTGCAGGCAGCAGCTGTTTGCATGGATTACCTAGTCTAGTCCTTCTGTCAAAGCTAAAAAAAAGGGGATGAAAGGTAAAAAAACTGTCTGCACCGCAGGAAGAAAAGAATCAGAATATCAATTCAAGAAGGCCTTTTATTACTTAAATAATAAAAAGAACGTGCCCATTTTTTTTTCAAAAAAATCATGTGCATTTCTGGAGGATGATTAAAATTACTAATGGAACAGTAGTTTAATTGAATCAGGGAAACAGGCTCTTGTTTAGGACTGCAAAAACTATAGCAAATATTCCAGTAACTGTCTAGCTATGATATCTATTTACTGTATATAAATTAAATTGGTTATCAGCTAAAGAAATGCAAATTAGGAGAGCTTGCTTGCAGATGACATGCTGAATTTAGGTTCACACAGTAACATGCATTCAGCAGGGAAAGGAAATATTAAATCAGGTGACAGTGAACAGCAGCCACCCTCAATAGATTTGCACACTTCTGGATATGATCAGTTATTGGACAATAAGGGCTTTAGCACTTGTACAATCAATGAACTATGGCCATCATTCCTAAGTATTTTGGTTCTTGGATAAAGAAGAAAGAATGAAGCAAGAGATCATTCACAGTTCATAAAAGATTTATTAAAAGCCTTATGGATGGTCCTCACTTAACAACCGGCAGCTTAAAGATTGTTCTAAGTTGTGATTGACTTCAAAATAGCTACTTACAACCTGTTCTCAAAGTTATGATTGCCTCCCTGACAGTCACATTTTGTATTTTGAGTATCTTGCAGCCATGTTGCATTTACAACTGGTTGCAGCACGTGACTACAATTTGCAAAAACTGCCCTTTGGCAATTCCTCAAATAAGTTGGTTCCATACTATGAAGGGCTTTAAAGTTTAAAATCATCACCTTGAACTGGACATGGTAGTATTTTTCCATTATTAATAGCATTTATTCATGCAGTTCAAAATTTCTGCCAGAAAATGGCAAAAAATGGCAAATTTCAGTCTCGTGACCATGGGATGCTGCAACCAGTTGTAAATGCCAGATGGCTGCCAGACACTCACAATACAAAATGTGACTGTGAGGGAGGCAGTCATAACTTTGAGACAGGTTGTTAATCTGCCAGCCATGCAACTTGCAGAGCAGAAATGTGATATGTGTCCTTCTAGGAGCATACATGCAGTGGTGGGATTTAGCCAGTTCGCACCAGTTCAGTAGAAATGGTAGCTAATTTTTTGTTGCCCAGGCCCAGAATGGACTTCCAAAAGGGGCATCCACACAGAGAACCAGTTCACATATTTGAATCCCACCTCTGCATACATGACTGTCTGCACCTCTGTATTCTGTACCAGTTGAAACTTCTCTATATTCTTTAGTAGTAGTGCCACGTTTCCTATTATTAGATAGTTATAACTCCTAGAATCTATGAGATCAAAAATAAAGGCTACAAGAATAAACACTATTAATAATGAAAAGGTACAAATCTCAATAGGGCATGGTCTGAGTGTAGGTGACAAGACCTTTGTGTCAGTGTGAAAGCTAGATCATCACCTGATGCCAAAAGCCTATGGCATCACCCTGGCTTCCAGAAAAAGGATATTGTAAAGCTGGGACCCCATGACAAGAAGATCCTTTCCCATATCCCTTTCCCAGCCTGGAGATATTGATCCATCTATTACAAAATTTAATATCATTACACATTGGGACAGGTGCTCATGTACTGGGATACTACTTTATTTAGGTGCTTAAATATCACAACTAAAGCATTGAAGCCTGGCTGGTAGAATATAAACAGCTGATGCAGCTTCTTTAAAACTGGTCCATAAAGGATTTTCTTGACAACAGCCTCATTAGCACATTTTGCATCAGCTGCATCTTTTGATCCAGTTAAATAACCCTGCAGAAGTCGAAGGATAAAATTATCAGCATGTTCATTGACTGAACCTTTCCTGGATATGGACAAAGTCCATTCCTTGTCAAGGAAAGATTCAGTCAATGAAGTTCCCAAGAATTTGGTAATTTTTGACCTAATCAATATTTCATATTAAAGTTTACTAGACTGATTAATCTATAAGGAAACAGAACTGATATAATTTGCTTATCTCAGAAAAGAAACCTCACCACTGTTCTCCTAGGATTAACTTGGAAAAGTTTAGCTGGGGAATAAGGAGATGTTGTGTAGCAACAAAAACATAAAAAGTTGTTTTCATAAGCAACTAGTACATGCCTGCAAGGCTACATTTTGGCACATGGTTCCCCACTGGTACTATGGCATTCCAAATATGATTTTTGTTTTTTGGTATTCAGTGCCTTTTTTTCCTGAAATAATAAGTTGCCAGAACTACCATTGCAGAACTTCATGTCACAAACCAGAGTAAGTATTGGAGATCGTTTGACAGCATAGTGATATGAAAACAAGTGGTGACAGGACAAATGATGGATACTTGTGTGGGATAGTTGCTTCTTTTATTGGCTTTAATTAGTCACTTATATAATCATCCAAATGATTACTTAGTAACTAGGATCAAACCAGATTTGCAACTTAAATTTGCCCTGTCCTTGGTTACTCGGTTTCATTGATGTTTTTCTACTTCCTTTCATTCATCTAATTAGAGCATTGCAGATTTAATTACAGACTGTACACAAATCCTAGTGGGAATATGTTTAGGCTTAGCTAAGCTCCACACATTGATATATCTCATTATCTAAAACCTCATATTTTCATAGCATACACTGTTGCCCTCAAGCGACATTCAATAGGCTAAGTACAACAACATAAACTTAAGCATGCACGATACACTCTGATGTTCAGTAGTTATTACACAGAAGAAAGGTAATGTCTATGATCCTGTAAGTGCATAGGAACTTGCATGAATAACACATTTTCCATAAAATTTACAGAGGAGAAAAGAGAGCTTACATTTATTATAGGAGCTTTGCAAAGTATAGGAGGAAAGAAATAGTTATTCATCAATACGCACATAGGTGTGTGTATTGGGGGGGGGGAGGCAGGAGAAGAGTTCTTAATTATTCAAAACCTGTCTGTGAATTGGCTAGACAGAGGTAGGCAACCTTGGCTCTTGTATGACTTGTGGACTTCAACTCCCAGAATTCCTGAGCCAGCATGGCTCAGCTTGGAAACCTCTCCTTTTCCCCTCAGCATGGCTGGCTCAGGAATTCTGGGAGTTGAAGTCCAGGAGTCATAAAAGAGCCAAGGTTGCCTACCCCTGGGCTAGACCAAATTTGTTGTATGTTACTGTAGATTTCAAAACTACAGTGGCTAATAGTCAGCAATAGCTAATGATCTTGTTACATGGGAAATAAAATTACTGTTGTTGAAATACTACCTCCTAAAAGTAACATCTTCAAATAGAGTTGAATTTCTGATAACTTTATGGACACATTGGAAGTGGTTTGACATTCCCTTTTCCTGGGATTTTTTTTTCAACTTCTTAGTGCAACCCAATATAAGATGTGTGGACTTCAACTTCCAGAATTCCCCAGCCAGTATGCAGCCTTCAGGGGGTTCAAATCAATACACCTTCAAGCTGCCAAGATTGAGAAACACTGATCTGAGCCTATCGCCCAGTTATTACTTGAAGAGTTCTTTTATTTAGGCAGTAACCAGCATGGAAATCAGCAGGCAGGTGACAAAAGCTGCATTGCAGTGTTGAACAACAAACTTTGTCTCTTTTGTAGAGACAGTTGATTTCACAATGCAGATTCAAAGGGGATGCTGCTTTTGTCATTATATCTTTCTTACTCCCTTCTCCCCACGATACTACTAGCCCAACACACCTAGTTTTCAGCTTAGATAAGTTGAGCAGGTGTTGCCACTTGCATAGATGGCTGTCTTTTCACTTCTGCAGTTTGAACTGGTTTTGAACAATCTCTTTCTGTGGTATGTTACAGAGATCCTCATTAACTTAGGTTTAGCTATGTGGAGGCTTAAACCCACTGTTCTTTGAAACATGAACATGGAATAGATAATCATAACCTGAAAAGACTCAAGCCTACATAAGCATGCCACTTATTGCTTTGATGTGTAATTTCCAATTTGCAAATTGCTGGGTTATAAAAATGACAGGTGTGGCCAAAAACTGTCTCCTGTTGTTTCCGTTAAATTCAAAAAAAGTTTTCAAAATTTTGTAGCCCTCTGGCCAAAAAGAAAGGAGGGAAGAAAAAGACAATTATTCATCCTTGTTATAACCAGAAAGAATCTGGCAGCACCTTTCCTGAGTAATAGATGTTATTTAAAAAATAAGATTTTGTGAGTTGGTATATAGTAGCTAGTAATTCCTTCCTTCCTTCCTTCCTTCCTTCCTTCCTTCCTTCCTTCCTTCCTTCCTTCCTTCCTTCCTTCCTTCCTTCCTTCCTTCCTTCCTTCCTTCCTCTGACATGAAGCCCAGAACATTGGTACTTAGAATATGGTAGCTTTTGCACAAGATAACTTTCCGTGGGTTAAAAATAAAACCTTAATTTGGATAACTTTTCCACTTCAAATATCGTTGTGAGTGGACCCTCTACATCAGCCATGACAAACTCGTGGTGTGACGTTGCACAACATATCATGACTTTTTCCCCATTGCCGGCAATGGTTTTGGGGTGATGCATCCAGCCCATAGGCCAGCAGTTTGACATGCCTGCTCTACATTTTATGCCATGGTAATTTGTTACTAGTTTTAAGGACACATGGATTGCGCAGCTCCTAAAATAAGCAGATCCCATGATTGCAGTAATCATACCAAATTCTGTGGAAGTTATGGGTGGTCTTGGGAACTTGGTGTTTCTCAGCTTGTTTTGGTTCTGTGAGACCAAATGGTTAGGGGAATGAAAACAAATCAGTCTAGTAAAAAAAGTTTCCTTTTAAAATAAGCATCATACCTTGGAGGGATTTTCAAACTGATCTCAATGAATGTTCTAGTCTTCCTACTTTCATTGATGTTGAAAAATTTTTGTCCCTCAAGGCTTTAGGTTTTTAGTCTGTGCCAACCATAATGCTCAGCTTTTGACATAAGAATATGCAGGAAACCCTTGGATTTGAGGAATGTATGTGATAGGTTCTTGTTTACTTCTACTGCTGACTCAGCCCAGGTGCTATGGGATTTTGCCTCACAGGTGTGGCATTTATATAACTAGAAACCTTTTTCAGTTTTCAAGACTGCTTTTATACAACACACATAGAAACATATATTTTATAGAAGACATATAGACTATACAGAGACTTTTCAACCTCCCCAGCCTTTCCTCCCCACGAAATCCCTGGTTTGTTCTAAAGAAATATGGATTCACTTGTAAGGTAAAGCAACTTGACAACCTGCCTCCTAATTCAACAAACATGGAAATGCCTTTCTCATGACTCCTTGCATTATATTTTTCGGGTGCAGCTCACTTTTTCCCCCGAGTGTGTCTGGGCACGCTTACAGCATTTCCCTCTTATTGAACATTACATGATACCATTGCTGTAAGGCTGGTGACTCATAGCTTCCTAAGGGGCTTCAGTTATATTTAATTATTCACCTTTGGATTGTGGAAAGATTCCATGCAGCTGTTGGTATTGTTCTGGCTTTCTTTTGCTAAGCCACACCTATTCAGTGTCAAGAAACTGATAAATGAGAAATGTCTCTCAACTGACCGACTAGGCCCTTGATCTGCACGTGACTCACTAACTTGCAAATGAACTTTAGTTTCTAAGCAGAGGGAAATCTAGTTGAACTTTCATCTAAAGAGTCAACTTCAAACATGCCACACGGTTGTTCTTTTATTCATGTATCTTGCTTAATTAGTCCCCTTATTTTCTGCCTTCTTCATAAACAAAACACTGGGTGCATCTGGTTCCCTCTCCCGATTCTGGAAGCTCATAGAAGAGTTGAAACCAGATGTAAAACTGGAAAAATCTGGGCTACATCAACTTTGTGACTGTTCATGGTTTTAATGTACTATTAGTCTCCTGCTTCTGTAGGGTCTTTGATGCTCTCTGTGCTTGGTTGTTTTCTTACAGACATTCTATTACAGACACTCACATCATTTAATGCAGATCTGAATTAAAACAATTAAGTTCAGAGAGTACCAAGGGCTCTGCACTTCAACCCTCAGCTACGAATATTCTCTTCTATATCCTGCATCTGTTAACGATGGCAATGGTGTGTTGTGCTACTCACTGTCCATCATACATAGTCATCATTCATCCCTGATATTATCTGCACTTGTTCAATCTAAAATGTATAGTGCATTTATATTTATGTGGGACTGGCTAGCCCCTTGAGAGCCCCCTCCAGTTGTAATAATCCCCCTTTTTAATGTTTAATTGTCATTATTCTATAATTTTAAAATGTTTAACACAAATTTAATTTTTTTATTTTAATGCTAATTTTTCTATATTGTTTTACTTATCAGTCATCCCAAAGGAGCTTTTTCAAGTCCAGTTACCTTTTGAAAAAGCACCTTTGGGACAACAATGACCTGGATGACTGAGAATCTCCACAGACATACTTATCGATTATATTATATTTTATTTACACAACCCAGACCACCTCTTTGAGGGAGATAAGTAATTTAGAAATAAGAAATATAAATAAATATTTAATTACAATCGGAATGTTTTCTGCCATGTTGGCTGTTGGTATGAGTATGAAGCAGACAAATTAGACCAAACAGGTGCCAATGACATCATCGAAAAAGAAAGGAAGCTGGTAGTACTGAATGCAAGATGGTTTCCTCAAGGTGAAGTCTTTTAGCCGCATGCTTGATTATAGGGCAGAAGAGTTATTTATCTGAAATGGGTTTATGGTCTCAGATAACTTCTTAGCAGACAGGAACCCACCTAAACTAAGTGTTATTTTGAAAAGATAAAGTACCCTTTCAGAGAACATGCATTTTGCAACAGTGAACATTGCTTGCTTGTAACATTGAGGTTAGACATTCTTTACCAGTATTCCAGGAAATGAATAGTTTTATTAGTTTTATTTATTACAGTTACCTTCTCTTTATGACTCTTAGTAACTGTGTAGAAGAGCTAAATAACCTCCCCATCAGATTTATTAAATCTTGAAGGGGCAATTTATTAGAGTACACCCTTATAAATTCATAGAACATTGGATACACTAAAAACAAGGCCCTGAGATTTTTTTTCAGCTGGTAACAAAGGTTGTTAAAATATGGTGGAGGGAGGGAGATTCATTTCTTCCCATGAAAACAAATAGTTGAGAGAGTGACTGTTGAAGGCAATTCATTTTCTTTACACTTTCTACTGAAGTTGCCAGTTTTCTTTTCTTCACAAAACAAAATCTTACTTTTATGTCTGGTTTTCCTTACATAATCAATATGTGCTTTTATAGATTGTTCTATATAATGCATTTTTTTTCTCCCATTTTTTTTCATTAGTTTGCAAAATACAGGGGAAGGCAGGAGAGGTAAGGCATGGTTATCTCAATTGCAGGAGCCAGGACAATAGAATCAAAGTTTTGGATATTTTGCCACTTTCAGAGTCCTGTCAACTCATGGGGACAAATCTGAAATTGTAGTTGATTTTACTAAACCTATTAGCCTAGAGCTGATTATTAATTCAGAACTGCCTGAATAAAACCAGCTATACTATATCTAGTTACAGGATCTGTTTTGGTCCTATGGTAGACTCAGCCTTACAGAAATTTTAAAGGTTACTCCTGGGGATGTAGCAGAAATGTTCAGGTTGCCCATGCTTCCCTTTTTATGTCTCAAAGGTTGTTGTTGTTGTTGTTGTGTTGTTGTTGTTGTTTTTGAAAAGGCAACTGGACTGATTTGAAGAAGAAGAAGAAGACGTTTCACTTCTCATCCAGGAAGCTTTATCAATTCACCCAAAGTGTTTGGCTACATGTCTATGAAGATTGGATGATTGAGAATTTTCATAGATGTCTTTGAATATTAGTAGCTCAGCTTGGTAGTTGGGCTGTTGGTTTGATCTCCAAGCTTGGCGATTTGGCTGTGAACGTTTTGTCTCCATTTGGGGGTACATCGAGTACAATTGTGACAGACAAGCACAATTCAAAGATGACACTGAAGATGTCCCCCTGAATGGAGAGAAATCGTTTGCAGCCAAATCGGCAAACTTAGAGATCAAACCAACAGCCTAATTTTCATAGACATTTAGCCACCACTTTGGGATGAACTCCCTTCATATGGTATGGGACTACAATTGATGAGGCTTCCTGCATGGAAAGTGAAACATCATCTTCTTCCTCAAAAAAATCAGTCCAATTGCCTTTCAAAAAAACAACAACAACCCCAACCCCCCACCTTTGAGACAATTATGACTTAGATAATTGAGAATTTTCATAGATATTTTTCCTTTTTATGCTTTTGTAGCCCCTTGGCTATTTTGAGCAACTGTCAGACTCTTTTGTCCAAGGTCTGGTTCTTCTTCTGGATACTTTACAGTATGTACCTCCCCACACATACGATATTTACAGATGGCAGCATACATATCTGCTTTGGTTCATAGCATCAGCTTCAAACCTCTCAAAGCACAGCCAAGAAAAGAAAAGATGATTAGGTTAGTATGGTGCAAGAGTATTTTAGCTGTTTTTTCTTTGGATTCTACCGACCTGTCTTAATAGCATAGTTTCCATTCACTGAAGGGGATAAGTAGATTTTATATGTGCTCATTATGTGGCTTCTGTAAACATTAGGTGGTGAAAGGAGGGCCAAGATGTTGAAAGCAGTAGTATCTCTCCCCATTTATACATACGTTATGATTCCATATATAAATTAAATAGGCAGAGCCTGTAGTATGACTGAACAGCAGTGGTTTTGCCTTTTGACAAAATGGCTGGATCCTATGCACACTTATGGAGGTGGTGACACTGGCAATGAGGAACTGACCACAGAGATGCCAACTCTTGGTTTAATTCTGAAGGAATTCATGAAGAGATTGTTAAGTCTCCTTAAACTGCTGTAAACAATCCAAGCAAGCACGTAAATAAAGCTGTTGTTTCAGAGAATTGGTACACTTACAAATAATAAAAATAAAATTCTCAGTGTTTAATAATAATTATTAAAGAAGTCTGAGAAAAAAAAGAATTGGTTTACAACTATAATTTTATCTACTTTATCTAGAATATCTATTGTATATTCATTTGTGATACACATCAGAAGAAAAGGAAGGAGATTCAGTTGGTTACTTAGATGTCAAACCTGGAGTACATTTGGGTTAAAGAAGGCTATTACCCAACTGAATCAACTCATCAAACTACGAACCTGCATTAATGTGGGATTTTTTAAAACTTTTATTAAAAGTTAAAATTGGAGAATTTTCAGCATTTTTCATTATGAAGATAAATTATGCAACCAGATAATAGAAGTTATGTTATACAGTTAAATGAAACAAAACAAAATGAAATAAAAATGTACTCAGAAATTTGCATTATAGGATTACATCCTAAAAATAGGAGCTGCACAGTGGCACTATGTTTTTGCATGACTGCAAACCATCTCATTAAAGTTTCTGCTGGAAGTAAATTTAATAACTGTTCTTTAGTATGACCCAGGATTACTAGTCTGACACTTGTCAGAATGTAATAAAATGAACTAACTTTACAAAAGCACACAATACTAATGAATTATTCTATTTAGTGACACTCATTGTCAGCTTCCAGTGTTTTTTTTATTTTTTAAATTATGTACCCTGCTTGCCTTGACCTTTTTGGTTAAAGCTTGCTTTTAAACAACCACCACAAAAGGCAATGCTTTCTATGTTGGCAGCTTCATCACTTGATTTATTTTGGTACTTGTTCAAACTCACCAGCCCAGGATGACATTTGCAAAATTTTAGCATATATAGTGTATTTCAACAAACCTCTTTTTGTTTATGTTCATTTAATTTGTCTATAGGATAATCATTAACTGAAGCTTGGTGAGACAGGGGGCTACTGACCACTGGAGGCTTAATTGTACTTTAATACCAGGTGATCATTTGGCTTAACTAATAGGAAATTATTACAAATACTAAATCCAATCATGCTTTGCCAGCATACTCTGATATTCCAAACCAAATGACTCAACTTGAGAAGACTTAAGCCAGAGAGACTAGCCAAACTAAGAAATACTAAGAAAATGAAGCATCATCTTCTAGGATCATTAGTTCTGCTTTAAGAGATTGCATTTTATGTTCCAAATCACTTCACTTTCAACCAGCTCAGGGAATGGTCCCCAGCTCATCTCTGAAGTAGAATTCCAAGTCTTGCCTCCAGATGTTGTGAATACTCCAACACTGAAAGTTTTTAAGAAGAGATTGGACAACCATTTATCTGAAATGGTATAGAGTTTCCTCCCTGAGCAGAGGGTTGGACTAGAAGATCTCCAAGGTCCTTTCCAACTCTGTTATTCTGTTATGATAACTTAAAAACCCATTAAGGGGAAGAAGGTGAGGTCAATTGAACACCATATGCTAAAAATGCATGTATTCTTCTTGACCCTATACCTACTATTAGAATCTATCAAAACATTGAGAATATTGGATTTTTCAGGCACAAGGACTGGTTAAAAGCATGATCATACATTGGAAGAATACATCCACCTCTGATTTTCTGTAATAAATATTATGTGAGTTTGTCAACAATTAGAAAGGAAGGAAGGAAGGAAGGAAGGAAGGAAGGAAGGAAGGAAGGAAGGAAGGAAGGAAGGAAGGAAGGAAGGCTTTCTAATAATATAGTTACAGTTATATTTTTTCAACTTGTCATGTTGATAGCATAATTTTCAAAGCACTTTTCTAACAAAATTTAATAAATAATAAAGAGAAGCTGGGAATGAGATCAAAAATGAAGAATTCCTATCCTTCCTGAATTTTATTATCTCCTCATATATTTAACCATCAGTCATGATAAATTATCTTTTCCTTTACTGCTTTTCCTAAATATTTTTAAAAACTTGAAACTCAGCTGGGTGAACTGCATGTGGGGTTTTTTGCCCAAAGAAGAAAAAGACAGAAACAAGTCTCATCTGGTATAATAAGTGGGCATTCATGCCAGAAAAGGTGTACATATTTAGAAAGGAAGCACATGGCTTCTCCTTAGTTTCAAAAACTTCAAAAGTTCAAGAACACAATTTCTTATCAGGAATTATTGGGATTGTGGTAAAAAAAATAACCTAGAGATGATTGAATAGAAACCTCACTTTGAACCAAGTTGGAATCTACTTCAGATGTAATTAAAATTTTGCAAGGAAATTTCATTATATACTGTAATAGTGCTCCTGTTCCAAAATGAACTAGGTAGACTTCTTTAATACCTTTAAGAGATTTAGTATTATTACCACCACCACTAACTTTGCTAATAATGCTCAAACGTCTTTAATTATATTTTAAAGAGTAGGCTGCCCAAGAGGGTACTTGTTGAGTAATATTAGGCCCTCCAGCCTCAAAGGCAAAGTAAAGGTCTTGTTGCCTCCACAACGCTGTGTCTGTGAAATATTTTATTTTTCCAAATAAAGTTAAATGATAGCCATTCAGTTAGAACAGCCTATGTCAAAATTCAGAACTGCAACTAATTTTATGCCAGAATTTCTACTACTTCCAACACTTCATTTGGTATTAACTCATACAGAACCATCAACATTTCCTTCTTATTTTGTCATTTTAATAAAGGTAGAAATATCATTGCCATTTTATTATACTCCATTAAATGTCATGTCTTCTTTAGTCTGCTGGAAGCAATTTTTTTCTTAGCCATGGTTTAAAAAAAATGATCTCTTGTTGATTTAATGTTTAACCTGAATAGATGGCTTTATAGCTGTAACATGGTTTTTGATATCAGAATAAATGAAGATAAGACTTGGCAAAATTGTCTCTAAATAAAGTGAACATGGTTGTATGTGCAAAGACAGTGCACAACATAGCAGTGGTACAAACAGATGGAAACCAAAAATGATGAGAGGTTTAGAATTTAATTTTGCTTCAGAATAATAATTGATAATGTGGTGTTTGTGTTGCTCATCTGGTCTTACTTTTACAGTCATTTGAAATTGTATACAAACAGGCATTTTACTCAAAACCGTGCAGTGAGGCTTCGCAGAGACAACAGTTTTGGACTCCAGTTTGAAAAGTCAAAGTTTCTTGGAGGATGAAATGGAAAGAAAAATAATTTCTTCAATTTATTGCCAGTAAATTCCCAAGAGGTCACTTAATGAAGGTAAACAAGGATTTCCAACATTTTGTGTCTTTTAGTTTTTGTACTGAAAATTTTTTGGCAGTCAAGATCAACTAAGGGATCACCTTTCATCTCTGGAATGGAACCAGAACTGCAAAAACTGGTGCAATAGTGGGGGAAATCATCTTTTCACACATAATGGTCAGGCAAACTCATTTGCCAAAACATATCAGGAACAAAAACATCTGCTTTAAATGGAACAAAAAATTGGAGAAATCTTAGTTTCCAGTGAAGATAAAATGGGTGCAAATTTTGCTTTATTAAAAACAATGGAATGTTGGTTTTGAGGAGTAAGTTGAGTTGCAGGGACTGCTGAACTGTAATTGTACATACATTGCTGGAAATATTGTAATGAAGCTTTAAAATATTTTTCCTTATATTAAAAAAATTTACACAAGCCCATCTTTTTTAGTGTGTCATTAATATATGAATTTTTATTCCTGACTTGAGGACATTATTAGAATTACCAGACTATATAGGTCTATATGTCAAGAAACACACAACCAAAAGGAATAGAAGTTTAATTATAGGTAACTAAGCTGTCCAGAGTTACCCTATATTATTTTAAAATAAATAAATAAATATGATTTCCTAATAAACAGGTATTTCTAATACATTCTAACCCTGGTGGCGCAGTGATTAGAACATAGTACTGTAGGCAAACTCTGCTCACAGTCTGGAGTTTGACAGGGCTCAAGGTTGATTCAGCCTTCCATCTTTCTGATGTTGGTAAAATGAGAACCCAGATAGTTGGAGGCAATATGCTGACATTGTAAACTGCCCAGAGAGTGCTGTAAAGCACTATGGAGTGGTATGTAAGTCTAACTGCTATTGCTATTTCTCACACTGATTATGAGAATGACATGGGACTTGAAAAAAAATCATTATGCTCAATTCAGTTCAGTCCTCTACTGCCAGTCAGGAAAAATATACTTTAGATTATTTTACTTGGAATTGGAAAACAATAGTTTTATTGATAATATTGAGCTTTTTCAGTAATAATCATATTGCTATTGCAAAGAGATGTCTTGTTCTTGAGAGACTGTAGGAGAATTTCTCCTTCCTTGGTATAAATTCAGAAAAAATATCCATACTATTTTTTTCATCTAGAATTTTGATGAAAGAATTCAAAGGGCTGGTTTTGCCCAGCTATGTATCTAAAAATAAATATAGAGCTATAAGTACAGGGGAAAAAATTGAGATCCTTTTCAGGAATAACTCCTGTTAATCACTTTGGCAATAATCAGTTATGTGGATTAATTGACGACTTTGATACAAGGCAGTTTTCCAACTTGTAATACTAACCATAAACTCATTCAGGGGTCAAGATCAAGCTTTTATGACAACTGCATAATTTTAAGGACTTTAAATTTCAGGGTGGGTATTAGTGCTATAATGTGATGATGATGATTGTGTAAAAATCTGTTTAGAATCTTCAGATGGGGAAAAAAACTTTTACCACTATATTATTTGGATATTATTGTTTTTCCAGATATTCAACAATGTTAAGAAGCATTTGGGGGCTGTTTTTTTTTAAATAAATGTGAATTACATAAAAAAAATAATAAATGGGAGAACTTCTAAGCTACCTTCATTTTTGACTGATTCAACATGCCGTTATATCATATTCCCACCTATGCTCATAAAGAAACATTATAGGTGGCTGACAAGTTTGTCAACATGATTCATTTCTAATACTTTAAAATCAGCCTCCAGGAATGGATATGCATGTTCAGAAGACATTATATTATAAGTGAGGTACTATGCATTTTTCATTATATCGCTTTTTACTTCAATAATATATTTGATCTTGTTTCATGCTTCTGTTGTCAGTAATAGTATCTATCAACCCTTCAGCCTATTTTTCAACTGGAGTCAGTTTTTTCCAAGTATCAGGATCGTCTTTAGTGATTTTTGGCTTTACATCATGCATCTATAACATCATCTTCTCTTGAGAATTCTATAATACTGGATAAGGTGGAAGGAAAGAGAGGATGACCAACAGCAAAGTGGATGGACTTCATTACAGTGATGCTGGATACACCACTGGAAGCTTGAAGTGTCAGATAGGCAGATCATCCTGGAGAATGTTTATCTGCATAGTGGGTAAGAGTGAACGCCAACTCGATGGGATGCAATAACTTAATCAATTAAAAACTTCTATTTGCTTATATGTGTTAAATTGGAGTAGCAAAATGAAGAGTCCTGTTTGCTAAAGTTTACATGGCTTTATTCCTGACTTCCTGAAATCTTTTACAGAAAGTAAAAGCATTTGTTTAAATAAGCATTTCAATGGATTAAATATTAATTTCTATTTCTCTCTCTTTTTTTTCCTGGACATTCTGGCCAAACATCCTTTTTTGATACTGTCTTCAACATGTCTCCCAAAGAAAAGTGTATTCCTTACTCAAAAGAAAGGTAGACAAGGAAAGTAGACAAGGAGATACCTAGATATATAAGAAGGATGATAAGCTTATTATCTGAATATACCATTTCCCTTGTCATGGAGAAAAAAATACTTTTAAAAATCCATGAGGAAAATTGAATATTGGGCATGTGATATATTTTAAGAGAGAATTTATAGAAGTGAACAAAGTCAATAGCCTTTAAAACAATTTTGAAATCTAAGCAACAGTGGGATGACTGTAACATTGCATTTCAATCCTCAACACTATGGCAAACATTTTAATATGACCTTGCTGTAATCCATATAAAATGCTTACCTGTACCTGAGGACTTCCACTCCTCAACTATATTCATTAATAGAGAAAAGGGGAAAACTTTTTTTTTAATTCTCATAATACTGCATGGAGAACAGATCTGATAACTCAGAAATTAACAATGCCTTACATAGAACTTGCCATTGAAATTTCCCTGTGGGAAATGTTACTGGAATCTGGCAAATAACTGATGGGTGGACTTGGAATTCTAATATATAAATAAAAATAATACAAGCATACAGCTACTATATCTGGGCTGCAAACATCTGTTTAACCTCAGACAGCAGCAAAGAGTTAGAACTTTCGTTGTGTGCTTGTAGATAGAACAGTAAGTATGAACAGCTAGAAGTATACGAGGTAATTTTATAATGGTTTTGATTCTGAGACAAAGCCTGATTCAAAATGGGGGGAATCTAATCCTGGTTTGGATGCCATGATGATTTCATGGATTCCCCCATCAAGTGTTCATCAATGGTTCCTTAATAAGCTATAGGCAAGTGTTGAAGAGAGGCTATTGTCAAACTAAAGGCAAGTGTTGAGTAGAAGCCACAAGGCTAAGGTCTAGACCCAACAATTTTCAGCATTTTTACTAATCAGCTGGAGGATGAGGTGGAGGAAATGCTGATCAAATTTGCAAATGAGACAAAATTGGATGACTAGGTAATATCTTAGAAAACAATCCCGGTTATACTTTCTGTAGAGTCCACCCAAAATTATTTTATGGCACTATATCACATGAGAAAATAGAATTTAAATTTAATTTAAATTGCTGTCAGTTGAAAAAAGACACCACAGGACCCCACCGAAAGCAAACTGAAAAGTTCTGGATTGTTAAGATTTTGGGAGAAAAAATGGGAGCATGGCTGGACACAAGCAACAAATTCAACGCTTACATGACATTTGATATGTTGACATTGGAGAAAGGTTGAGATGAGCTTTGCCAGACAACTGTAGCTGGATGAAGAACAGAAGATATTTTTGCCAAGATGAAATTGAACAAAACTCACTAGAGACAAAATCAAGCTGAATTTTAAGAAAATTTTTGGAAAACAATTTTTAATGGGAATTGTGTGACACTCAAGTCAGAATGGTCCAGAATTTGAGGACCTGAAAGAAAGTCATGATGGGAATGCTGCTGGAAATTGGGTTCCCTAATCCCATAAACAAAGTTATTGCATAACTGTGCTATTAAATTAGTATCTGTTTAAAAGAGCAAAATAATATTGCATTATAGTTTACTTAAAGTGAATAAGTAGCTAATATGTTGGGTGCTGTACAAATGAAAATACATACACAAAAGCCTGCGCCAATAGCTTACAATCTTACCACTCTCCCTTCCTCTCCAGTTAAGCTAAAGACTGTAAAACTTTGCATTGATTTGTAAAGATTAGAGATTAATTGATTGCTTAAAGAAGTAATTTGTTCACATATTATTTAAGAAATTATTTTATTTTATTTATTTGTATCCTGCCTTTATTATTTCTACAAATAATGCAAGGTCGAGAACATATTCATCATACTTTCCTCCTCTAGATTGTGAGGTGAGTTGGGCTGAGGGAGAGAGTGGTTTGCCCAAGAATACCCAGCTGGCTTTCATAGGTAAGGTGGTACTAGAATTCATAGTCTCCTGCTTTCTAGTCTGATACCTTAACTACTAGACCAAACTGGTGTAGACCAAGTTACTAATTCTGTAACTTGATAATGCTCAGGACAGCATATGATAAATTAACTGCCCAGGGATTAGAGTACTATATATTTTTACTATTTAATAAGGCTGCTGTATCATATAAGTGTTTATAAGATCACAACAGCCTGCATCAAGCTCATATCTTCTAGACATATTGGAACTGACCTGCCATAGTTTTCCAATCTCTAATCATATTTGAAGATTATGGAAGTTGTATTTCAGCACATTTGAAAGGCATATTTGATGACAGTTTTATATTTTCAGGAATACTGATAAGTACAGCATAACCAGTTATAGCAGAGATCAGCAACCTACTTTTGCCTAAACTCATATAAGATTTATAAAATTAATAAATTATAAATAAATTAAATCTTACAAATCTTATAAAATTTATATCTTATAAATTTACCACAACATTTGTGAAGATTTTGATAATTTCACTTAAACTTGTTCTAGATCATTGAAATTGCATGAGATTTTAAATTTTGCATGTTTCAGCCTCTCAGTGGTTAAAAATTAAATTGCAGACATAATTTGAAGCTAGAGTGTCCTATAATCAAGAATATCTTGTTGCTAATTTCTGGATTATGGTATTTTCCCATTATTTCCATTATTTAGGCCATTTTATAACCATAATAACTAGCTGCTTGATCATTGACATAACATAACACCTGATTTTGCTAATATCAGATCAAAACATAGTTGAATCTAGAAGGGCAATCAGAAATAGATTTGGATTTGTATTAATGATACAAATTGAAAGATAATGTAGATTCTTCCAGAGAGCTTCATAACTAAACAGAATGTGCACGTATTATTATATTACTGATTTTTACAGTGTATTTTAATCATGTACGTATTTATATCACATATAAAATTGTGATTGAATTTTATTGAATTTTTATTCTTTCGTATTTTTGAATAAAAAAAGAATACAAATTTCATATATCTATATGTACATGATTTTTTAGTAAATTACTGCAATGTCAAATAGTATTTTGTACTTTTGTAGTACTGTGAAATATGCTTTCATAACTGCAAGATACCAATGGCCCCCTCATGTTCAGGTCCTGATTTGTTTATATATTCAACATACTAATGAAAAGCTGAGATGATTGGAATGTGAGACTACAAGGCCATAGTTAATTACAGGATATTTTCCCAGTTGGCCTCTTTCCATAGGTGTTGAACTACAGTCCAAAATTCTGGGGGAAATACACCCAATAAAATAGTATTCTTATGAAAATTTTCTATGTTTTACTTCAGGGACTGATGATCCACATCATGTAACAAATCTTAGAAAATGGAATATCCATTTGTATCACTCATATTTAAAAAGAGAGGTATCATTTTAAAGGACATGACCTTTTGTCTTCCTGCTGTGCTGTATAGCAAAATTTATACTATGAGGTCCTGGTATCTTTTTCCTTTCATCCTGATGAATTGAGAAATTCTGCACCTGGCATCCAGGGTGCCCTGAGGAAATGGCTTAATTAATCTGCAGGAAAGATAGAATTTTGGCTACTTTTATACAATCAGAATTATTCTTTCCATGGTGTAACATGCTATTTTGGATATTCAACATTGCTGATGTATTAAAGAAGTCTTCATGTTATACTTCTATATTTTCCGAGAATCAAAAAAAGTGTTATAATTTACCATCATTTTAATCCTACCGATTTGTATCATGAGGTGGGTGTTCCTGAACTGTAAGCTTTCAGTTCAAATCATAGTTTTTCATTACCAAACTCTATTTTTGACATTAATTTAAGGTTGAATTAATAGTATGCATATCAGGCACACAACCCTTGGTCTGCAAAGTGAACAACAATAAACTAATTGGAAGAAAAACTAAGTGGTTTTTTTTTCTAAGCAGAAGACATATTTGTATATGATAATGCAGCTTTTATACTGAAATGCAATTGTCACCATGCAAACATTTGGAAAACCACTGGACAGCAGCAAAGAGCTGCATAAACTTTGAATTCCATCTGATGCCATCTAGGGCAGGGGTCCCCAACCCTGGTCCATGGACCAGCACCAGTTCGTGGCATGCCAGAAACCAGTCTGTGCAAACAACGAAACCCCATCCACAGGATGCAGACAATACACAAAACCACACCCTCTCTGGTCCACAGAAAAAATTCTTTTCCCAGAACCAGTCCCTGGTGCCCAAAAGGTTGAGGGCCGTTGATCTAGGGGACAATTGGAGGTTTGAGTCTATATCATAGCTCTAAAGAAAGAGAAAGATAGTTTCCTTCACATGAAGTGATTTGATTTTTCTAGAGCTCGCATTTCATTATATGAATATATCTTAACCTGATGAATGATCCTGGAATGATATGCAATTGTGCAGGAACTTTGTTCAGTGGCATGATTGCAGAGCACATTATGCAAGATTTAATACATAAATATTTTGTAATCTTCCAAGACTCTGGAAAGGAGATTGTTGAATCTGGCCCATCATCATGTCTAAATACTAAACTGAAAGTCTGTTTATTTTATTTAGTCTTCAAAATTGAGGTTGCTTTCCATTGATTTTGCATAGTGCCTCCGGGTTCTCTATAGACACAGATTTTGTTAGCTTGTTGAGTGATTCAGGAAGAGAAAAGGTAATCTATCAATTGAAGCATGACATAGTTGCTTAGCAGTCTACCCAAACATTTGACCACATATGACTTACATTCCCATCATTGGCAAAGTAAAATGTGACTTAAAATCTGATACTGCTGAAGAAGTTAGGATTGCCATATCTGGGCTCAGAAATCCAGATGACCCTTGGAGCATAGCAAAAGATTTGAGGTTTTGGTATCTTCGCTGCCATCTACTTCTCACCTGGTTTTTGCAATTCAGCTCAGATTTGAGTAAGAAAGGCAGTTAAAAACAAACAAGCCAACAAACTGTACTGTATAAATTTGGGTCACAGAAAAAAGTGAGCTTGTTATCAAAGATATTGGCAGAGGTTACTGTATATATTATCTATCAAGGTGTTGCAAAGAAAAAACTTAAACCTTGAGTTTTAACCTCTTAAATTGAATTTTATTGCACTACTTTCAGATTCACTTTCTGGATTCACAAAGTATAATTTCAGATATACTGTATATCTTATGGGAAACCTTTGAAAAGGATGCTCATTTCCAAGCATTGTTTGAGTCAATGACCTTCTAACCTTAAAAACACTTGTGAAATCTTCTCTCCAGTCAGTAATACCAACTCTGTTATAGAACTGATTATCTGGGAGGGAACCTCTTCCAGACCAATGTGTACAGAATAAACAGATCCTTGAGAGTATTGGCAATCCCAGATAATCAAAGAAAACAGGGCTGTTAGCATTGCAAGTTGGGCAGCCATAGATATAATATGTGTGTGTATGTGTGTGTGTGCATCTGTGTTTAAGAAAAAGGACTTAAAAGGCAAAGAATCTCATAAAATGTGCCTATGCTAATTTGTATGTATCCTAAACTAGCTTAGATGAGAACCCATAGTTTTAGAACCACATAAAGTATGCATTATTCCATACAGCTCTGCTCATTTCCCCCTGCTGTACCAGGGATTTCAACACCTTACTGTAAATGTTCAAAGTGACTATCTTGTTGTCCAATTCACTTTGTTCTTCATTTTCTCTTAGTATGGTTTTTTCTTTTCTTTTCTTTTCTTTTCTTTCCAAAAAGGCAACTCTATCAATATTCTTCTGGCAGACTTTAGCATCCAGGATTGGACAGGTGAATGGGTGGTGAGCAGTAATAATATTGACAGGTGATCATTCTATGTTATTGCTCAGGAAGATGCCTGAGATTGTTTTATGTTTTAGGTAATAAAAGCTAAGCATGGTCCAAGCAGATTCATATCTTGATTAGAGTCTTCTAGAGGATTCCAGGTCTGCAGGTTAGACTAAATTTAAAAAATTATCCTGGAAGATTTCTACCAAGAAATCTACAAAATCTACAAAAATTGTCCATGTAGTCACCAAGAGACAACTTGGTTCCCAAGAACTTAACCTTTTATGGTATCAGCCGCTCCACAGACTTACTTTGGTCGTCATCAACATTTCCCCCAAAATTACTGCACTTGACTGAAAACGAAATATGAACTTGTGTCTTCAACTGAGATGTTTTTGTGTCCATTGTCAGTTCTACCCAGTTTCTGGCTCATTTATTATGTTTCATGTGTAATATTTAGAACTCCCTTTCTATTTCAAGACCAAACCATTCAGCTCAGAAATTTTTAAAAAGATCTCACATATATTCAAAAAGTTAACAGACAGCAGCAAAAACATACTGGCTGGATATTTACAAATTGTGAAGATCAGACATTTAAGATAAAAGCAAAATCCTCACATCTTTAAATAATAATATATGACTGGTACGAGCAATGAAATACTACTAGAGAAGAACCATTTGAACCTTTGCTTCCAGGTCTTTGCATCCTGAAATCATGGATGCTTGAATAATGAAGATTTTCAAGCAAACATTGGAATCTTGACTTGAGCAAGAGATAATTTAGAACAGTGTTCTCAATCTGGGGCCCACCATGATGTCATCATAGTGTTTCCACAAAGGCTTGAAGAAATGTTATGATTTAAATCTGGACTTAAGCCTTGGTGGTCCGTGGCCATGGTCAGTGGCCACAAAAGGTATTTAAAGGGGTCCATGGTGAAGAAAAGATTGAGAACCACTGATCTAGAAGAATTTCAACTTCTGCCATAAGCACACAAACAATAAAACTTTTATTGGAAGATTTGCTGTGAGTCACTGCATTATAATGTTTGTGCATTCAATGCATCATTGCATTCAACAAGCACATATTAAGAAAGTAAGTCTCATTGAGGACCATATTTAACACTCCATTAGGAATGTAGGCAAGGTGGAAAAAGCCCAATCAAAATGCAAATCATAAAGGGCAATGGAAAGGGAATCTGTGGCGAATGTTTAATAACAGAAGATGACTGGCAAAACAAGAACCAATGAGTACAAACTCCACAGTGAGACCCAAACATGAACTAAGGAAGAATGTCCTGACTGTGAAAACTCTTAAGTAATGGAACAGCCTGCTTTCTCAAGATTCCTTTTGACCCTATGATTCTATAAGACAGCTGGAAAAAAAAAAGAGGTAGTCCTCAAGTTATAATCAGCCATTTAAAGTTACAATGGCACTGAAAAAAGTGACTTATGACATTTTTCATACATTTGACTGATGCAGCATCCCCATGGTCATATGATCAACACTGGAATGCTTGGCAACTGTATTTATGATAGTTACCCTGTCCTAGGGTCATGTGATCACCATTTGCAATCTTCCCAGCTGACTTCTGACAAGCAAAGTCAATAGGGGAAGCCAGATTAGCTTAATGACTGCATGATTCACTTAACAACTGTGGCAAAAAAGGTGACAAAATGGGGCAAAACTCAATTAACATCTTCTTTGCTTAGCAACAAAAGTTGGGGGCTCAATTGGGCTCATAGGTTGAGGACTACCTACAATATGTGCATCACACTGATCATAAATCAGCTATTTGCAGAAAGCTTTGATTCAAACTAGATGTCAAAAACTATTGTGGATAAATGACTAATGTTGTTAGACTGTGTAATTCCAACAACCCCGGGAAGCACAAACAAGACAAGCAAGTGGGAAAACTGCTAGTGACAGTGATGGAGTGAATGCTTAATTTATTCTGATTCTTATTTTTATTGTAAGTTGACTTGGAAATAGATCTTAATTGAACAGCAAAGGCTCTTTTCTGTGCTCTCTAGATGCAGTCCTTCTCTTTCTGTGCTAACATTTAGAACAATCCCTGTGCATGACAAAATCTTAATTTTAAGAATTTAATATTTCTATTTTCAAATATGCATTTAGCAGATACAGTCAAATACTAAGTCTTAAATTTTACTGTGTAATAAGCCTTACTGAATTTCTTAACAAGCAGGATTACATACTACAGATGCCTACCCTACAAGCATATAGAGAAGAATATAGACTAGCACTTTTCTGAGATGGTAATAATTGTATTTTAGATAATAGTAGCATAAAAGATTGGGGCTGTTTTGACAGGTATGGAGGGTGTTGAGGGCACATTTTGAGAGACACAGATGGGATTTTATAATTTTATATATGTGTCAATACTAATATTTAATACACTTACGTTTCTTCATCTTCTGTTGAAAATCAGTGGAAAATTGCACTGCTGTGGTTCAGTAGTTTGCTGCCAAAATTTGACAGCATGAACTTTAGGCCTCCAGCAGCCACAAAAGAGTGGTGGGAAGTGCACACAATAGAGTACTCATCTCCACTATGCTATAGAAGGCTATTTTCTGGTCAAGGAATTTAGCATGCTGCTTAAATTTTCACATATTCTATTTTTATCACAGAGGCAGGCATGGTTAACATAATTGCAAGGGCATGCTAATGAAGTCTTAGAAAAATGGGGTGGGGCTTTAACCACACAATTTGACCACCATCTTGATTTATTATACATCTATAGATACATACCATGCAACATACTATGCACAATAGCAGCACTGTGTTCTTGGAAGACTCTACCAAGATTAGGTAGATCTTTAGTATACCTTTTTATCTGATTATACACTGAAAATTAGTAGTTGCTACTCCTTGAACCATCAGCAGACAAAAGTCCCATCTGCTTATTGGAATAAAGATTAGGGACGTTCCATAAAGTTCAGATCACTGTTTCTTTGCAGTTAATAGCAGCAGTCTTGTTCTTCTGGCCCACTAATGGTGGATCTGCTGGCAGTTGGAAAAAGACAATGGAGTTCACCGGGTTTCTGCAGGCCATAGAGAGACCAGCCAAAAGCTATGTGAAATCATTGTTTCTCATATGTGAGGCAGGTATAAGAGACATTTTATATCATCTGTATCCTTTAACTTGTTATACATTAATCCTCTATGACAAGAGGTTTGGAAAGTCCTGAGTTGAAAAGGAAACTTAATTTCTTCCATAGGGGATTGCATTGAGATTACAGTTGGTCTGGAGCCATTTAAACCATCTTTGTTTATCATGTCAAGCAAAATGGGCCAATCAATAATTTAACATTAAACTCCCATGGTAAAGAACATACTCACAGTGGATAAGGAACATATTCATCAAAAAACTATCTCTGCCTAACTTGGCTGCTTCTCCAGATGTGTGAATTAATAATATGCCCATTGCTAAAGGTTTTGGGAGCTGAAATCCATGCATCTGGAGAGTGCTATAACTGCCACCGATAATACTTTTCTAATAATTTTCTAATACTTTTCTAATACTTTTCTAATACTTGTCAAGACAGGAAATATTCTTGTTCCTGAATATCTCTTTTAGTTTGGAGAATAGCTTTATTATCTTCCAATATCCTTTTTAAAAGGTTCTTGGTACTATCTGAGCTTGATTGTTTTCTTGCAGACATTTCATTATCCAAACTATGTAACATCATCAGTGCTAGTACTACTATTGGGTAATGAAACATCCACAAGGAAACTACCAAGTTCAGAGAACATCAAGGACCCTTCATTTCAACCATGAGCTACAAATAGAACCTATCATCCATAATTTTTAATCGTACTGGCTGAAGATGATGGGAAACAGAGTTCAGCAACAAGTGGAGCACCATAAATTATTTGGGTCAAATGTAATCGTGTCAATAATCTGTTAATATTTGTTATTTGCAGACAACAGCAGTTGTCTTCACAGCTTGGAGCTTATATCTGAACATAGTGTTATTTGCATTTCAGAGAATGCTATCTCTGAACATCTATGATGCAATAAAAATAGAATTTTATTAGCCAAACTCCAAAGTTCCAATCATGCTGACTTTTCATGAAAATCTTTTTGCTTTACTACACTAAATGGACTTTTTAAAAAATATGTTAATGAGCATGCATGCTCTTTAGATCAGACGGTCAATGGTCTGTATTATTTTTTTTAATCTATCATGATATTTTAATCCCATCTTATCTCCACCTGAGCTCTGTCAGTACTTCAGTTGCCCACACTGGCTGTCATCTACTGCATCCTCTGAAAAGAAAACTTACAAAATCCCTCAAAATCTTCCTTGGGAGTCATTAGTATAAAAGAGAAATGAGCAAAGAAGTAAGATTCAGCAAATATAGCAAAGCTGTCTTTACAAACACAAGGGAGAGTTGTCAAACAGAAGACAGCTTCATGAATCAATGGGCACCATTCATTTAGTTTGATAGCATTAATTTCCTACTAAGTACTTCCAGATGTTTTAATAAATAATTATTTTACAAGGTGAGAAATGCAATTGACAAACCTGTATAGATTGCTGGATAATCTGGATTTATAACACATTGGAATGTTAAACATCTCGTGTGATTTTTACTTTTATTAATTAATCTGCCAGGATTGTTAATTTCTTATTCGATAATGTGAGGAACACAATTTGCATCAATCTTCACCAGCCAAATTCAGTAGGTAGAACTACTCCAACAAGGAGAGGAGCATGCAATATCTTCTTGTCCTGTAAAACACAATCTCTAATTCAGCTCACTGAATTGGAAGTCTGTCATATTTGGAATAAATCCTGCCTCATCCCCTTATCATGCTCCTGTCATTCCAACAGTGCTGCCTGCAAGACAAAACTAGTTTAGTATAAAATACAAAAAATTCCAGTAGCAGGTTGTGAATGGAGAACCAGATTTTTTTTCTCCACACATAGGAGCACATCATACTCTGCTGCTTTTGTTTCAGAAAGGAGAAGAACTGCAAGCAAAGTGCTTGAACAGAAGTGATGCCCCCTGAAAAGCAATTGGAATAATTGACAGGATTGCTGGGTGTACCTCATTTCTTCTTCATTTTTGGTAGATACATTTGAATTAGAGCAATTGGAAGAATGCTTCACAATAACTATATGAAGGGAAAGTCATCAAAAGTGCACTGTGGAACAGTGTCTAAAATTCAGTTTGTGCAATGAATGCCACCCACATATCCTGCCCCATGGCTTTTGACACCACAAAATATTTTGTAATTCCTGTGTCCTCTGTAACCTTGGCAGCCTGGCTGCTTCTGAACTGTTTAGAACTTTTTGCCTTGCCATTCCACATAAAGAAATGCATTGTTCTCTCGGTTTATGTCCTGAATAAAGCATTAGCTGACCTCTGGTGCTGCTCTTCTGGATCAGCTACAATTACCACAAGCACCACTAGGCTCTAAGTTAAGGGACCTATGTGGAGCTCTTCTTCATAACCTTCTGTGCCAAGAACAACTTCATGTGTCTCATTGCCATGGAATGTTACATCAGACTTGTTTATCAGTTTGATTGCCATGGAATATATACAGTGCATACCACCATCAAGGTTATCACTTCTGCTTGGCTTCTGGAGGCCATTTTCTGATTTCTTATCACCCAGTTTCAAGTAAACCTTGTCCATCATAACGGACAGAATAGACATCTGATCATCAAATAAAAGCATACCTCTGTTAGAATCTTAAAGAATAGGAAAAAATGCATAGACTAAGCATTCCATATTAAATAGCCGCAGAATGCAGTATGAGGCACCAGATGTGGCATATAAGCTGAAAGGAAGCAAGAAAAATGGAATATCCATGAGTCTTCCTATTAAAATGTTATTATTGCAGACATGTATAACTTTTTTTGCCAAGTTGAAGATTGCACTTTGCCTTTGATGGCATGCCAGAAATGGCATTCCAAAAAGTAAGCAAAGCAAATAACAACAACAACAACAATAATAATAATAAAAGTGCGTAGGGCAGAACAACAACTGAATTGGATGTCATTTAAATATAAATTAAATTAAAATAGAATTTTAATTAATTACATTCTTTTTCTTCCGTGTCTAGATCAAACTTTAAACTGCCAGAATGAAGCCACCTTCTTGACTTTGTTGTTGGGCAAAAATAAGTTATTATCGGTATAATGTGTCTGGTAATAGTTGGCATACCAACAGATGGACCAGGCTCTTTTTGTCTCTCCACATTCACACAGCATGTGGTTATTGGCTAAGAGCCTCCACTTAAGCATATTGGTTTTACATTTAGGCACTCCAACTTTCAACCTATTCAGAGTCCTCCAAGTACTATAAAGGAGGACAGATCCTTCAGCCACATCCTCCTTTAATGTTATTCCTTGCTCAATGGTCTCCTTCCTCCACCTTTTATTTCGATTTTGTTCTTGTGTATCCTCAAGAATCTTTGTTCTTGCCATAAAGCTGTTCCTAGATCTGAGTTGGCAGACTGAGGGCATATATTAATTATACTTAACTTTATTTATTCTATTGGGTTTCTCTGCCACTTAGTTGTTCTCAACTCTTGAGAGTTGCACCCTATATTATTTCTCATGTATTTAATTGTTTCCTGTCTGTGTCCTCTTAAAAGCTACAATGCAATAGCAATTACTGAAATCAACACTTTAGGATGATGGCCCCCAACCTTTTGGGCACCAGGGACCGGTGTCAACTGTCCAGTTGGCATTTCCAGAAAAAGAAACTCCTGGGACATGATTTTGCCAAGAGTATAATACCTTACTGAAAATTTACATTGGCACAGAAGAAAGCAAAATCAGCTCTGGTTTTGCCACTTGAAGGCTTGCTTAATTAAATGATAGACTCTCTCACCCATACCCATCAGGTGTTCACATTTTCCAATAGTGATATTTTTTCTTGTTATGCAAACAGTCCACTTCTCCTTCAAGTGGCCTTGGCTGTCAGTTTGCATTCCATTGTCAAGATATGAGCAAAAGAGAAAATTTAGGTGAAAAGGCGAATCAGTCTTGACAACCGGTCCTGTGGAAAGAGGTTTTCCCGTGGACCAGAAGGGACATGGTTTCATTTACTGCCTGCATCCTGTGGATGGAGCTTCACTTGTTTGCACAGCCCAGCTTCTGGCATGCCATGGACCGGTGCTGGTCTACATGCTGGGGATTGGGGACCCCTGCCTTAGGGACATTATGTGGCCCTGCGATTTTAAGGATCTTGAGGCCACAGACAGGCCTGGTGATCTCAATATCCCTGTGGCCACATATATCCCTTGACCTCAAGGTCCTCAAGGAATCCTGGTTTAATCTTAACCAAGATGTGAAGATGGAAATTGATGGGCTTGTGTAGAGTTTCTGACCTGTTGACCCACCTAATGGTAGGGCTATTTGCATATTGTTGGAACCCAGGAATTCAGGATGATGGCTTTGTAAACATCTTAAACTAAACAATAAAAGAAGGCCTACATACTTACATGTACATATAAATATACATGTAAAGAGGTATTTATTTATATTCCATGAATGCTTAGGGTAAAGAGATTAATAGCACAGCAATTCTAAGGCAGGCTTTAAATTGAGCACTTCCAAGATTCTATATAACTAAGTGAGAAGGCACAAAGCATAAAGTTTCTATTTGTGTTTGAAGCTTTGAAGCAGGGTATCTCCATCCACATAAATGTGAAATGGGGACTGATTTTTGAAATTAAAAAGAATTAAAAAAAAACCCATCTGAAAAAACAGATGAACACAATGCAATTTCACAGGAGATATCTTGCCTTTTCCCTTCTCTTTCCTTCTCAAATCCAAGTTATTTGTCATTTGTTTGTTTTCCAAATACTACAAACTAAATATTCTGGGGGCAAGAATCTCTACATAAAAGAAAATAATTTCAAATATATACCGTAAATGCCGGCGTACAAGGCGACCCAGCGTATAAGATGACCCCCGTCTTTATAGCCGGGCCGCATTCCTAGAACATCTTCTTATACGCCGGAGACTACCAGTATTTCCGGCGTATAAGACGACTCGGCGTATAAGACGACCCCCGTCTTTGGCGCCGATTTCAGCGCTCGCAGAAGTCGCCTTATACGCCAGCATTTACGGTAAATAATAAATTTAAATAATATATAAATAATCATTCAGTTTTAACTGAAATGAGATGGTTATCTCCCTTCACAATCAAGTATCAAAAAGTAAAAAAAATAAAAGGCTCACATGTTTTTTGTGATTTCCTAAAAAAACAACCCAGTAACAAGAAAGGATGGGCATATCTCAAGGGGCAGACAGTGCACAGCATCCAGGCTACCAGAATAGGACATTCTATATCCATTATGCTTCCATTATGCCATGATGGTGCAGTGGTTAGAATGCAATATTGCCAGCTCAAGGTTGACTCAACCTTCCATTCTTTAGTAAAATGTTAGTAAAATGAGGACCCAAATTTTTGAGGGCAACATACTGACTCTGTAAGTTGCTTAGAGAGGGCTGTAAAGCATTGTGAAGTAATATATAAGTCTAAGTGCTATTGCTGTTGCTATTAATTGGATCTGTCATCCCACCAATATGCATTCCGCACCAGTTTTCTTTTGTGGATCTGACCCTCTTATTCCAGTTTCTATCTCTTAGCGTGCTCTCTGTCTTTCTCTGTTTCCTTTACGTTTTAGAAGAATTCAGTGAAAAAAGTTGATCCAGCAACTTTGCTATCCAACATCATCTGGACCCTTCTCTATAAAGTCATTTCCCCCCTCCCACACCTCCTGAAGTATGAGTGGCCCCTCCCTTGTTGGTTTTCCAAAAGTTCCTGAAGGCATGGTTTTGTTAGTGGGCCTGGGGACCACGAATGGAAACAGAGCTGATTAAGTGGTTGATTTGATTGTGTTATTGCTGCCATGGGTGGTGGCTGGCAGCAAGGGTTTTTTTGTTGTGGATGTTAATGTTGTAAGCTGTTCAGAATCACCTGTTTGCGATTTGAGCAGCCAGATAAATTTGTTTAATAATCAAATAAAAATAAACAAATCTCTATTTATGCAGAGTGTCCCTAGTTGGAGACTAAAATGACAAAACATGATTATAAAAATCATGAGCAGCATTTAAATCCCCAATGAATTGCCTAAATCTGTATTTGTATACTCACTATCTTAATCTGACTGGCCTCATGTTCATATCCTTGCTGTAGTATCTGCAAGGAATCCATTTGGATGTATAACAGTCTTCTCTATCTCAGATTCTTCACAAGTGTTAGAGATGCAATTCCCAGAGTTGAGTCCTCTGTACCTATGGATGGCACCATGTTGGGGAAACAAATTCTGATCATTGAGGTTTCCCAACTATGTCAAACCTACAACTTTCCAGGCTTTGTGCTGAAGCTGAATATGACAGAGCTGAGGACTGGTGATGCGAACAGGGAGATACTGCCTACTTTTTTTCCCCTGTGAGTTATTTTATTTGTCAATTATACACTACCTCAATCACCAAGTGACCCTAAGAGGCTTAGATACTTGTCTGTAAGGCCAGTTAGTGCCTGATGGTGTAATTCATTCAGCCACTTATGGATATATTAAGATGATTAGAAAATTCTGTTGTCTGAAATTAAGGATTATATCTTTCAGCTATAATGTTTTATTATACCACCCAGACTCCCTCCCTGGGGCACATGGGCAGTTCAAAATTGTGGAAAATAAATAATAGATAGGGAAATGGAGAAGAAAGTTCATGTAATGAGCTTTATAATTGGCTCAATGGATATGTTAAGTGTTCTGCAATGGATTGGCTTCTAGTATCTGGTTGTTCTGGATCCCTGATTTCTCCTATGGAAAATGAAAGGATCTCAGACTTTGTTGAACCGTGAAGGAGGTTTACTACCGCCACCTAGAGTAGGACTTGAAAATGTAGCATGTTTCTCCTATTTACACCTATTGCTATTTACTGGAGGACCTGGCAGCAACCGTATTTATTATAGCAGTTTCTCTGGCAAACAAACAAACAAACAAATGAACAAACAAATGAATGAATGAAATGGTGCACATCATCGTATTTACAAATTATGGTGAAAAAGTCAAGATGGCAGTCACAACGGTGTTATCACAGCTATGCTTTATTATAAGTCCTTCATACATAAAAGTGAAGCTTTCATCATATTGCATTCACACCTGGTGTATAGCTGAAAATATATATGAACATATATAACATATGAAGAACGGTTGCAGGCATTGTATAAGTCTAGTCTAGTAAAAAGGAGAACTAGGGGTGACATGATAGCAGTGTTCTAATATTTGAGAAGCTGCCACAAAGCAGAAGGAGCCAACCCATTTTCCAAAGCACCAGAAGGCAAGGCAAGAAACAATGGATGGAAACTAATTAAGGAGAGAACTAAGGAGAAATATCTTAACAGTGAGAACAATTAACCCATGAACAGCTTGCCTTTAGAGGTTGGTGGTGCTCTGTCACTGGAGACTTTTAAGAAGAGACTGGACAGCCATTTGTCTGGAATGGTGTAAGTTCTCCTGCTTGAGCAGGGGGTTGGACTAGAAGTCTTCCAAGATTCTTTCCATTATTCTGTTATATTCTGATGTGGCTCCAGTAACCCAGATCATGTCTTATACAAGTGGGTTAGTCAGTGCTATTCGAGTAGAATACTTATTCCAGGAAGCAACATCTTTTACTCTGCCCATTCATGCAGTAATGGTATATTAAAATGACCTTGGGGACCAGAAGTAAGAGCTGCAGATTAGACAAATTTTCTGGAGAGTAAAAGGAAAATAGGGGAGAAATAACTTTTAGTTTTGCAAGATTCTGTTAAAGTAACTTTACAATAAAGATTGAGTTAGTGCTCAGATTTGTGCTTTTTGTCTGGACTACCTCAAAGGGCTAACAGAAGTGCTGGTGGCTTAAATCTATGTCAGTTCTAGCAAACCAAGACATGGATGAAGAATTAGATCAGTTCTATATATAAGTCTGTGCTTTTAGTCAAATCTTGGTCTTTCCCAAAATTGTGTGAAAATTGCTCAAATGAATCCACACAATTCTCAAAATTCTGAATAGTATTAGCATTTTTCTTGTAGCTGATTTCTTGGCACAGGTTAACCAAAGTGTCATTTTTCTCAGGTGTACTTGGGAGAATGCTAAAATAATTTTTGGAAACTCTTGGTTAATGAGATGAAGGAGATCTGCCATGGGCATGAAGTCTGATCCACCAAGAAAGGCAAGGGGTGATATGATAGCAGTGTTCCAATATCTCAGGGGTTGCCATAAAAAAGAGGGAGTCAAGCTATTCTCCAAAGCTCCTGAAGGCAGGATAAGAAGCAACAGATGGAAACTAACCAAAAAGAGAACCAACCTAGAACTAAGGAGAATTTTCCTGACAGAACAATTAATCAGTGGAACAACCTGCCTCCAGAAGCTGTGAATGCTCCAACACTGGAAGTTTTTAAGAAGAGACTGGATAGCCATTTGTCTTAAATGGTATAGGGTTTCCTGCCTGAGTAGAGGTTGGAATAGGTGACCTCCAAGGTCCCTTCCAACTACTACTCCTTCTTCTTCTTCTTCTTCTTCTTCTTCTTCTTCTTCTTCTTCTTCTTCTTCTTCTTCTTCTTCTTCTTCTTCTTCTTCTTCTTCTTCTTCTTATTCTTCTTCTTCTTCTTCTTCTTCTTCTTCTTCTTCTTCTTCTTCTTCTTCTTCTTCTTCTTCTTCTTCTTCTTCTTCTCCTCCTCCTCCTTCTCCTCCTCCTCTGCCGCCGCTGTCGTCGTCATTATTATTATTATTATTATTATTATTATTATTATTATTATTATTATGCTAGCTGGCACCTGGGAAAATCTCAAGGGTGGGCAGGACACAGCAAAACAGCCAAGTTGCAATGCTCATATGGAAAGGATGGGTCTTTGATGGAACTGTTGTGGATGCCATCTTAACTTTTTGACTGCTTCTTCCCTGTGGAAGATTTTCTGTATTTTCTGCTTTTCCATTTTTAAGACATTTTAGTGGTTTGAAAGATTACAGCGGCACCTATTGTTCTTTGTTTTCAAAGTGGTTTTCAAAAGCAGTTTAACAAGCAAGGATGCAGGTTACCTTAGCACCAAAGAAATGAATGAAGCCTGCTTGCCTTCATGTGAAAACATTCACAATATTATGATCATAATATTTTTAATCACCTATATTAATAGAAGGTTAATCTGAGCACATGACCTCTTTAACCAAAAGTCACTTGGTAGGGCTGGGTAAATGCCGACAGACAATCTAACCATATCAGGAGCATTATCCTTCTAATTCAACACTAACTCTGAGAAGGATTGTAGGGCGCCTAATACCACTCATAGGTGTAAATGCAGCTGGTTTCAAATCTTTCAAGTTACTCATGAGATTAATAAACTCTTTTGTGGCTTGTTTATTTATTTCATACCTAGCATTCATTCTTGAAATTTTCCCTCTGCTAAAATGACTTCCAATGCGATTTTCTTTAAAAATGTGAAGCCTGCCAACGTTTCACAAAATGACTCCTATGCAATGGAAAAGTAATGGCTGGGACCATAATTCTGAAAGTCTTTCATTCGTGGTTCAGAGCCTTGGACACAGCACAGAAGACTGTTGCAGTTGGCAGTTTTTTCAAGACCAGGTGCCATTAAAAGATTTTGACTGAGGACTCAGGCATACCCCTTCCCCATATACACACATTAGCAGCTCGCCACAAAGTCTTGCAAGATTTTAGGTGAAAATGGCAAATTGCTGCAAAATTTGTCAACCTTGTAACATTTTGACCTTTTCCTAAATCACATTTGGCCTTTGGTTTTTTGGGTTTTTTTAGACACGGTGACCCTTTGGAAGGAGGTTACATGGACTATGCTCAAGGAATGCATAGATAAGTTGTCTAACAAGGACAGCACAGAGGTCCATTTTAATGGTCTTCTTAAAAATGAAAATCCAGGAACTGAGATTTCTGCATTGAAGAAATTTTAAAATGTGTCATGTGTGGCTCCATCCTGACAATACATACAAACAAATACAATGCCCCTGCATTACAAGTCACCTGTTTTCAGTAAGTTGCCTCACTGGGGAAAAGTTCTGTTTATCAAAGGCTGCATAAAATCTGTGTTTGATAGTTGACATGAAGTATGCTTTGTTTGTTTGGAAGAAAATGCTGTTTCTTAAGTTTGCCTGGCAAGAGACCTAGTTTAAAATGCCTTTGTTCTCCCAAATTACACTCCTGCTTACAAGAAACAATTCTCAGTACAAATTCCTTCATAACAAAATTTTTATACCAGGGAGCGTTTCTGAGTTTATGATAGTTATCCTTATTGATCTCATCAACACCAGCATCAACAGCAGCAGCAACAACAATTGATATTGTCACTTTTTGCCTGTGGTCTTTCTGAATGTAAAATTTTTTATTAATTTATGGCCAGAGATCCCAAATTATGAACGCAGAAAATAAATAATTTATGGGAAGAAATTAAAACTAATATTCTAATACCTCAACAAAAAAATCAGTCAACATGCAATCAATATAAAAGTGAGGCCAAAACCGTGTAAAATTGTGATCAAGTAGAACTTTTCTACATTCTTGGAGATTTCAGATAAAGAATCAGCAAGTAAAAAAATCAAATTACATGAGTTAAGAAAGAGGATGAGACTTCTGCATATCAAGCACCATAAGAGGAGCAATGAAGTAAGACATAGGTTGGAAATTCACCATCAAATCTAAGGCATTGAACCTTCTTAATGTGAGTGGTTTTCTGTAAATATATTGTGTGTTTGCAATTCATTGGGCCTTCTGAATGACAGAGAGTTATGTTTCATAATCTAGAATAAAATGAATTTAAAAACAAGAGCTATATAGTACTTGAGATCTTATTCCAAAAAGATATTTCAGAATATGCTGTGACATGAATGTAGTACCTATCTGCACCAAGAATGGTCAACTGCTACAAACTGGGCACCAAGCCTAGCCCTACTTCCCCAAGGGGACAACCAGCTGCACTTACCTTCTCCTCAAGGCTGCTGCTGTTGTGCTTGCTCTCCTTAGCCAGGTTGCTCATGATGAGTATGAGGGCAAAGTCAGAGGGAGGCCCATTCCCTCTCCATGGGAGGAGACCCAGCTTTGTATCCAAAGCGTCCTTAGCAATAGGGAGACCCCCAGGATGGGCCTGGAGGAGGGGGCAAGGGGATGGTGAAAGGACAGCAGGGCAGGACTAAGGCAGGACTTCCTTCAGGCCCTTCCTCTCCTTCTTTCCTTCTTTTCTTCCTTCTTTCCTAAGTACAGAGTGGAGGCAAAATATTTGAGATGAAGGAGGGAGAAAAACAGGCAAGAAACGCAGCTGGGGAGGTGTCACCCTTCGTGAGGAATGAAGAAATGCACCATCGCGTGGAAGTGGCCAGCACATGGCCCTCACCTATTTCACATATCTGGCTTGGTGGGCTCTGGGAAAAGGGATGCCATGAGCAGCATGAGAGTCAATGTTACTGCACAATGCTGTCCAGCCCCCAGCCTGCCCGGTCTCGGCAGGCAGTGGGATACTCTCTTCACAGTGCCGAGAGGTTGAGCTTTGAGATGCAAAGCTCGCCAGCTTTGCACCTTGCTGCTGCTGAAACTGGGAAGGCTGGGGGCTAGGCAGCATTGCACTTCTGATCAGTTTCGCGCCACCCAGCTCAGCCTCATGGCGCTGTGAGGAGAGCGCCCTGCTGCCTGCCGAAACCCCTGCCCAAAGCCCATCAAGCTGGATATGTGAAGTAGGCAAGGGCCATTTGTTGGCCACTTCCAAGCGATGGTACATTTCTTCATTCCTCACAAAGGGTGACACCTCCCCAGCATGCACCCAGGGGCTGGTTTCTCGCTGTTTCCAGACAGCCTTGTGGAGCTAAGACTGAATGCATTTCAGCATAGATGGCCACCACAAAATTGTACATTGGCTCCCGGCTGGCCTGGGCCAGGGCCAATGCAGTGGGGGCCGTTCCCTCACTGTTTCCAGGATGGCTTCGCGGGCCACATGAAACCACTTCGTGGGCCGCATCCGGCCCCTGGGCCTTGTGTTTGACATGTCTGTGTTAGTCCTCCCTTCAATAACAAATGGTGCAAAATAGCCACCATATATATTTTGGTATTGACATTCTTTTTTGTCTTATATGGAACTAATGGTGCTACTTCAGCTGCAAAAGTGGGGAAAGGTAAATAATAATCAAGGACAGTGCTTTTTTTGAAAAAAAAAAAAGGTGCCGGAACTCACACACGTTATACAACCCGCCTTGCCTACCCTACAAGGTTCCATCCAAAAAAGGTGCCGGAACTCTGTTCTGAGCATTCTATGAGAAAAAAAGCCCTGATCAAGGATGACACATATGAGACAAGCATTTACCATTGCAATAGACCTCTCTCAGAACAGAGACTTTTTTTCCCTGGCTGTAACTAGCTAATGGAATTACGACTTTCTAGCAGTCATCTCTCAACAATAACTTTAGAATCATTTGTCTCACTTAATCTGAAATGCAATTCTGGGGTACATTTTGTTCTCAAAATCACATTGACATTAATGAAAAAAGAAAGCTTTCTTTGTTTTAAAAGGGTTGGGCAAATTTAACATCAGTCTGCACATAAAAAGAAACCTGACAGCTGGCTTCTGACACATTTTACAAATTATTATTTTGTATATTTCCACCGCTTCCAAGGGCCAAGAACCAGTCTTGCATTTTGCTTTCTTTGTATATGAACTTTCTGCCTGTTAAAAAGAGAAAGCCAAGTAAGCAGCAGGAGGTCTGAGGCTATGTTCCTCTACTGGCTTTTGATTTTCTTCCCTCTGTCAGTATACTAGATAAGTGTCCTAGGAAGTTGTCTTTTGTCTAGGACTTCTGCAATCATTTCACCTGTGCAGAAGGCGGTGTCACAAAAATCAAGGTAGCATCTGAGATCATTTTAACCACCATCTTGATTTTCTTCCCAGCCTCCCACAGAGAAGCCCTACCTTATGAGTCTCAAAATTACTAACACACAAGGGCCCAATTGGAGGGGGTTTCTCATTTATTCAAGGAAGGATCAGATTTTGAAACATACCTTATCTTCAATTTAATTGTGGAGCTGTTGCTCTACCATGTTGTTAAGGAGCTCAGCTTCAGTTTTAACAGTTACTTCTTAAACATTAATGACATGCTTGAGAACAGAGGGAAGGATTGAGAGGAATATTGAAGTTAGAGACACATGTAGAAGAACGGAAGAGAAAAACCAGGTATTAATTTGGGTATGTTCACTTCAGGAAAAAGGGGAAAGGCAGAAGATAGAATACTTTTTAACATTCCATATTCTGATAGGAAAACAAGATTTTCCTCCCAAATAATTACATGTGGATTGGTGTTTGTGTCGATGGTGGGGTGTATCTAACATTTACTGGCATAAATAGAAGAAAAATCTCAAACAAAAGAATTAGTAAGAAGTGCAAATAGATTGAAAGACTAGCTCTTGCTTGCAAGAGACTCCTTCACTGATAAATTTAAATCTTTTTTGCAAAACAAATTAAGGTATTTCTTTCTCTTTTCTTTCCTCTTTTCTGCAGTTAACACTTCTCATTTTAATCAAGTTTGGCTTTCCATTCTTTTGCCATTCTAGTGCAGCTATTTCTTTTTTTTACCTTTTTTTTCACAGAATCACGAAATTGGAAGCGACCTCAGTGATTACCTATTCTAGTCCAAGTCCTCTGAGCATTTCTGACAGATGACTGTCCAGCCTGTTTCAAGTGACTCAATCAGATCCCGCCCTAATTCACTGAACTAAGAAAGAAGCAAAGGTACAGCACACTTGCAAAATTCTTTATTACAGTTAATCTCAATAATGTAGTTTTAGCCTTTCTGCAGAAATGATTTCCTGATGTGATCCAGCTACTAGAGCTGACATCAGCTTCACATCTGATTTTGCAGTATTTTTTCTTCCTCCTTATTCTTCAGTGAATCAGGAGATTTCTGCTTGGTCCCTGATCTGCTATCTTGCTGTTTTGGACTTAAAAAGTCTTTAGCCCTTTTTGCCTTGGCAAGTTTCCTGAACATCTCCATCAAGATAATCTTTCTCATTCTGTACACACAATCAGTGGAAGAGCACAGAGTGAAGAAAATTTAAAGGGTTATTACTACTATATATATATGCAGGAAGTTTTTCAGACAAATGTCTAATTGATTACACCTTGACATTTTTTAACTGCTATACTGCGGTTTTACTTTTTACAATCTCTTTTGCCTTGCAGCCCCCAACTAGGGGCGTTAAGCAGGCTCAAGTCGCAACTGCGAAACATTACAAATCCAAATTTCTTTTTCTGACAAAGAATTAAAGAATTAAATTGGGAGACTAAGATGGCCATTTCGAGCTCATTCTGCTCTCTTCAGTTAGCCACACCCTTTATGGGATTCAAACCTGGGCAGTTTACATACTAGGCAGTGATTTAACCACCAAGCCACAGGCTCTCCTCCCTCTTTGCCAGCTGAGTCAAGGGAGTATATGCAGGAAGTTTTTCAGACAGATGTCTAATTGATTACACCTTGAGCAGAATGAGCTTGAAATGGCCATCTTAATCTCCCAATTTAATTCTTTAATTCTTTGTCAGAAAAAGAAATTTGTATATATATATATATATATATATATATATATATATATATATATATATATATATATATATATATTTGTTTTCTGAGGTTTTCGCGGGTATTTGTATGTAGGTCTTTGGTTGTTCGGGTTTTCTCCCACGTAAAATTGGAAGTGTCTTGGCGACGTTTCGATGAAGTCCCATTCGTCATCTTCAGGCTGGTGCTTTCAGCTTCGTGCCTCGAGCAGCAGTGTGTGGTCTTGGCTGTTTCTTCCTTTTAACTGCCAGTGGAGGTATGAACTGATTGGGTGGGAGCTTGGCTGTGTTCTGATTGGGTGGAGGTGTGTTCTGATTGGTTAGGGGCTTGGCTGTGCTCTGATTGGCTGGGGGGTTGGCTGTGCTCTGATTGGCTGGGGGGTTGGCTGTGCTCTGATTGGCTGGGGGAGTGTTCTGTTTGGTTGTGCTCAGGTTAGTCTGAGTTGCAGAGGGATTCAAGATTTTGGGCTGCCCTGCCATTCCTTGGCTTCGCGTTCGTGGTCGTGCTTCCTCTTCATGGAGGGTGTCAGTTTGCTTCATGTATGGATTGGGGGGGTTTAAAGTGGCTAATGATGCAGCTGTGGTCTGGCTTCTGGTTTGTGGTCGTGCCTCATAGTCAGTGTGGCTTTGGGTTTGTTTTTTGCGTGGATGTTTGGTGGTGACATCCTGTGTGGTTTTTGTGAGTGTGGGTCTGGTATCATTTTTTGTGTTAGGGAGTCGTTTGTCAATGAGGGCGGGTTTCCAAATGGCTGGTAGGCGGGAGGTATCATCTCGCTTGTTCATGCTGTGTGGGCGTTTTTCTATCTCGATGGCTTCTCTGATTATTCTGTTATTAAAATGTTCACTTTTGGCAATGGTTCTGGTATTTTTAAAGTCAATTTCATGTCCTGTGGCTTTAAGGTGTTGGACCAGGGAAGATGTTGGTTCCTCTTTTTTGACTGAGTTCTTATGTTCTTCAATGCGTGCACTTATTCTTCTGTTGGTTTGTCCGATGTATGTGGTGGGACAAGTGGTGCATGGGATTTCGTATACTCCTTGATTTTCTAATTCAATTTTATCTTTGGGGTTTCTAAGGATGGTGGATATTTTTTTTCTGTTTGTGCAGAATGCTGTTTTGATGTTGTGTTTATGGAGGATCTTACTGATTCTGTCTGTGATGCCTTTTATGTATGGGAGGATGGCTTTGCCGTTTTCTTGTTCTTTGTCTTGGATTTTAGTAGGGGTTTCTTTTTGGATTAGGTTTGTAATCTTATTTCTATGGAATCCATTGGATGTTAGTACATTGGTGAGAGTGTGTAGTTCGGGTTTTAGGTGTTGTTCGTCAGCTAACCGTTTTGTTCTGGAGATGAGTGTCTTGGCTACAGAGTTGATCTGTGCTGGGTGGTGGTGTGAGAGAGCGTGCAGATAGCGGTTTGTGTGTGTTTTCTTCTGGTAGATGGTGTGTCCTAGGGAGCCATTGGATTTCTTGTAGACTAAGACATCCAGGAAGGGAAGTTGGTTGTTAGCTTCTGTTTCCATGATGAACTGTATTTTGGGGTGTAGGCTGTTGAGGTGTGTGAGGAAGTTGTCCAGTTTTTCTTTCCCATGTGGCCAGATTATGAAGGTGTCGTTTACGTATCTGAGCCAGAGTTTGGGTTTGTGATCCGATTTTTCTAGAGCTTGGGTTTCAAAGTGTTCCATGGAGAGGTTGGCAATGACAGGTGAGAGGGGTGATCCCATGGGTGCTCCTTCTGTTTGTTTGTATTTTTGTCCGTTATAGATGAAGTATGTGTTGGATAGGCAGTGGTTGGTCAGATCTAAGATGTGTTTGGGGGGGTTATATTTGTTTTGAATAGCTGTCAAGGCGTCTTTGATAGGCACTTGGGTGAAGAGGGATATGACATCGAAGCTCACTAGTAGGTCGCTGGGCTGTAAGCTTTGTTTCTTTATGATCTCTATAAACTGGAATGAGTTTTTTACGTGTGAGGTGATGGATTCTGCATAGGGCTGTAGTTGTTTGGCGAGAAATGTGGCTAGGTTTTGTAGAGGTGAGCCTATGGAGCTGACTATAGGTCTGAGTGGGGTTCCTTCTTTGTGTATCTTGGGGAGACCATAGAGTTTAGGGCATCTGGATGATTTCTCTCTGGGAATGATTCTTTGCTGGATCTCTTCGCTAATGGGGGAGGCTTTTATCTTGGTTCTGGTGGTTTTTTCAGGTAGGTGGTGGGATCTGTATTTAGGGGTTTGTATGTGGAGTCTTGGAGTAGGTTGGTTAATTTGGTTTGGGAGTCAGATGTGTTCATAACCACCGTGGCGTTGCCCTTGTCTGCTGGTAGGATTATTATGCTGGTGTCTTCTTTAAGGTTACGTAGTGCTGTCTGATCCTCTTTGGGTAAGTTGCTTTTGGGTGGCTTGCTGGTGCAGAGGATGTTGGTGATTTCGAGTCTGATTCTGTTGGCGTCGTCGGGGTTGATTTTGGTCAGGCTGGTTTCAACTCCACATATAATGGTTTCAGTGGGGATGTGTTTGGGAGCGACTGCAAAGTTGAATCTTTGGAAAGGACATTGGTTTCGGCTTTGGTGAGGATCCTATCTGAGATGTTATGCACTGTTTGTTTCATGTGTGGCTGTGAGGGAGGAGGGGTTTGTTTCTGGCGTTCTTGTAGTCTTCGGAGTTTGTTGGTGTGTGTATCTGTCTTGAGGGTGGTCTGTGTTTCGGCTCTCCAGACGACGAGTTGTTTGGATTTGTCCCAAAGTGTGGGGTGGATCTTGTTGCTGAGTTTGAGGTGGAGTGTGAGGAGATCTTTGTTAATTCGGTCTAGGAGGAATCTTTTTGTGTGAAGTTCATTTCTGATTAGGGCCAAATCTGTTCTTTTCAGGATCCGTTTGGTGGCTGCAGAGTTGGAGTGGAATTTCAGTTGGAAACATGTGGGGATTAGATTTTGATCTCGGCAGTTGCGTAGGAATTCGAGGTCGCTCAAAGCACGAAGCTGAAAACACCAGCCTGAAGATGACGAATGGGACTTCGTCGAAACGTCGCCAAGACACTTCCAATTTTACGTGGGAGAAAACCCGAACAACCAAAGACCTACATACAAATACCCGCGAAAACCTCAGAAAACATATAAAACGTAAAATTGGAAGTGTCTTGGCGACGTTTCGATGAAGTTTCATTCGTCATCTTCAGGCTGGTGCTTTTGGCTTCGTGCTTCTAGGAGCAATGTGTGGTTGTAGCTGTTTCCTCCTTTTAACTGCCAGTTTTATATATATATATATAATATATTATATATGTTTTCTGAGGTTTTCGCGGGTATATAATATGTTTATATGTATGTAAAGTCAGACTGGATTACTCTGAACTATTCTGGACTCTACTTTACCAAGCTCTGGATAGGTTGTAAAGCATTGGGTAGGTTCTGTACCCTCTTATTATAAAGGCCTGACTCAGTCATTTTTTTCCTTATTTGAATTATAACAAGATTTATTTCTGTACATCATTGTCTTGTCATTGTTTTTTTCTTGTGAAACAGGAGATTAGTTGTTTCCCAAATTGCAACACATGGGCGTAAAATCCCATACAACAGAGCTTTATGAACTGTTGCGAGGTTCTCCCAATTAGGTGGACTATATCAAATATTTATATTTTTCCTTAACTTTAACTGTGTTTTCACATTTTGCTGCTTAGAGTTGACTATAATTGAAGAGACATACAGACCTAAGTAATTTGCCTAAAGCCTGCAATTGATATTAGAGTTAATTAATGAAATCAGGTATTCCTAGATTTTTCTTTGTGATCTTGGTTCTGTAAGTCCTATCAATGGAATGGAATGGAATGGAAAGGAAAGGAAAGGAAAGGAAAGGAAAGGAAAGGAAAGGAAAGGAAAAGCTTTTTCTATTCTTGAGAAAATTGGAAAACTTACAAGTGCATCCTCAAATTCTCCAAACTTTGGAATTCAAATTAAATTAGTGTATACAAATGTTCAGTACACTAACATAGACTAACTGAGTTTTGAAATTTGGCTTACAAATTTTTTATTGGAAGAACTATAGATTTCTCCTGCCCCCCTATTCCACCCCACCCCTCATTAAATCAAAGATTGGTTCAGCAACATTCATTTAGAAGAGAAGAGCACCAGCTACTGAATTAGAGGAATACTCTGGAGTTTTTCTTGGACAGCTTTCATCCAAGGAGTCAATTAGCCTCACCTTTTATCATTTATGATGTCTGGTGAGATCATTGTCTGATCTTGTGGCTACAGTCTAGATAGGAAGACTCAGTATTTAATTATGGTGTGCAGTTAAATGCTAATAGGAAAATAAACCTTTTTAAATACCATAATGTTAGCCTAATATCCATAGAGTTTCATTTTTGTTCAAGGTTTATCCATACTTGGGATATATTAAAGATTATTATGCCTGTGCTGTAAAATTAAAAGTCAAGCTAATTTTTCCCACTTAATTATAATACAATTGCACAAATATGTAGTCTTCATACTTCCCTTAATAGCAGTTATTTAAATATAGTTCACACCTCTATATGCTCAGTTCATGGAACAGAAATTAACATTGTGCTTGCCCCATAGCTGGCGTCAAATGTTGGAACACTGAATAGAATACTAATATTCTGAAAGGGAAAATCACAGAGTGATGACATCCCAGCATATTCAAAGGTTAGCTGTATGATTGCCAATTTTATTTGTTTCCCTTTTTGACTTGTTTGTTTTGGGAGCTGATAATGTTTTTGATTTATTTTCCTCAGATTTCTAGTTATACTATTTTTTTCAGTTTAACTGTTCTTTTATTTCTTCTTTAGTATATAGCTTATTAAAACAACAGGTTAGATTTGTTCTTGTTAAATGTACAGTTTATTATTTAATAATTTATTATTAAATAGTCTACATTTATTTGCTATTAATTGGTTTCTTAATCTATTTGTGATCCTTTAAAACTCACTATGAATTGTTTTAAAAGCTATCAATGGACTGTAGGTCCTATAGGTTCTGGATTATCAAACATACTTTGAAGAATCCACACAGAACCAGCAATATGCTTGTTCTGTAATCAACACTATATTTTGAGAGGACAGAATTTTCAGCTGTTCCAAAGGTGAGTGTATTCAGGGCTGTGTTTTTCCATCTCCTCAGATTATTTACTAGGCAAAATGGTTTCTCTATGAACATCCATTGAATATCCTTTGCTGTATAATTTCATGCAGCACTTAGAGTTCCTCTCTTATCTGATAGCTTTTGAGCTTTTAATCTTGCCCCAAATACTTTTATCTGGAGTCACTATCAATTTAGGGTCAGCAAATCAGAATTTCCCTGTTCCCTGTCGCTTTGGTACATCCCCTCCCACAAGTTGCTTCTATCCAGTTTGTGCATTCATCTACGTTTTCAAAAAATGAAATTTCATATTCCAATTCCTACAATTCTCAAGAATGTATTCTTTAAATGGTATTCTTCATCACAATACACAATACATCAGAATACACTATTTTAGAATGTGGGTTGCTATATATAATTTAAGAGAGCTGATAATTTTCATAATATTTGATAAAGGTGAATGATGTGAATTACTGAATTCTGATTCTCTTACTTGTCCAGGAGAAACTCATTTTGAAATATACAAGTAACTCAAGTATATTTATGCCAATGCAGTGTGCTCCTGTTTGACACACATTGTACTTTAAATTTCTGTGAGTGGAATATATTAGGTGGAAAGAAAACTTTGGGCCTAAAATATTGATTCTAGACAATCACTTATGTAGATACAGTTGTGTCTTTGATTTTTTGTAGGTATGTGTTTGATGCATTCCTATGAAATACCTCATCAGTTTTGAAAACCATCCTACATTAAGTCTAGAAAGCAGTGACTATAGAATTTTGGGGAATTCTTTTGACCATGGCTTGTGCATTTTTCCATTGAGTGAGCAAACTAAAATATACTAAAAATTAGGAAAGAAAGAAGAAATTACTACATCCATATTTTAAATAGCTATACTGTTTCTATATTGTAAACTTGTAAAAGAGCATGGCATACATACAATTGTTGAAATCCAGTTTTTTACGAATTGTGCTTCACAGTTTGCAATTCAAAAACTAGATATACAATTTCTCATATTTAAGCCATGATGAACTCAAATCTTATTATGGAAAATTTGCTTTATACATAATGTATAAACTGATGTGAAAATAGGCTAAAAAGAGCTTGCAGTTAGTAAAATAAAAAACTGAGCAAATATGTTTTATATTGAATGATTTCCAGGACTTTAAGATTTTTGATCCAAATCCAGATTAAGTTTGGAAAAGTATAGATGAGGCTTTTTTTTTCTTCAGTAGCTGCAATAGGAATTGAACCACCAGCAGTTTTGACTGTATTCCAGCACCAATTATAGAATAATAGAAATTAGAGATGGAAAAACATATTAGATCATGCAGTCCATGTCTTTTGTCAATGGATGCATGCTTTCCAGAGCCTGCCTTGTTTTAAAAATTCTGCTAAATCAGTTTCCATAATTTCCCTACGGGAATAGCTCCACATAATAATGAATCTTCCTGTTGAGAAGTCATTCTAAATACACATAAGCCATGCTGTTGTTTCATCTTTCTTCATCAATTATTACCTTTTTGACACTGAACCATTAAAATTGAAAACATTTAGCAGAATTGAATTCTCACAGAAAGAAATAGACCCAATAGGAGATAATGCCATGATAATACATGAAATATTACTGCTACCTTGCAAATACAGCACTCTTTACAAACAACTTCAGACATGATTAATCTAATCCTTTGAAACCATTCCTAATGGTCATCTGACCTATGGTAGCTAAAGTGGCTTCAGTAGAAGTGCCAATTTGTTCAGGTTGGTGGTGACATTTGGCTATTTTGTGAGCATGTGGGTGCCCATGAAAATTGGCTGCCCTGAGGAAGGAATTAGGGTGTCATAAAATCAAGGAGGGCATAGATGGATATTTAGAATTAGATTAAAAATTGCACTCCAGTAGAAGTTTATGGAGGGACTTTGAGTTTATTCATAGTCTTTAGGTCTACATAAGAATTTGAGATCACAAAGGACCCCGCCATATTTTTTAACCTCATCCCAGGCATCAGCCTCTCTTCCTTCTTAATATATTATTCTGAAAACTAAAAGGAGTACTGTAAAGCATTGTGTATGGGAGGAGGTAGATACATGGTCTGAAGAATTACATTCCCAGTAATTACTTTGGAGTAGCCCCCTGCTCTGATACTTCAGGTGAATGGCACCTCAAGTTAGCTGCTCAGAGTTGTTGGGAGTTGGGTAGAATACAAATTAAATCAATCAATCAAGGATTCAGGGTCAGCTGTTTATGTTGTTACATATATTTGGGCAATGATATGTTCCACAGAAACTGGTTTCTGGCAATTTAACGTTTTTCAGGCCTGTATTTTGTTTTATTACATTTAATTTCTCTCACCCTTCCCCTATTCCCAAACTTAATGTTGAGGATTTTTTGTTCCCTGCAGGAAATTAGCAAGGTTCTGCCAAATTCTGTTCATGAATCTTCCATTAACTTCACTTCTTGAAAAAAGTTAATGTAACAAAGTTCTTTCAGTCTAGCAAATTTGTCCATCTGAGACAGGACAAGTGCTAGGTTCTCAATGAGATGCCAAATTATATCTTTTGTTCTTTAAAAAATGAATTGGAGAAGATCAGCTAAATGACAGAGATGAATATATGCAACATCATATATTTAATAGAAGGAAAGAAAAAATTAGGAGTAGGGATAATGGGAAGGAAAGAAAGGGGTTTGAGGCTGTTTTAGAGAATAATTTACTTCTTGAAGGAGGTGCAAGATTTTCTGTGAGGAATCTAAAAGTGTGGTGTTAAGAAGGAATAAAAATAGGCATATGCCTCCTTCTGTGATGTGATGAACCAATTGCAAGAAGAAAAAGAAGAGGTATCCTGCTGCTCCAGACTGAAGTTCATATTCACTACCTAAAATAGCCAATGAAGATTATGGGACAGGAGCACAATAGCACCCTTGGTTCATTTTCCTTAGAAGCTGGAATCGAGAGACAAGCTGCCTTCCATATAGGAGGTAATATATAACCATCTCGACTAGGGGTGATTTATAACCTTATCCTCTCTGAATTTGTCTAATCCCCCTTTTAAAGCCATCCAAGTTGGCAGCTGCCACTACATTTTGTGTTGGCAAATTCCATAGTTTAAATATGAGCTGTACAAACGAATGCTTTCTTTTGTTTGCCTTGAATTTTAGTCCATTTATCTTCCCTGGATGATCAAAGGTTCTGGTACTATAAGAATTTATTTATTAAAAAACCTGTCCTTACCCACATTCTCCATGCTGTTCATTATTCTATGTATCTCAATCATTCATATATCTTTTAAAGCAGAAAAACCCCAGCATTGTACAGTAATGGCCCATCACAGGAGAGATACTCAAGTCATGGTTACTTGGTTGCTGTTCTCTCTGTTTCCCCAGTTGTGCAGTATTCTTTGATAGTAAGCTCAATGCAATCCTCTAGCTCAGATCAAATTCTTTCTCTTGCAGAAAGTCAGCTAGTCAACATATGTGCCTGCAAGAGAGAAGCTACATTAGCTTCCATGTAAACAAGCATACTGATAACAATAGGTCCCTCACTTATTCAGGAGCTAAAACATGCATAGTCATATTTGCAAAAACGTATAGCACATCTTTGATGTTTGGAAAAATGATCACCCCAACTTCCAAATATCTTTACTAAGATTTTCTTTAATCTGGGATAGATTTCCCCTATTTGTCACTTAAAATGTGTGTGTGTTTGTGTGTTCCTTTGCATGTGTGTTGTGAAGTGATAGGAATGCACAAACCAGTATGAACTAGTTAGTGCAGCATATGACACAATTTCTGGCTTTTACTGCAATCATAATTGGATGAGCCTATGATCCACCCACAGGAATAATGCAAATCCTTTAACAAGAGACTTTAGGATTGTGAACTTGGGCCAATTCAGAAATAAACTTCCTCTGTAAACACACCTTATCTCAGGCAGGGCAAACTTTGCTGCCCAGATTTCAATTAACTTTGTCAAGCTTTTGAGAAACACAGAGGTTTTCAGGCTTGATTCATCTTGTGATGAAAGATAATTGCCTTCATAGTCTGACTTAGTGGAAAGATGGAAATATCCTTTGCCAGATGGGATTACATGGGTGAAAAACATGAATATGACATTTAGACTATTTCAGTTTTTCTATATATTTTTGCTATGTCTGTGAATGCTGTGTAAAATCCCCTATAACGGTTGTTCTGCATTTGCCCATGAAAACTCAAACATTAGATCACAGACTTTTGTTTATATAAACTTCATTATATTCATCAAGCAGAAATGTAAAGGTTTTCAGACAGGCAGATGCTTGCCACTCTCCACATTTTGTTTAAAAAGTTCTCCACGGCATCTCCTTTGACTCAATTAACCTTGCAATTGTTCAGATCCTTTCAATGAATGCTGAACCACATTGCTTATACAAGAGTTAGCAGTTAAGTTAATCACAGCAAAATAGTACTGAATCCCAACAAGGTAACTAAACACCTGTCACTTAAGCTTAAATAGGTGTAGTTTGAAATTTTAGTCCTTTGGAGCTATTGATGCAGTTGATGATCTTGATATTAGACATATACAGAAAAAATGAATTTTACAGAGAGTACTCGACTTATAATCACAACTGGGACCAGAATTTTCATTGATAAGCAAGGCAATTGTTAAATAAATTGTACCTGATTTTATGACCCTTTTTTGTCATAGTTATTAAGCGAATCACTGCAGTTGTTAAGTAAATCATATGGTTGTTAAGTAAATCTGGCTTCCCCCACTGACTTTGTTTGTTGGAAGCCAGCTGGGAAGGTTACAAATGGAGATTACATGACTCCTGGATGTTGCAACTGTTGTAAAAATACATGGTAGTTACCAAGTGCCCGAACTTTGATCACATTACTGTGAGGCCCAGTTGTAAATCACTTTTTTCAATATTGTCGTAACTTCAAATAGTCACTACATGGATGGTTGCAAGTCAAAGACGACCTGTCTGTATGGATAGCCATATAAATGCATAAATAAAGATAATAATAATGGATGACATTCATGGGGTAATCTTCATCTATGCAGATTACTTTGTGGAGAGTTAGGATAAGGCATTAGTCCCCTATTTGTCAAGAAAAAAGCATTGTTTAGAGAGACTGTCTGACCCAGAAGATTCCTTTTATTCATGGTCAAGCCTGTCTGAGCCTCAAGAGGTTTTGTAGGCTTTGGAGATGACATGATTCTTCCTTGCAGACCCTGAGCGATACCTAAATGAGGTTGCTTTCTAGCTTGTCAGTACACCATTTAATACTTTTAATGTTTTTTAGTACATAAAAATAAGGACAGGTAAGGCAGGGAGCCAAGCAGGCCCCAAAGGAAGTCTGTGGAGTTGCTAGTATATTGCATCATTTACTCCTCACTTCTGCTGACATGGCTGTTCTATTTTCTCTAATCTATTCTGGAAAGTGAGGAAAGTAAGTTCTCTGAAAGAAAAATGTCAGCATGATCATGGAAATATTTATATCTTTCCATTGGGCAAACCTGACTTGAACCTTTCAACAAATTCATTTCACTTATTCACTCCTAAAATTCCTATCACTGTCTCTCATTTATAAGTTTTAGTTTTAGGTAATATTTGGAAACTGTCCTTGGCTTCATAGATGAGCTTCCAATTGTATGCATGTAGGTTTGTGCTTTTAAGGACCAGGGCATGGAATAAAATATAATAATCCAAATAAGGCAGTATTCGCTAGATAATAAAAACATCATCAAATTTGATTGCTACACACACGCAAATATATACACACACACAAACACACACACTTCATCCATCAAGTCTATTATACAGATAGTGCTTGACTTATGGCCATAAGTGAGCCCAAAGTTTCTATTGCTAATTGAGACAGTTGTTAAATGAGTTTTACCCCATTTTATGATCTCTCTTGCCACAGTTGTTAAGTGAATCACTGCAGTTGTTAAGTTAATAACACGGTTGTTAAAACAGATCCATGCTTTGTGTTTTTTACATTTTCAGGTAGACTGTGAGATAGCAAATATTTGCTTGCCTTCAATTATTTCAGGCCCTCAAGGCTTCATCTTATGGAAGAAAATAAATTTGTGCCTTCAAGTCAGTCTTAACTTCCAGCAGCTGCCCGGACAAATCTCTGCATTTTCCTCAATAACATTTTCAGAAGCAGCATGTCTAAAATCCACTTATATCTAAGACCCTTTGGTCAAGATGTTGCTATTATTTGAGCACAGAGTTTTTCTTTATTTTAATTATTAATGTAAAATGTTTGCTGGTTTGAAAACCATTAATAGGAAAATCAAATCTATAGTATTTTAATAAGAAAATGCTATACATTTATAAAGTATATATTGATGAAGTAACTCCTTATCAAGTAACGTATACAATTCTTATGAAAATTGAAAGTTGAACTACTATACACAAACCCAAAAGAAGTCAAACTAAGCAGTTTGAAAAAAGAACAACCACAAAGGAATTTTATTAAGAAAAGAGCATAAGCATCTGTAAAGAAAACTTAAAATTTTACATGACTAACTGGTGACATAAGTTTAACGAAGAGAAGGACAAGGGGGGACATGATAGCAGTATTCCAATATTTCAGGGGCTGCCATAAAGAAGAGGGAATCAAGCTATTTTCCAAAGCACCTGAAGGCAGGACAAGAAGCAACGGATGGAAACTAATCAAAGAGAGAAGCAACCTAGAACTACGGAGAAACTTCCTGACAGTGAGAACAATTAATCAGTGGAACAACCTGCCTCCAGAAGCAGTAAATGCTCCGACACTGGAAGTTTTTAAGAAGAGACTGGACAGCCATTTGTCAGAAATGGTGTAGGGTTTCCTACCTGAGCAGGGGGTTGGACTAGATGACCTCCAAGGTCCCTTCCAACTTTATTATTATCGATCATCGCACAGTCAGCCAGATGTTCAGACTGGATTTGGCATTTTGTCTACCTATCGAGTCCTTACCCAGGACCTGGGATAGGCAGATGTGGATGTTTGATGGTATTACAGATATCGTCGCAGGATGGAAGCAGTTCCTAATAAGGCCGCCTTTTGCAATTGACTAATAGCGAATTTGTCAATGCCAATGGTGTTCAAGTGGTGCTCCAGTTGTTTTGGGATTGCACCCAAGGAGCCTATGACTATTGGTACTACCCTTGCTTGCTTTTGCCACAGTCTTTCTATTTCTATTTGTAGGTCTTTGTATTTTGTTATCTTCTCCAGTTCTTTCTCTTCTATTCTGCTGTCTCCAGGCACTGCCACGTCCACTATCCAGACTTTTTTGTCTTTCTTATCGACAATTGTTAAGTCTGGGGTGTTATGTTGCAGGTGCTTGTCTGTTTGAATTCTGAAGTCCCAGAGCAGTTTAATTTTATCATTTTCTATGACTTTCTCTATTTTATGATCCCACCAGTTTTTGCTTACAGGCAAATGATATTTTTTGCAGATCTTCCAATGCACCATTGTTGCTACTTTGTCATGCCGCTGCTTGTAATCAGTTTGTGCAATCTTCTTGCAACAGCTTACCAAGTGGTCCACTGTTTCTTCAGCTTCTTTGCATAGGCGGCACTTACTGTCTGTTGCTGTCTTCTCAATTTTGACTTTGTATGCATTTGTCCTTAAGGCTTGGTCTTGTGCAGCCAGAATTAGTCCCTCGGTCTCTTTCTTCAATTTTCCTGCTCTTAGCCATTGCCAGGTTTTATTATTATCTGCTTTCCCAGCTATTTTTTTCATGTATTGGCCATGTAGTGCTTTGTCTTCCCATGCCTCTATTCTGTTCTTCATTTGGTCTTTCTTGTAGGCCAGTTTGGTCTCTCCAGTAGTAGTAAGCCTTCCTGATATACTAATTTCAGTGCATCTTCATCATTGTTCTTCAGATATTCTTCCAAAGCCATTTTTTCTTCTTCAACCATCTGATGTACTTGTAGCATTCCACGCCCACCTATTTGCCTTGGTAGATAAAGTCTATCAATGTCACTGCGTGGATGAAGGGCATGATTCATTGTCATTATTTTTCTGGTCTGCCTATCCATTGCTTTTAGTTCTGCTTGAGTCCAGTCCACTATTCCAGCTGTGTACCTAATGACTGGGATTGCCCAGGTGTTGATTGCCTTTATGGTATTTCCTCCATTGAGTTTGGATTTTAAGATCTTCTTCACTCTCTTGATGTATTCACCTCTAATCTTTTTCTTGACTTCAGTGTGCTTGATGTTGTCAGCTTGAAGGATACCCAAGTATTTGTAGTACTCTTCCTCATCCAGACTCTTAATGTTATTTTCGTGGGGCATCTTGATTCCTTCAGTTTTCACTATTTTTCCTTGTTTGATAGTAAGTGTGGCACATTTGTCCAAGCCAAACTCCATTACAATATCTTGGCTATATATACGGACAGTGTTGAGCAGCGATTCTATTTCAGATGATGTTTTTCCATACAGCTTCAGATCATCCATATAAAGGAGGTGGGATAGTCTGGCAGATGTTTTTGATGTTTGATAGCCATGTCCTGAGTTATTCAGTATTGTTGACAGAGGAAACAGTGCAATAACAAATAGTAATGGTGATAATGAATCTCCTTGAAATATTCCTCTCTTGATATTAACCTCTCCCAGCCTCTCACCATTGATCTGCAACTGTGTCTTCCATTGTGCCATCGATCTTTGCACAAATTTTCTGATGTTTCTACTGACTCCTGTTATTTCTAGGCACTTTATTATCCAATCATGTGGCAGAGAGTCAAATGCCTTTTTGTAGTCAATCCATGCAACATTCAGGTTGGTCTTCCTTCTCTTGCAGTTTTCCAAGATCATTTTGTCTATTAGGAGTTGATCTTTTGTTCCTCTGCTATTGGGGCGGTTTCCTTTCTGCTCAGGTGGAAAGAGATTGTTTTCAACTAGATGCTGTTGCACTGCATCAGCTACTACACCAGTTAGTAATTTGAAAGTTGTTGGTAAGCAGGTAATTGGCCTGTAGTTACCTGGTGTTGCCCCTTTTGCTGGATTTTTCATTATTAGGTAGGTTTTCCCAGTTGTTAGCCACTTTTCAATTTCTCCTCCTTGTAGTATATTGTTGAACTGCTTGGCAATGAGTGGGTGTATAACAGTTAGATGTTTCAACCAAAACCCATGCAGTTCATCTTCACCTGGTGCTGACCAATTTTTGATTTTCTTTGCTCTTTTTTCTACCATTTTTGTTGTTATTACTAGTTCTTTCATTTCAACTTCTGTTTTATTTGCATCCACCTCTTTTAACCAAGCTGCATCCTTGTTGTATTTCTTTGGGTTATCCCATATCTGCTTCCAGAACTGCACTGTTTCTTCCTTGTCAGGTACTGACTGATTCTTTGCAGTTTCTCCATTGATGGATTGGTAGAAACGTTTCTGATTGGATTGAAATTGGAGGTTCTGCCTATAGTTTGCAATTCGAGCTTCATATCTACTGATTTTCCTGGCTATAGCTGTTATTTGTTGCTTTATTATTTCCAGTGCTTCCTTGATCTTCCTTGTTTCTAAGTGGTATTTCTTGATTAGGTATTCTTTGGTCTTCTTGTTCTTCAGCTTCTTTTCTTTCATCTGTTCTAGCTTGCTTGCATGTGATCTTAACTTGCTGATCTTATTTTCTAGTCTAACCTTCCATTTTTCTGGTGCACTGTTTGTTTGTTTTTCTTCTTTGTTGATTTTGCATCCCAGGTATTCTGTTATAACTGCAGCTGTGCTGTACATTAGTTGGTTTGTTTCTTGCAATGAATTGGTGCTTATACTTGATATTGCAGTATTTGCATCTTTTAATGCTTGTGCTAGCTGTTTCTTTGGAACAAGCTTCAATGCAGGTAGCCTTATTCTGTTGTTTTTGTGCTGTTCTAGATGCTCAGTTATTCTTTGTTTCAATTCTTTTATTTCTTTAGTTAGAGGGTTTTGTTCTTCCTGAGGAAGAGGTGCCTGGTTTCCAAATGAGAACAGTTGTATATCTCTGCTGGATTCCTTCACTGCCAACTCCCCCTGGTTTGCCTCTACATTCTGAATTACTTCTGGTAAGGCTTTGATTTCTTTGCCCTGGGTAAACCTTTGCAGTTCGTCCAATTCTGTTTCTGTGAATACTTTATTTCGTGTTATAAATCGGCGTTGATCTGCTAGTCTCTGTTCTGTTATTTCTGATTCTGGATGTTGTTCTTTCCAGAACTGGTGCATTCGTTTTAGATATCCTCTTCTTGTTGGACTTGATCTGTAGTAACAGATCATTATTTCTTTGTTTTCCATCACTGTGTATCTGCGACGGGTAAACACCTTTTCTTCCAGTAGTTCTGCAGCTGCTGGCCCTGGTTGCTCAGCCAACAGTCCTGAGTCCTGTAACCCATTTTTCACCAGATATCCAGGAACTCCAATATCTAGCGCGGACCTTGTTAACCCGGGCGACATCCGAGCCGGTATGGCATTCTGAAATTTACGTCTCACCATATTTTTTATGGGAGAGACACTCTTTGTCTGACTCCTCTGATGAGACCTGTCCAGTATGGTTGAACCTCTGGCATAGCTCTCATCTTCCTCAGAGTACACAAGCCCCACAACCACATCAAGGTAGTGCCTCACTGGGGGTTGTTATTATTATTATTATTATTATTATTATTATTATTATTATTATTATTATTATTATTATTATTATTATTCATCAGAATGAACAATACACACCAGGATTTTTTTTTAAAGACCAGAACTACAACCTATACTTGTTTATGCTTAAATTTTGTAAATTATGCTCTAATTTAAATGAGCTGTGATGGCACAGTGGTTAGAACGCAGTATTGCAGGCTAATTCTGCTGACTGCCAACTGCCAGCAGTTTGGCAGTTCAAGTTTCACAGGCTCAAGGTTGACTCAGCTTTTCATCCTTCCAAGGATGATAAAATGAGGACCCAGATTGCTGGGGGCAATATGCTGATTCTGTAAACCGCTTAGAGAGGTCTGTAAAGCACTGTGAAGCGGTATATAAGTCTAAGTGCTATTGCTAAATCTACTCAATTACTTTTTAAATGTATTTATTGGTTTCAAATATTTGCTTTCGGCATTCCTGCAAAAAGGCTTGTACGCACACATCACACGCACGCTTACTTTGACAGGCCCATCCATCTATTACAAATTGTCAGAGTAGATGAGATATTAACTTTAGATGGGTTGAGCATAAATGAAAGAACCTTTAGCTGAGAGATAAAATTTATCTTTCAAGATGTGGTTGTAAAGAAATCTCCTTTTTATTATTCTGATTTTTTAAGAAGTAACTTTATTTAAAATAATAATGAATATTTTTTTGAAAAAATATTGTTCCCAGTTCATGCCATAGCTTATCTGTCTTCAGTTTTCAGATACCGTTCATTTTTAAAATTGGGATTGAATTCCATGGGCCAGTCTGTCCCAAACTAGAAAGGAATGTCCTTGAACGACTTCTATAAAGGTATGGATCATCCCGTTTTCAAATCCTTCAAAGCCCCACAGAAGTGACTTCACTCTGTCAAGTACACTTAATGAAATCCATATGCATATTAGTTTACCACAGGCAGCAAATTACCTCCATGCCATCTTCTAGGGAAAGGAATTGATAACAGTGCTCATGCAGATCAAATCCAAATGGTTTGTTTCCGACATGTTATAATTAGGTGTTGTCACAGCTGTATTTTTGTGTCAGGAAGTAATTTATTAGGTCTGATTTGGGTGTGGAGAGCTCAACTTTCATGCAGCAGTTGGATAGAATTCCAGCCATAAAACAATGCCGGTAATCCACTGTAATATAAGAACAGCAAATCTGATTGTTTGCTGGTCAGTAATAGTATGATTTGTGTGCCTATATTTGGCTAGAATAATGGTACAGTATAGAATGCAATGTTAATATTTATTGTGGGTAAAGACATGCAAGTTGGAAAGTTTATTGTGCACACACTCCAGCCCTGAAAATAATCCCTTGGAATGTAGTGAATGTATGTTCAGACCAGCTTCAACTTATATTATAATATCTGACTTTATTCGAGTATATTTGATTAATACAGGAATTAAACAGCCTTTAAACAGCTTTTATTTCCGCAAAAGAAAGAAAATGAAAATAAAAATTGAAGCATATAATAATTATTATTATATAATTATAACCTTGGAAACATCCAGAAATGAAAGTGATTTTCCAGTGCTCTTCTTTCTTTTAAAAATGCAAAAATGCACCCCTTCTCTGAAAGCTTATTTTTGGCATGTAGAATTAAAGTTTAAAGATTATTTCTATGGTTGTAGACTGCCCAGGCTCCTTGGAGATGAAATAGATTTAATTTTTGCAAATTGCAAGACAGTGGGTCATATATTCTGCTTTCAAGGTCTCAATCTCTTATTTTACAGAGAACTAGGTAGACAAACCTTTTTTGAGACAAAGTATGTTAAAGAAACAGAACTACAAAAAATCAGATCAGAATCCTTGCGGTTGTGCAAATAAACTGTGAATGCTTGACCAACAAATTTAATTGGCAGGCAAATCTCTTGATTGCTATCAACAATGTGGTATTACAGGTTCAGTTAAACACATACTTCCCTTCAAATAAGATTTTATAAAAATATTATAGCAATAACAATTATGTTATAATGTTATAAATTAAGAATGTTGTTTTCTCATTTCATTGCCTTTTTCTCATTCCTCTTTTCTATCCTATTTATGTTCTTATGCTAATAGGTTTCCTGTTTCCTATTTCATAGTTCTAAAGTCTGATTTCTGTTCCATTTTATTTCTTTCATGTAGTTTAAATTAGATTTTGCCTTTATTTTGCTATAGTTTTACTCCTTTTTATATCTAGGTCATTCCACTTATTCTGACCATTCATGAGCCCACAGTTATCTGCATCACTAATTGGAAGTTGCTGGAATGGCAGGCCCCTTTAAAAAAACGGTTATAGAGGCACAAGCATGTCTGATAGTGCACATCCTTCTTTCTGCAGTATAGTATGCAAATTATAGTCATGATTTCTAAATTGGCATTACCCCTATCAATTAGCGTGCAGACTTTAATGCAAATTATATTTCTTCTTTGGGGCTGAGGTTTTCTTATAGCCAAGTTAGATCTTAGTTTCTGGCAATCAAAATGCTATCTGAGTGCTATATGAATCAAAGATAGCAATTGCTTTTTAAAAACAAAAACTTTCCAAAAATAACAACAACAAAAAGAATGGTAATACACATGGCCATTTTATGAATGAAATGTCACCAGGAGACTGTAGAAAAATAAAATAATTCCTTTTGAATTTTGTAATCTTCCACTGCCTTTATATTATTATGCAGTTATAAATCTTTTTTAAGGAGCTCAAGATATTATGAGTAGGTCACCCTGCCCATTTCACTCTATTCAAGCTTTTAAGTAGATTCAGGTGAGAAATATTGGTTGTCCTGAGATCACCCAGAAACATAGATGAGAGGCAACATGAATCTGGATTTCTTCAGACCTAATTACTGTATCATCCTGAATATTAAACCCAACCTGAATACGAAAACATGTCTATACCAGAAACCTCTTAGCATGACAGCCTTCTGCTGATAAATCCCAGATATCTCTGGTGGTTCACTCTTTTGGCAGGCAGCATCTCATGCAATATACTTCATCATATCCCAATCTTCTTCGTGAGAGTTTCTCAAGAAGACATTTGTTTAATTCTCCTCACTGGACATCCGACAGGATCGTGTCTCTACCAAAGGCGAAACAAAAATCCCACTTTTTAACTAATTATCAATTTGCTTAAATGCTAAAAAAAAAAGCTAAAAATGTAATCAGTCTGACTGTCTGAGGGAAGATCAAGATTAAAGGCCTGGAGACAAAAACATACAAAGAAAGGCTGCAGGACTTAGGTTTGGCTAGTCTAAAGAACAGAACAGAACAGAACAGAATAGAATAGAATAGAATAGAATAGAATAGAATAGGAAGGGACCTTGGAGGTCTTCTAGTCCAGCCCCCTGCTCAAGCAGGAGGACCTATACCATCTCAGACAAGTGACTGTCTAGCCTCTTCTTAAAAATCTCTGGTGATGGAGTGCCCATGATTTCTGGAGGCGAGCTGTTCCACTGATTAATTGTCCTCACTGTCAGGAAGTTTCTCCTTAGTTCCAGGTTGCTTCTCTCTTCAATCAGTTTCGAACCATTGTTTCTTGTCCTGGTGCTTTGGTGAATAATGTGGCCCCCTCTTCTTGGTGGCAGCCCCTCAAATACTGGAATACTGCTATCATGTCTCCCCTATTTCTTCTTTTCTTTAGACTAGCAAACCCAAGTCCTGCAGCTGTTCTTCATATGTTTTAGTCTCCAGACCTTTGATCCTCTTAGTTGCTCTTCTCTGAATTTTTTTTTTCCAAACTCTCAACATCTTTTTTGTGATATGGTGACAAAAATTGGCTGCAGTATTCCAGGTGTGGCCTTACTAGGGTTGTATAAAGTGGTACTAATACTTCGCGTGATCTTGATTCTATGCCTCTGTTTATACAACCCAGATTGCATTAGTTTTTTTGGCTGCTGCTGCACACTGCTGGCTCATAGTCAAATGATCATCCACTAGGACACCAAGGTCCCTCTCACAGTTACTGTTTTTAAGCCAGGTATTGCCCAATCTGTACTTGTACCTTTGATTTTTTTTTCCTGCCTAAATGTAAAACTTTGCTTTTTGTTGGCTAGGACCGATTGTTCAAGTTTGTCAAGATCTTTTTGGATCCTGACTTTGTCTTCTGGGGTGTTAGCTACTCCTGCCAGTTTGGGTGATCTGCAAATTTGATGAGTTCCCCTTCAATTCCCTCATCTGTCGTTGATGAAGATGTTGAAGAGTACTGGGCCTAAGACGGAACCTTGTGGTACCCCACTGCTTACTTCTCTCCATGTGGATGTAGTGCCATTGAGGTCTACTCCTTGAGTACGGTTTGCCAGCCAGCTACAGATCCATCTGGTGGTGATGTTGTCTATTCCACCTTTTTCTAGCTTACCAAGGAGTAGGTTGTGGTCTACTTTATCAAATGCTTACTGAAATCTAAGTATAGTACATCCAAGCATTTCACTGATCTACTAGTTTAGTCACTTTGTCGAAGAATGAAATAAGATTAGTTTGGCATGATCTGTTTTTAACAAATCCGTGCTGGCTGCTAGTTATAATTTTGTTTGCTTCTAGTTGTTCACAGATCTGTTTTTTGATTAACTTTTCTAGGATCTTCCCAGATATTGATATTAAACTGATTGGTCTGTAGTTTCCTGGATCCGTTTTTTCCCCTTTCTTGAAGATAGAAACCACATCAACCTTTTACCAATGCTCAGGTATTTCCCCAGTGCTCCAGGATTTATGAAAGACATGGTACAATAGTTCTGAGATAACATCTGCCAGCTCCTTCAGATCTCTGGGATGTAATCTGTCAGGTCCCGGTGAAGAAGAAATAGGGGAGACATGATAGCAATATTCCAGTATTTGAAGGGCTGCCACCAAGAAGAGTCACATTATTCACCAAAGCACCAGAGGGCAGGTCAAGAAACAATGGTTGGAAACTGATCGAAGAGAGAAGCAACCTGGAATTAAGGAGAAACTTCCTGACAGTGAGGACAATTAACCAATGGAACAGCTCACCTCCAGAAATTGTAGACACTCCATCACTGGAGATTAAGAAGAGGCTAGACAGTCACTTGTCTGAGAAGTTATAGGCCCTTCTGCTTAAGCAGGGGGCTGGACCTCCAAGGTCCCTTCCAGCTCTATTCTAATCTAATCTTTGTGTCATATAAACATTGGCAGGGTTAGATATTGTATTAAATGTTATCCATTCCTCAGACATATAAAAGGTTTGAGTGTATTTTCAGTTGTATCACCTGGCTCTTCAAACAAGTTCATGCTCTCTGCTCTGATCTCCCAATTCTTTTCTTCTTGTTCAGCCTGTCCTTCTCTGAATTATTACATAATTTTAATAGTATCAGGATATCCAAGAATGGAATTCCATATTGCTTTTGTAAACATATGTGCAAAAAAAATCACATTTGCAAAGTAACACACTTTAAAGGACTGAATGAAGAAGTAAATTGAAAGTCATAGAGGTATGTTTTCATAGCTGTTAATCACTGGTAAAATGACTCCCAGGTTGTACTATGTGAGTCCAGGAGTATGTGCTTACATTTTAGTAGCTATGCTGATGTTGCCTACTTCTTTAGAGCAGATCTGAAATTAGCCTGGGAAAGAGAAAGGTATTGCTTAATACTCTCTGAAGCTAAAATCCTTCCTGCCTGCAATCTGGACATTCTGTTCTTCAAGCATTGTTGAAAGACGAACTAAAAATGGCCAAGTGACATTTGCACAGCATATTTGGAGGGTGGATGCTTGCAAAAATGCTGTGTATTACAAGGCAAAAGATGAGATTGGTGTTTCATCTTTTCAATATGAAAGAACTTCTTTCATATTGAAACAGTGTGCATCATAAATACAGGCAGTTGGTAGCAGGTAAGTACCTGAACATAATGAAGTTTTCTGAAATTCTTGTGCAGTTGGCTAATTTTGAAATTGTAGAACAGATACCAAAGCAAGAGGAAGTTAAAGGGGATGCCAGGACTGAAATAAACAAGATCATATTTATTAAAAAATTTCCCATTAATTACTTGCAATTACTTACCAAGGATCCATCCTAATCTGCTGGGGTGAGCCCAAATGGCATAGATGTTCTCTGGAATTTCTCATAAAGGCAAATTTTATATCCCAATTCTCTCTTGCCCTCTACCTCCAAATTGCTTAGTTTAGCATCAGCAAGAGAAAGTTACATATTAATGATGATTAAGTGTCTGGTAAGTACTGGGTACTTCTAGACAAATGAGGGAAATAATTGTTTAATTGGGGTTAGAGCAGAAGTTTGTTATCTCACAACTTGCAAAAATAAATAAGAAGAGCTGGCTTGTCCAAGCAGCCTCTCTTCAATTAAGGTGTTAATTGAAAAATGTGGGTCAATCACAGGACAAATGGTGACCTGGCCATAATGTTAGGCAAATTGCTTAAATGTCTTTTAGGATCTGTTTTAGTCCCAAACATGTTGCTGTTTTAGGCCCTAAACAAAATTAATGCCTTCTCCTTCAATGTACCCAAACAGACTGAATATATGCTGTAATTAAATCCTTCTTCAACTCAGACTATGAGATAAGAGATGTTCTATTGATTCTAAAAGCAGTAGGCTAATTTAAGAGATGCAAGGCAGACCAAAATCTTGCTACATCCTCCCAGCCTTACTGGGCCTAATACCAATTCTTTGGATTGCCAAAGGCTCCTATTGTGGAATTCTGATTCCATATTAACAATAGCTACAGGTCTGTGGGTTATAGAATAGTGACAAAGAAGGCATTGCTACAAAGCTGGCTAATACAGATGGCATCCATCAACAGGCTTAAGAATAAGTACTTTTTAAAACATGGCTATGGGAATACTAATATGTATTCTATATTCCCATCATGATTCTGTAACAGTGTAAAAATATGCTGCAGCTTTAACCTAATGTAATGTTATCCCACCCAAAAGACATAAGCCACTGTCTGCTTAGTGTATACTTCAGAATAGAACCATGTCTGAAATATGCAATCTGCCAGTACAAGTAACAGCTTGCAGGAGATGTCTAGATTTAAGCTCTTTTTACTACTGAATTTATACAAGCGTAAAGTCTGAATTTATAAGGGTGTGCCATAACACCTATTTTTTAAAAACTTTCAAGGAGGATATCCATGTGAATAATTGGAACAAGCATTTCTTGTGCTCACTATAAATGACCACCAGATGTATTGAAATGCTTTCTCTTTCTCTCTAACACAGTGGTTCTCAACCTTTTTAATGCCGCGACCCCCAACCAGTTGTAAGTCAAAGACTACTCAACCGGTCGTAAGTTGAGGACTACTCAACTGGTGCAGCACCGTTTGCAGAATGGGACTTTTGGCGGGCTCGGTAGGGCAGAGACAGCCTGGACAATTCCTATTGGCTTTTGAAAGCCAATAGAATTAGACTCTATTCAAGAGAGTCTGTTCTATTGGCTTTCAAAAGCCAATAGAATAAAAGGGAGTAGCACAGCTAAGGAAAAGGGGGGAAAAATGGCGGACTGCGTTGTTTGACGACCCCCGTAAAATGGTCGTTCGACCCCAAATGGGGTCCCAACCCACAGGTTGAGAACCACTGCTCTAACACCTACCCACATGTCTGGGAATTATGGGATTTGTCTTAATAAACATAATACAAGGCAAAAAGAGGCAGAGTGAAGCAGTGGGTAGATTTGAAATGTTGAGATCATGTTATGTTTCTCACAAAATGTCAGCCATGGGAAAGAGATCTGCACACACAAAGCCTTCCCCTTGAGGGTGGCCAGTAACAAAACACAATTTGCTTAAAGGCAAGCTGGTAAATTGCTATCTGCCAACCTCTCTAGCTGCTCAGGATTGTCAAAAGCACTGGTCTAGAACCTAGAGACTCTGAGTTCTAATCGTACCTTAGGCTTGAAGCCAGCTGAGTGACTTAGGCCAGTCATTCCATCTCAGCCTTAGGAAGGAGGCAATGGAAAACCACTTCCAAAAATGTTGCCAAGAAAACTGTAGAGACTTTTCTAGGCAGTTTTCAGCAGTCAAGAATGATTTGAAAGCACTATTTCAAAACAAAACTGGTTGGGCCTAGAGGCAAACTTGTGATTAGAAAGAGTGATAATTTGTTTTATTTATTTGATTTCATTTGTAACATGACAGCTTCCATTTAATTACAAGAATGTGAAAAAGTACAATTTATGGGACAGGTTTCTTATTGTCAGTCTGGGTATATCCATGAAATCCCTACGATAAATTAGGAGGATGCAGTATCAATCCATATAAAGGAAAACTGCTGTACCAGAAATTCCACTATATGATCATCTAAACTACTGTGATTTATGGCTAATGTCTAAATATTAAATAAAACCCATCAAGGGTTTAATAAGTACTCATTGTAGCCACCATCAGCCTGCCAAAGCATTCACAGGACATGACCTTTTAAGCTGCATGTTTATCAGTGATTTGAAAAGTGTTCTATACGTATAATAAAGTATAAACCCCATTTTTGGCTGTTCATTGAGGTCAAGAGAAGTTTCCCAAAATTGACTAATCCCTCAGATTCGTTTCTGATTCAGAATGAAAAAAGTCTTTTTGTTTAACTCTTCCCTTCTTCCACTGAGATTCTTTCCTTGTTAAGTACAGCAACTTCATGATGTAATGAGACTTATTTTGCTGTACTATGGTCTTAAATTCAGAAATTCAAGAACAATGTTGACAAATGTTTCTCAATTTGAAAAAATCTATGAAGACTGAAGCTGTGTCTAAGAAGTTTAATCTCAAGAGGCCAGAGTTTAAAAAAGGGGTTTATCCCAGAAAGAAATACAGTCATCCTAAACATTCTTAATTTGACACATTTCCACTGAAATCAATAACACTTAACTTGCATATATAATGTTTCAGCTGAGGCATAAATGTGAAAGTTAATAAAAAATGGGCGAACTATTTAGCAGATTAACTCAAAAAAGATCAATAAGCCTAATAATAGGGCATATTAATGTTAAAATAAGTCATTGATGGATTAGCTTAATTATAAATTAAGCGGGTTCCTTAGAAATTTTAGAACCTGAATAAAAAAGTAGAGGAAAAAATCTATATTACAGATTTTTCTGCTGTGCAGCCTAAAAAGACACTGTTGCAATATTCAGACTTGACTGTTTATACTTATTAGCTCTATTCATAAATTAATTAACTGTAGCCTTGGTAAATTGTCCAATTCAGCTCATGTTGTTCATGTATAGTATTGTGGATCTCAAAAATTGGGTTTCATGAACAGAGATATTGGAAAGTTGATCCTTTGCTTTTTGCAAAACAGAATAAGGTAAATGCTCATTTTTGGGGTTAAAATGCACCCTGATCTTAGTTCCAGAAAGTTCTCTTTGGAAGAGACATAGGAGGACCTATGGAACAGAAAACTCTGAAGAACCTGCACTAGACTAACAAAAAACCCAACAAACCAAACCAAGCCACTCTTTTTATGAGACTCAGTTGCTTCTTCTCACTACTGCTCAATCTAATTTTAGACCCAGGTTTGCCTTTTTTAATCTTGTTGTTTCCCAGAGAACTACCAAACTTGGTAGAAATTGGCTGAACCACAAGATTTTGGCATCTGAGATACAGTATATGCTCATGAATAATCGCAAGAAACTCCTTTTGCTTTAAGAAGGTGACAATAGAAGTGACTGGAAGATAATTTTGATAGAGAACATAGGTTTAACTGTCAAAACCTGGAATAAGAACAGCTGATCCACTTCACTAGGCAGCCTTCAGAGTGTGATGGAGGTCTTCCAGTAAAGTGGTAGCAGAGGGGCACCTCATATCTTCAGCCCCCATCTCATGTTTTTTAAGATAGGTTTAAGCATTCCTTCAGGAGAGTGGTGAAATCATGTTTAAATGTAGCTCACACAACAGCAGGACAATGGGAGAGTAGGGACAATTGTTTGGTTCAATGGGAGATCCCATTTCATCTTGCCACTCCTGCAGAATCCCACCTCTGCCGGCAATATGGCAACTATTTTTAAACAGAGGTTTGGTACTCTTCTGAAAGTGAAGTAAACCCATGTTGAAAAACAGCTGATGGGTGCCTTGAAAGGTATGCTCTGAAGTGGCAAAAAAGAGTGGGCTTTCTCCCAGTTTATCTCATGCCCCCCCCCCCCAAGTTTGGCTAGTGGCTGTTCAGATTGATCCAGATCTCTGACCTATGGATTGGTTGGTAAACCAGGATTGGTGATAGTGGTGGTATGTCAAAGCTTGGTTTGAAAGAGCCAGACTCTTAACAGAATAACAGAGTTGGAAGGGTCTTCTAGTGCAACCCCCTTCTCAAGCAGGAAACACTATAACATTTCAGACAAATGATTGTCCAATCTCTTCTTAAAAACTCCAGGTTGGAGCACCCAAAACTTCTGGAGAAAAAATCAATTCACTGATTAATTGTTCTAACTGCCAGAAAAATCTCCTTAGTTCTAGGTTGCTTCTCTCCTTGATTAGTTTCCATCCATTGCTTCTTGTCCTGCTTTTAGGTGCTTTGGAAAACAATTGGCTCCCTCTTCTTTATGGCAACCCTTGAGATATTGGAACACTGTTATTATGTCCCCCACCCCCCAGCCTTTTTTTTCATTAAACTAGACATACCCAATTCCTGCAATCATATGTTTTAGCTTTCAGTCCCCTAATCATCTTTGTTGCTTCTACTGCCCAAAGTTGAGTGTCCTTGGAAGGCAATGCCAGGGACTGGATAGGGTCTGGATGTATGAGCTTTACGTGTTAGGATTGTGACACAAACTGAATGGTGGATGGTGTGTGTTGGACTCCACCTATAGCAAAACTAACTGTTTAAAAAAGAAAATGCTATCTTAATACCAGCTGTAATAAAGATAAGTTTAAATTGCCTCAAATACAAGTTGAAAATGAACTGAGACAATGTCATGAGAACATGGCAGAGAAAAGAGATTGCCGGATCATGTTTGTGGTATGGTTAGGTACAAACGGGAAAAGGCCTCTTGGACACAATTATTTATTTTCATTTTTCTTTAGGGAATATGAAAATGTTGATTTGTTGTGGACTTTACAATATAAATAAGCCAGAAAAAGAAGGTGGAGTAAGTTGTGCAATATGCTTTAAGATCTGGTAGCACTGCATAAAAACGGGGGAATGTTCACCTACAGGGAGAGATGGGCTAGTTATGTCTAAGTATTTCATTATCGGAATATATTATTAAGATGAATTGATCACCTTCTCCTTCCAGCTAGCTTTGACTTCAACTCCCATCACCTTAAGGCAGCAAGATCAGTGGCTAGGGACTGAAAGCAGTCACAGCCCTGAAGAACACAGATATAGCCTATACTTTTAGTAGTGATTCAACCACTTCTTTCTTAGTGCATAAATGGAATTATAATGGAATAATATTGTAATCAGTAACCTGTTCCTAATTCTTGAACTCCTAATATAGAAAAAGATGCATTTTATCCTATCATTTTATTTTTTATAAGGAAGCGAATTTGCAAAATAGCTAATTCTCCTTCCATTCTTCCCTCCTTCCCTCCTTTTTTTTTTTTTTAAGGAAGGTATTTTTAATTAGAAAAGAATAAGTAAATCGTTTTCCAGCTTCAGTCCAATGCACTCCATCTGGGACATGGACAGATTTGTACATACCTTGGCATAAATTGTAGCAGTCCCTGGAATGTAAATCACAAACTATTGAAAAAGGCCAGGTGACCTATATTTAAAATATAACAGTCAGAGGAAGAAGAAACAGTTAAAAGTTCATTCTTCCCTAACCATAAATGTAACATAGGGCCAGGAGATTTTTCAATTCTCCAATGAAGAAATTGTATGGATTTATTCAGTAGCTTAAGATTTTTCCCACTGGTTAGAATCAATTAAGCTGGCAAAATCTATGTTAAATGACCACATTCCAGAATCTTTTCCATGGTTACATTAATTACCATTTTCTTCATTAAATCCATTAGGAATCCCAGATAGGCTGCACATTTAAGGCTAAAATGTGATTGTGGATCAGTATTTTTTGTGGACAAATATCCTGTACACCAAAAATTTATCTCTGTAATGTAGGATGGATAACTGAATTGAGTAATAGGAATATGATGCTAATGTAGCCTTATTTTCCCCCAGACAAGTTTATGAACATATGGAAGAGACGCAGGAAGCAGTTAAAATACAGTTACTAGACTTGAGTTGCAGATCTCTGGATAGCCACTAGATATCAGCAAAGAGAGGTTCTTAAATTTCTCTGCTGCCATCTAATGGTTGTAGAGGTCTTTTACAACTCAGGTTTAAAGGCCTAAATCCTTCAGTACAGGGAAAAGCCACCATACAATGTTTCTTATCTTGTAGTAACTGCTTGCTCATAAGAACTTATCTTTAAATTTTAAACAGATGGAATATACTGTGATTTAATGTAACAGTTATCCATCTTTTTCTTGGAAGTGTTACAGTGCTATTCTGTCTTATTATTATTATCCCCCTCCAAAAAATTGTGTTCAGCTTTCAACTGACATTGCTTCATTTGCTATACTCTTGGGTAGTAGTTTGCTACACATGGTCTGGAATACTGAGTTGAAGTGGTGTTTTATTCCAATACATTGTGTAAGAAAACACAGAGTTTTCCTTTTAAATTATCATTTTGTTTTCTTTTTCCTGTGTTTCTTGAAACAGAGTCTTCCAGCCTTCCCTCACTTTTCAAAGAACTCCAATGCAACACATCTGGAAAACTTAGTCTTGGGGAAGATTGCAGTAGCTGAGCTTTTCCCATTCAGAGGCCCAATCATTTGATATAGTTTTGTGAAACCTGGATACATTTCTAAAGTTATGTGAGGAAAATCTCTTACTTATTCCAAAAGATGCAAAACAAAACAAGGATAAAACAAAACACACTTCAAATCTTTGGTAGATGTTTATTCCTTCAATGAAGATCTTTTAAAAACATTCTGTTTTCTGTTAATATAGGGGCAGGGAAGAAAACTGTGAAGCAATTACATATAAAAGTATACCAGATGCAAACAGAGAAGTGCAACATGGCTTGCCATGTTTTTCAAATTAGTTTAATTTCTTCATCAGTAAGAAACAAAGAAGTATGTTGTAGTTCCAGCATCCCCTAAGGTGAACTTATTGAACCAACAAGGAAAAAGTAATAAAAGATGAGACAAAAGATTGCATTCTCCCAAAAACAGAAAACAAAAGAAACAGATACTGAATTAAGAATTGCACCAAGTATCACACCAAGGATGGTGTCTAGCAATAGTACAAGAAGTCAAGCTTTCAGAAAAATTCATCACTTGGGCTCACTCTTTCCTTTATAACTTCTACCCTCTTTGTCTGGGGCAAACAAATCCTTCCTCAAGTGTTGTGATTGGCAGTTCCGCAAAAATTTCCTGTGCTAGTGCCAAGCAACCTTTTTATGGTCACCTTAGTCAAAATGTTTTGCTCTGGAGGAAGGACAACTCAAAATAAGGCATCTGGACAAGTTGGCCCTCTAAATATTAGAACTGCTGTCTAGAATGGCTCTAAACTTTTATTCTGAGGACATTTTACAGTGTTGTGTCTAGAGGTCATGCTGACTAAAAGTGAAGAAGCAGCCCTTGCTAGAGAATATACTCCTGAATAATAGGATTGTTGAAAAATATATTTCTAAAGTGGTAGAGCCTCCCATTGAAAAGACAATGTTCAAAATACCATTGGATGCAGAATATGGGCTATCAATGAATGCTAATATGTATTTATGTATTGAAATAAAAACTAGATTTATTAGAAAAGACATGAGGATACAAAACCCTTTTTTGTCTTTAAAGTGCATCTTGAAAAAAGGAATTAAGGGGAAAGGAAGAGAAAACGTTTGCTTTGTCTCCTACACACAGTGACTAACATTTGGCCAGGTGAGAAATAGACACAAGAGGCAGTGTGTGAATACCCTGATCTAATCCTGGCCATTTGCCCTAGCTGTTGCAAGGTTCCTTGATGTAAAGAGATGATGGAATCTCTATCAACCATATAGTCTAGTATTACATAACTAATTAGGCTAAAATTAGGCAGTTTATGATTCAATGTGTTGTGTAATCACATTGAACATTCTGGAGGTTGGAGAAAACAGTGAGATTTTCTGGAGCACTATACATTTTGAAGTCTTGCTCACTCTTAATTTGAGAGTGTTTTTGGATTAAGCCTATAGCTTCATTTCTTCATCTTGGGTACTACTAAAAGACTAGTTTTGACACCTTGTACCCAGATCGATTTCCTTTCACCGGTTCTCTGTGTAAAATAAAATACTGTAAATTTGGTACACATGTAAATGCATAAACTCCAATCCAAGTCTTTGTGGATTCATAATATATTGTCAGTGTTTCAGAAAGACCTTGCTGATCATCAGATACAGGGCACAAAGCAAGGAATTTCTGAGGCTCTAGATAAGGGTGAGTATGGCTTCTAGCATCCCTCACGTTGGTCATGTTGACTGGGATGCAGAGAATTCTAATTCAGCAATATTTGAAGAGCTACAAGAGTATCAGTCTTGTGATTTAGATCAGATAGGAAACAAGGCTAGCTGATCTAATACTAGTCTATTGTAAGGCTACATTAACAATATCTTGCAAGCCTGAAAATATATTTCTCCCCATGCCCTTTACAGTCCCTTCTGAGCCACTTGCCCTGCTGCATTCCTACTCCGAGCTAATATGCCTTTTATCAGATTCTTCTTTTTGCTGACTCTCTTCTCCCTGTCTCCCAAGATCATCCCCACATTACATGCAGGTCTTTTATCTCTGCTTCAGATTGACATAACTCAAACTCAAGTTTGATGTCACCACAGTATTGGCCCCTCTTGGCAGCCCTATACCAGGGGTTCATTGCTACAGGCAGTGATGTTTTTCCTCACCATTTGAATTAAGTTACACACTAGAACTGTGCAGTCTATCACACTTTGTTGGCTCCCTCTGGGAACCACTTGCCTTAGGTTTTGATTGACTGGTGGTGGGTGGTGGTGGATGAGCTGAGATTTAAAATGGGTGGAGGTAGAAGTAAGTTTTGTGAGGCTACCTCCTTTTAAGCTAAATGAATAGCCTCAGTTCCTGTTTGCCAAACTTTCAAGAGTTCTGGCTGATGTTCATAAACTGAGTGAACCTTGGAACGAAGGCTCAGTTCAAAAGGGTTTGGAGTTCTGAAGTAAATATTGTGCTCAGCTCCAGTTGTGACATAAGGATGACAGAGTGAAATCAGGATACTGAAAGATAAATAGCCACACTACTTGTTGAACTTGCCAGCAATTTACCCTTTTCCTATCTTTCTTTTCTTTCCTGTGTTTTCTAAATAGAACTGGTAAACCAAATACTGCATTGCCTATGCAACATGCAATGTTAAGGTCCGTCACATTGAATACTCGCCATCTGTCATGCAGAGTGGCCTGTCAGAGCCTTAATAAACTTCTTCATCTTGTTGGCTGCCTGAAAGTACAAATGTGCTTATGTATGGGTGTGCGCGTGTGAAACCCCTGGCAGGCGGCCATCATAAATACATGGCTGGTGAGTTATGTTTGGCTTGTTGGATCATGAGCTGTCTGAGCCAAAAACAGAATATTTTTTTTTGTTTCTCATCCCCTCTTGTGAATGTATTTTCTTCATGTTGAGAACTGCCACTTTGTGCAACTGGAAAGAAAGACACCTGTTCATTTGCTTGTGTTCATTTTAACAAGTATTGGCCAGCTCCATCACATGTAAACAAGCTTAGGGAAGAGGTTTTAGGGAAGTGCACAACTAAGTGGCAATATCCTTGGCTGAGTTCAACAAATCAGCATTATGGTCACTTTTTGGATGTGAAAGATGTAGGAAATCTCAGGATGGTAGACTAAGAAATCATCATCATCACATCACACCTGGAATACTGCATCCACATTTGGTCACCACATTACAAAAAAGATGTTGAGACTTTGGAAAAAGTGCAAAGAAGAGCAACTAAGATGATTAAAGGCCTGGAGACGAAAACATATGAAGAACAGTTGCAGGATTTGGGTGTGGCTAATCTAGAGAAAGGTAGAACTAGGGGGAACATGATAGCAGTATTACAGTATTTGAGGGGCTGCCACAAAGAAGAGGGGGGTCAAACTATTTTCCAAATCAAGGAGAGAAGCAATCTGGAATTAAGGAAAAACTTCCTATCAGTGAGGACAATTAATCAATGGAACAGCTTGCCCTCAGAAGTTGTAGATGATTCATCACTGGAGAGAGAAGAAGAGACTGGACAGCCACTTGTCTGAAATGGTATAGGGTCTCCTACTTGAGGAGGGAGTTGGAATAGTCCCTTCCAGCTCTATTCTGATTTGAAAAAAAATCATCATCATCATTGTCGCCATCATCATCATCATCGATCTCAAGATCTGAAAATTGAAGTCAAAACTGGCATAAATGAAAACACAAAAGCTTGGATCGCACTTAGAAAATTTGTATATTGAAAAAAATTCCATGTGTCAATTACATATTGTTTAGAACTGCACATATATGCTATGCCAATACATTTGTGACCCCAGGTTCTTGGGAAAAACTTGATGCATATAAAGGCCAACACTGGCTAAAGGACTGGCAGCTGTGACTTTGCATTGTTGTGAACAGAGAAATAGATTAAATAATATTTAATTTATTAATAGAAGAGAAAGAACTAGAGAAAATCACAAAATACAAAGACTTGCCAATAGAAGTAGAAAAACTATGGCAAAAAAAGCAAAGGTAGTAGTAATAGTAACAGGGTACATCTTGGGTGCAATCCTAAAACATCTGGAGTAGCATTTGAACACCATTGGCTTTGACAAAATCACTGTGTATTGCAAAAAGCCACTTTATATGGAACAGCTTACATCCTGTGATGATACCTTTAACACCACCAAATAACATCTGCGTGATCCCAAGTGCTTGGGAAGGTCCTAATAGATGGCCAAAAATGTTAAATCCAGTCTAAACATCTGGCTGACTGGGCAACCAACCATAATAATGAAAATATAAGCTAGGAACAAAAAACTCATTTGGATATATTCATGAAATCACCTGGAGTAAAACTCAACCTGAAGGAGACTTTATCAGAGAGAACAAAATTGAGCAAGGAATGGAAATCCTTACCTTTTCTCTATATTTTCTTTCCCCACCTCTCCCATTCTGTTCCTCCCAACATCCTCTTCTTCCCACACTACACTTGTCTCTTTTGTATCCTCTCTAGCCCTATTCCTTGTCCTGGCCCCCTGCCTCGCCTCTGTAAAGGCTAATAATGGATTGGAGGGGGGAGATGTATTCCTATAGACAGGCATGCTGATTTGGGATTGCAAGTTCAGATAAGTATTCTGCTGAGTTCAGGTGACCTATAAGAAACCTAGTATTAAACCAGAATAAGCTTCTCTCCTGTTGTGTGAATCAGAAACTTAGGACTAAAACTGCTCTCAGCCCTATCAATGGAGCTGATAGAAGCTGTAATTCAAACAACTGATAAACACCAAGAAAAAGAGCCACTATTCCTTTAGTTTTAGCAGATCACATTGTAAAGTTGCAGTCAGCAGCTTTGCTGTGTGATGGACATTTCTATTCATGTACTGCAACAAGAGACAGCTATCCATAGGACATATTCAAATTCTGGTCCATTTTTGGGACTTCATGAGCACTCACAGATTTGCAACACTGAACTAGCAAAAAATAAAAAAATAAAAATCTCTGTTTTCTTCTAAAAATAGGGGACAGAATGGATATGTTAGGCCTCTGAGAACATTCTACATTTATTTGTCCTGCAAATTCCCTATCATAAAACAGGCTGAACATTTCAACACCACCCATTTCAGTGAGATCATTAAATCATCAGCCACAATCCCTGCAATCTTTAAAGTTGGGAAAAAATATAAAATATCGCTTCCATCTGCAAAAATATGATCTGCCCCTGTGCTACAATGTGAGGTAGGTAAGTGAATGGAGTGGGGTCTATTTAGATTCCCCTATTTTTCTGTGAAGATAAATGGTTTTGGTACATAGTCTTCCTTGTGTCTGTAGCACATGGTCACCTTGAAATAGATTTGAAACCTGCAGTTTAAAATTATCCCCTGGCTAACATTTCAAGGCTATGAAATGAAAAGAGAGCAAGAAAAAAAGAGCACAGAGCTTCAAACAGATAAACAAACTGTTCAACAAAGCTCAAGTCAATTAGAGCAAGGCTGGAAGCCAACTTACTGCTACTAGCTACACTATGGACTGGTACACAGAGGATGCCACAAACAGAGATATTAACACATTCTGGCAATTGCTTAGCTTAACAAATATTCACAGAGTTTTGAATGTAATGCAGACCACAGATTTAGAAGGCGTGTTATTCTTGCTTCAAGTTGCTTATACATAATCAGCATTCTCAAGTGCTTCAATATTTGATGCCTTAGATCAAGATGTGTCTAACCTTGGCAACTTTAAGACTTGTAGACTTCATCTCCCAGCATTTCCCAGCCACCCATGCTGGCTGGGGACTTTTGGGAGTTGAAGTCCACAAGTCTTAAAGTTGCAAGGTTGGACACAATTGCCTTAGACCGATGGACTATTGAATGAATGAATGTTTTTTTTAAAATCAGTATGAATAAATATAGCAAAAAAGTGTTTCCTTTCCTGTTCTCAGGTACATAAGGATCTGAGAGAAAAATAGTTTCCCACTAATCAGTTTTAAAGCTCCTATTATGATAAAAAAATAAAGCTTCATTTGAGACAAGGTCAAATGCTGATGACTTTCTTTGACGCACACTTATAGATTTCTTGGCAATAATAAATCTCAGTTTGCTACTGCCTTCTTGTGAGATTTTGATTCTTTGATTTTTGTGGGTTTTATTTTGCCTTAGGATTCTAGTATTTGATAAACAATTAAGATAGACAATCATCCTAAATCTAACCCAACAGTTATTTTGTGGTACAATGACGTTCTATATATTCAGAATATCTCTATTTCCTTGTCGCTATGTTGACTAAAATGTAACATTTACATTTCAAAATATTAATTGGAGGATTTTGCTAAAATAGTGTTTGGAATTCAATTTTCTTAGATAGAACACTCACACAGAAGTATCGGAATAAATCATTATGAATAAATCATTACGTGCAGGAATGTGTTTTCACAATCATATTTTTCAGCTGAATTTCTCTTTTTTCTGAATTTGTGCATGACTTTCCAAATCTGTCTGTCTTTCTATCTCTGTATCTCTATCATTGTGCAATGAGTTAGCCATAGAAGTGATGCTGACTTGAGTAGATTTACTCTACTCATCTTTCCTTCCCCATTTTTCCTTTGTAGTAGCTTGCTCATGCAAACACATGTGTGCATACACAAATACACAAACATACATACACAAACACACATATATATGTCTACCTTGATACAGATGATATTTGCCCATAGCCAGACTGTACCATAGTTCAGTAAACTATTTCAAAAAGCAGTTCAGTGTGAACAATCAAATGAAAAATTAGTTGAATCAAAAACAAAGATTAACCATGATTTTAAAAACATGCTTTATAACTGATTCCTATTATCTCTTCTAAATTTTGTTTTAATAGTTTAATTACTTTATATTGTAAATGTTTGGGGAAAAAGCAATCGAAAACAGAATGCCCATCTGACTTCATGGGGCTTCAACCTATGTGACCATTTCAAATGCATTAAAAACAAAATATTGTTTGACTGTTTCTAACCAAACTGTATTAGCCATAAATGACATGTGGCAATTTAGGAAAATAAGAATGCAGTTACCAAAAAGCAAACAAACGGGAAATAATGAGTGCTATAATAATTGAGCTAATTTTCCTTCTTTTTACATTTATAAATACATAGATAGTTAGGGCCCATAAGGCCAATCACAATACATTTTATTAATTAATACTTTTCAATTTGTTACTGTACTTAGGAATGTTCAGTGTTCATATGAGTAAGGATGTAAGGATGTATTTAGAAAAAAATGGCAGCCAATTCAAACTTTTAATATAATTTATATACTAAATTACCAGTGGAACTCAACTTTTTCTATGGGGTATGAAAACATCAAAATTATTTTGATATATGATCTACGATTTCCTCTATTGCTGACTTCCCCTGCTTTGCCCCTATAGTCTGAACTGTTTCTGGCAATGCTTTGATTTCTTTGCCTTGGGTAGTAGACCTTTGCAGTTCTTCCAATTCTGCTTCTGTGAATACTTTATTTTGTCTTATAAATTGATGCTGCTCTGATAGCCTCTGCTCTGTTATTTCTTATTTTAGATGTTCTTTCCAGAACTGGTGCATAATTTTCAAATATCCTCTTCTTGCTGTACTTGGTTTGTAATAATGGACTATTGTTTCTCTGTTTTCAATCTTTTTATATTTACAATGGGTAAACACTGGTCCTGGGGCTCAGTCAACAATCCTGATTCCTGTAGTCCATTTGTCATCAGGTGTTCAGGAACTCCAACACTTAATTTGGTTCTTGTTGACCTGGGCAACAATGGATCCAGTATAGGTTTCTGCAAATCACATCTCACCATGTTGTTTATCAAAGAGACACCCTTCATCTGGCTCCTCTGATGAGGCCTGTTCAGTATGATTGAACCTCTAATATAGTTCTCTTCTTCCTCAAAGCATACAAACCCCACAGCCATATCAAGTAGCGTCTCAATGGGGAATTATTATTATTATTATGCTTTAATACAACTACGAGAAGAAAAAATAAAATAAAACAATTAAAAAACACAAAAAACAATATAAAAAACAAAATTAACAAGAGAAAAATGCTAAATCAAATACTGAAGGAAATCCAACAATAATTGTGTCTATATTAAAGACTGCTACAACTTGTTTTATAAGCAACTGATTTAATCCTGACTATACAAACTCCTATTGTCCAACTTGAAATTAAATTTTTCCATGGGAAGGATTCTTATTTCCAAAATTTTATTTCAACTTTATCTGCATTTGTAACTTGCTAAAATTATAATTTTAATAACTATTTTGCTGTTTATTAAAAAAAAAAAGTTCTTAAACTTGTTCCACTTACTTAAAATGTTCTTTTTAGATTTAGGATAAGTACAATGAAATAGATCCTCAAATAAGATAGTTTACAAACAAAAGTGATATTTAAGGAGGACATATATTTGGAAGAATATATTTAATCTCAATGGAGTAGAATCAGAAATCAACATTGTATGATTAGTTGTCTTTTGAAAATAAAAATACTAGCAGCACATGTGAGCATATTCAGGAACAATTTTGTTATTCTGAATCTTGTGTTCCCATAGATTACATTTATTATACCACATTAGATTTAGAAGAGGTCTACTGTGACCTTCTCAGAACAATCCTGAGAAACTTAGCAATGCTTTGGCACTTGAAGCAGATGTGTTTGTCATGAAGAATGCTGAGTTTGATTTTTTTTTAGGAAAAGGAACGTCCATCCATTGAACACTGTGGGCTGACATGGACTGCCACCACATGGCCTTTGGGAGAACAGAACAAAAGTACTTTCTAATTGAGAAAAAGGGTCCACAATTCTGTGTTCCTTAATCATCAGCAAGTTATTTTATTCACTGATTTTATTTTTTTTCCTGTTTTTCCATTTAGATTTCATACTAGTTAAAAGAAGGAGACAGCCCCAATTATATGGATTGCAGACTGAAAAGACAAGACACACAAAAGAAAGGAAATTGAGGAAGCAACTCAGTTCTTCAAGACAGCTTGAGGCTTTGATATTTATATATAGATTGTGCTTAAAAAATAATTGCTGAGTTATCTGTTAACTGTCATGTGCTTGTCATAGGAATATTCTTTGAAAAGGGAGAGCAGAATGAAGTACCAAGTAGGATTTAACATCAGAAATGAATCATGTTAACCTGATCTAAAGTCAGGTTGGGCAGCCCACAAAATGTTTATTGAAATGTACAAGCTACTGTATTTTTACAACTGAAAGTAATGAACATAATGATTCATCTTATTATTTTCTCTACAATAATAATGCTGTGAAGTGGGTTGGGCTGAAGGACAATGATGGCCCAATGTCAGCCAAAAAGGACTAGAGCTCATAGTCTCTTCGTTTCTATTTAACACTTTAACACAGGATTTCCCAACCTTAGCAGTATTAAGATGTGTTTCCCCAGCCAACACCATTGCCCTAACCACTATGCCAAACTGGTTCTCAGTTGCATTAATGCTGTAGTGGTGCTTCCTATAGTTGAAAATCAAAAGTTTTTAGAAAAGCGAATTCACTTGAAAAGAAATTTTCAGATGGATGGTCTACTCCAGAGTAGATGGTTCTTTCCAAATGGTCTGGGTTCAGCTAGTTTGCAAAACCTACTTTGCAGACCCTAATGACCTTCAAGCCATTTCTTTTTTCCCTGAAAATTTTTACTCTTTTCTTAGGTTTGCTCACCAAATAGCTGCCACTGGAAAGAAGGTTGCTCTTATCACCCAATGGGTAACTTATAGAAGTTTTAAGTTCTAGTTGCCATTTTATTGTTTTTATATTAATTATTTTGGGATTTTATCCTTTGTATACTGCCCAGAGTCACAAAGATTTTGTCAGGTGGCCATATAAATACAAAAATAAATCAATACATCTTTCTCAAGTCTTAGATTAGGTCTAACATTTTAAGCATCTATTCTACTGGGAATGCCTTGATTGATTTTGATCCTAGACCACTTACAATTTTAGTAAAGCCTGCAAGCCAGGAAGTATTTTTTTTATTGTATGTCAAGATAGAAATGCTAATATCTTTTGTGATTTTAAAAAGTTAGTTTTCCTTTATTGAAAAATAAATTTCTTCCAAAAATTTTGGAAAAGAAATGGTGAACTAAAGATGGTTCCACTTTTACAAGTGTAGCATGTACACTAAAATAATGCCTCTCTAGACAAGGAGAGCATTTGAGATTGCCTACAAGTTCTCCATACAGTTGCTTCTCATGAGGAGACTGCAAGGCAGCAGTCTGCAATAGTTTAGAGCTCTGGGAAACAAAGGAATAACTATTTTGCTCAATCCATGGTTGACACCTTCAAAAGAACACTAGATTTACACACTTTCTTTTCTAAACCTTTCGGAAATTGCTTGTTAGACTTCTGGTATTCTGTCACGGTGAGACGGGATGCAGGAAGGCAGAGCTCTGCCTCCTGAGCCCAATTTTGCCCTGTTGAGGGCCCTGGAAAGGGCCTAAAGTTGCCCCGAAGAGGCAATGAAGGCGGGGTGCCTTGTCGATCATGAAGAGACGGTGGTCTCTCTGTTCGATCCAAGGAAAGCCCTCTAAACCAGCAAGGAAAAGACCAGCCACACCTCTGCGGCCGGCGATTAGCTGCTGACAACCGAACAACAAAAGCTTTAATTAGCACACTGAAAGCAGCATGTTTGGACTGGGTCAGAATATTGATCTTTTCTTTACTATTTTACAACTGAATTTCCTGGAAAGGCTCCCAAGAAGCTTAAAACTTCCAGATGTAAATGGAAGCGGCATTTAAATTTGTTTATAGGGGACAGAAATACACAATACTGAAGTGAAAGTAATACAAAGCTACAGTTTTGATAAATCTAAGAACTAAGATAAATTGTTAAGATTTTATCTTTGGAAAAAAAATTTATTGAGGGTAAAATATAAGAAATATAAGAAATCAATCCTTTGCTTTTAAGAGTGGAAAATGGACTTTGAATGACATCTAGTGGTGGATTTGAGTACAGCACTATAACTAGCTCCTTGGCTGCTTGGTGAATTTCAGCTTAAGGGAGAACAGCTGGCAATAAAGGAAAATTTTTTGACATATTTATCATCCTGACCTTTTTGGACTATAAATACCTACTGAGCTTGGACTTTTAATCTCAAGAGCTAGTGGGAAGAAAAATTTGACTTTTGAATATGTCTGGCTGCAGGGAAGTTGAACATTTTGAACACTTGGAACATTGTGGATTACAACCTTGCCTAATTGATAATTTTCAGGATATTTGAGAAAAGGATTATATAAAATATTGCTATTAGGACTGGATTATAAAAGCTATATATAAAGACCAGAAAACTAGAGGAAATTCTGTTCCACTCTTACTGAAACTGGTGATACTAGAGGATTGATGCCTCAAGAAAAAACAAGAAGGAAATACTCTCTGTGCTACAGCAAAATCATCAAACAATTCTTGCACACAAAGAGAACATAAAAAAGCCCATAATAAGACTAAAAATAATCTAGATGACATAAAGGACCAAATCTTTAAACTGAAGCTAGTAACTGAAAAGCTCCCAGACAATGACTATAAAGTATGAACAAGTAAATCAGAAATCAGAGGGTGAAGCAGAAGAAATGAACCTAGAGATGGAGGAGATAAGAGAATGGAAATATGGATTGCCATACACAAATAAAATACTCCAAGACCTACCTATAACAATGAAAATACAAAAGACCCTTTACTCCTTTCTCCAAAATACACCTGATGACAAGGAAGAAGATTCTAGAAAATGGAACATAGAGCAGACAGGGGAAATGTCTAGGTGGAGTTCCCAAATACTCTACTTATATTGTCTTTCTCATGCCAAGCAGCTTGCACAAAAAATAGAAAGGAAAATCTTGGATGATTTAATTGCCCTGGCCTGGAAAACTTCTTGGCAAAGAAAGAAAGCGAGAGTTAGACTTAAAAAACAGAGAATTTGATCCACCAGAATGGGCACTATCTGTTTAATATACTTGTTTGAATATGATTAAAAGAACGGATGACCCTTAGATATAACTAGATTTTTATAATGGAAGATATGTTTTAGAATTAAAATAGCATTTTTTTTCTTTTCATATGGGAAATTTGAAACTAAGAGGAGGATTGGTATGAATATTTTTTTTTAATTATATAAATGTAATTAATATTGAGAAAATTATAACTGACAAAGATACTTTAAATACTTATGGGAAATCAAACTTTAATAAGAGCATGAAAAACAGGATATTGACATGAATTGATATTATTGTTAATTCTATTTTACCTTTGTATTTTTTAAAATAAAATTATTATTTTAAAGAAAAAGAGATAAATTGCATCCAAGCATGAGATCCCATATCAGATAAATAAGGAGGAGGAGAAGGCAATGATTGCATTAAGCCTCTCTGAATTTCACCTTGATCTCATACTTCTTTTTGGGACAGAGTTTTTATATAATTTAATTCACACACTGATTGGCTTCTGTATAATCCTCATTACAGTGATACCATTCTGTTTATTACAGTCCTTGGCCAAAACAAAGATTATTTATTTTGTCTGTCTGGTATTCTTGTTCTAAATTGACTTTCTTGTCCTTGTCATAACCGTGAGTTGCTTTGTAGCATAAGCCACACAGGTTTCATGACAATGATATCTATGAAAATGAATGACTACTTTTTAAATTACACTGTTCAACAGACATTAAATAAATGAGCAAATATTTTACAGTGCCCAATTACACCATTGGAAAAGTAAGGACTTCAAAGCTATTTGCAGAAAAAGAACAAGCAGTTTTGGTTCAACTCTAGCATAAAAAGAAACAGAAGACAACAAACAGAAATTCCTGAATTTGTCATTTTTAGTCTGAAATGGTTCTTCTTGAAAGAGCTTCTTGATTCATTCAAACTCAGATTTCCTGTCACCATCATAGATAAAATTCAGGGATACTGTGAAGGTTGTAAATGCGAGGATCAGTCATAAATCACTTTTTTCAGCAACTGTTCTAACTTTGAACAGTTGTTAAACAAATAATCCTCAGTCGAGGATCATTTGATGTCCTGGAAAACTGAGAGATCAATATACCTCTTTCTCTTCTGTTGTACCATAGAGGCTTGCCCAATTGGAAGTACTATAAAACAGCGCTGGAACAATCTCCCCAGAACATTAATGAAGCTTTACTGAAGTAATTACAGAAGCTAAAAAAGCTTTTTTTTTTTTAATACCACCACCTGCCTTGAAAATACTCTCATCCAAAGTTGGAGAGGTAGACAAAAAAGACTATATCTGGGCATACTCCAGCAGTTCAGATTGAGAAGCAAAAGGTTTTGTCATGGTACGTCAGAAGTGGTAGCCTTTCTTCTCATCCAGAAATCTGTTCAAATTGCTGATCATTTCCACATATAATGGCAGCCCTAATGGGTTTACTTTGAGGTAAGAAGGACTGCTAGCTTCCCTGGCCATGCACATCTGAAAGCTAGCAGATGTTGAAGTTAGCCATCTGTAGTTTTGCTAGCTGAACTGAAAGGTGTGTGTGCTTGCAGCGATCTGGCTGCTGGGATTGACCAGAAGTGTGCTGGAGGCAAGCTAAACTGGAAATAGTAATTCTTCAAGAAATATGGCCCTTTTTCTTGCAAGCATAACATTCTGCATTCTGGAATTGTCACTCATTGTGCTTATGTTATTCACCATAACCCTAGCAGGCCCATGAATAATTAGGCTTCTGTGAGCTGGCTGAAAAAAGTTCTGATTACTTCTCATCTTGAAGCATGAGCACACTGGAAAAATCTCTATGACAGATTTCTTTCCCGTGTTGTGGTGCAGCTTCTGTTGCCAAAACCTTTCCCTGTGCTGCAGCGAGGGTCAGATCTGGTTCAAGAAGGAGGCAGTGGTGGACTGCTTCTTCTTTAATCCACAAATAAAACAACCACAAAGCAGGCCCTCTCTCAAGTCACAGAATATAGCAAAGTGCCAGGGTTGATTCTAATAATCTCTTCTGCTTTCTTTTGGGTTTTTCTTAAAAGCATTCAACTTTTGTACCATGGACAAAGATGTGCCTCCAGCAGAGCAACAGTTTCAGCAGCCTTGGAGCTTGGTGTATCTGGCCCAGTAAGTCAGTGAACATTAACTATTTGTTTTTTCCTTCACAGGCCACCAAAAAGTCGTGTTTTTGGTTTCAGGTCTCTTAATGTTACTAATTGTTACCACTTAAGAGAACCAGATTAGTCTAGTGGTTAAGGCTGGACAGCTTTGGGCCAGTCACTTTTCCTCAGCCCAACCCACTTCACAGGGTTGTTGTTGTGGGGAAAAGAGGAAGAAGAAGGTATATTGGAAATGTTTGCCACCTTGAGTTATTTGTGAAAATAATAAAGGCAGGATACAAATCAATCAATAAATTCTCAGGGGCAGTGGAGAAGAAGATCAAGGGGAGGCCCAGTCCTTGATATCTGCTACAACAGCAACAAAACTCCTTTGCCAGTGAAAAACACATTTTTGTCCTCATACTATACTGTACTTTTTTGTCAGAGGCACCAAAGCACTTTTGTGGTGAAAGGATTAAACAGCGAACCACTGTTGCCCAGGGGATACCCAGTTGGGGGTTCCTTTCATGCCCCTGTTAATGAGCCCATCAAAGTGGTACCTATTTATCTATTTTGCGTGCTTCAAACTTCTAGGTCAGCAAGAGCTGGAGCAAATGATGGGAACTTACTCTGTCACCAGTGGTGGGATTCAAATATGTGAACAACCAGTTCTCTGTGTGGATGCTGCTTCCAGAAGTCCATTCTGGGCCTGGGCAACAAAAAATTAGCTACCGGTTCTGCCAAAGTGGTGCAAACTGGCTGAATCCCACCACTGTCTGTCACACAGAAGCACTCGGGCTTCAAAATCATCAACCCAGCATTCTAACCATTCTAACCACATGAGAAATAAATCAAACCTTCCCTGAATCCATTAACTATAGTATTCCAGCCTTCACTACCATCATCTTAATGCTACATAAGCTTAGCTCTTCTCATAGAATACAACATTTTCCATGTTATTGCCAATGCCAGAGCAAATGTCTTGAACTTGAATTAGATATCCATGATGCATTAACTCAACATGAAAGCATTTACAGATATCAACAATTGCTTGCCAATTCACCTTGTGGTCCAGGATTGTAGACAAATATTCTGAAACACCCACACGGACAAACTCACACAAGATAGCAAACAACAATGTTGCAATGTTTTACTGACTACAGATTGTTCAACAAATAAGTTTGATCCAGGAAGCACTCAAGGTCATTTTAAGTTGTCAGGATGATGAAGTAAGATCATTATGAAAGACAGAAGCATCTGGAGAACACCAGAGTAAGAAAGTCTGCTTTGGTAGATAGGAAATGAAATACAATAATTCTCATATTATTACTACATAATCTGGAGCTGAAGTTTGTTTATGTAATAATTTCTGAATATAATGTTTCTGCCATTCAGCCCAGGCAGATGTGGCCTTCAAATCAATTTCAAATTCTTCCAAGCTTAAATTCAGGAAGTATTGGACTACATTCTGTTGCATGTTCAGCTATGGAAGTTTACTTCTGCAGCCCAATCTATTCTCAGGGGTGTGTGAAAGAGGAAATATAAGGAAACCGCTCTATGTATGCCACTTTGAGCTTCAGGGTATAAAATACTTAGACAACAATGAACATGAAAAATTAAAATTTATAGCCAAAATATTTCTGGAACTTAGAACTTAAGTTTCATTGTATTATATTAATCTGATAGGACCTAGCTATTAACAGATTTCCTTAATAATAACAACATTGTGTAATTGTGATGGGAGTGTGTTGTTTTATGTATAGTGAACATTTGCTCAATTAAATGTTCTGTAGAACCAGAACACTTGTCCACAAATCTCTGCATTTTCAAAATAAGGATATTGACCCATTTCAGGTTTAAGATTTTTTTTTTACAGATCATCATAGCATATTCTATATATTTATTGTTGGATTGATATCATTGATTTCCCCATAACCCTAATCCTTCTTCATCATATGGATGTTATAGGATACATATTAAGAATATGCAGCCCACCAAGCATTTTTAAAAAAGTATTAAATTCACCGCAACCATTTCCACTGCCCTGAAAGATGCATTGCTGCATCACTATCACTGTTAGCTCCAACACTGGTTCTCCTCTGTGGCTATCAAACCACTGATCAGAAGACCAGCTATTCCTTTAAGTTTATCCGTGTAGCCATTTCCCCAGTCTAGTCCAAACTGTCATCATAAGAACAGATTTTTCTGCTGTGCATGAGGTCTTTGTGTGTGATTGTGTGCCTTTGTGTCAGGGAAGTCCCTGCAGTTTTCCTGGGAAGATTTAGGAAGTGGTTTGCTATGCCTGCTTCCTATGGCTGAGAAAGAGGGACTGGCCCAAGCTCACTCATCTTTATGCTTGAAATAGAAGACAGTCTCCTGGTCTTCAATCTGATGTCTCAACAACTGTACCACACTGGCTCTTGTGCATGAGGCCAGCCCTGATTAAAACCAGTTACCCAAAGTAAGGCTAAAAGCTTCTCCCCAAAGTCAGAGGTCCCAACCTTTTGGGCACCAGTGACCAGTTCCATGGAGAAAGGTTTTTCCGTGGACTGAAGGGGGTGTGGTTTTGTGTTCTGCTGCATCCTGTGGATGGGGCTTTCCTTGTTTGTGCGGACCGGTTGCTGGCATGCTACAGCTTTGTACTGGACCATGGACCGGGGGTTGGGGACCCCTGCCTTCAGTCGCATTGTTCCCTTTTAAACACAAAAGTATAGATGTCCATGGAGATTCTTAGTTACCCAGGTCATGGATGTCCCAAAGATGCTTTTTCATAAGGCAACTGGACTTTCTTGTTTTCTTCGAAGACATTTCACTTCTCATCCAAGAAGCTTCTTCAGCTCTGACTTCCATTCCCCACCATCCAGTCAGAGCTAAAGAAGCTTTTTGGATGAGAAGTGAAATGTTTTCAAAGAAAAACAGTTGCCTCATAAAAAAGCATCTTTGGGACAAGAGTGTAGAAAACAAGCAAATGAAAATCTTTCAAAAATCCTGGAGCACCAGGGAAATACCCGAGGATTGGAAAAGGGCTAATGTGTTTCCCATCTTCAAGAAAGGAAAAAAAAAACAGACCCAGGAAACCACAGACCAATCAATACCTGAGAAGATCCTAGAAAAGATAATTAAAAAAAAGATCTGTGAACAACTAGAAGCAAACAAAGTTATAACTGGTAGCCCAGCATCGGTTTGTTAAAAACAGATCATGCCAAACCAATCTTATTTTATTCTTTGATAAAGTGACTAAACTAGTAGACCAGCGAAATGCTGTGGAAGTAACATACTTAGATTTCAGTAAGGCATTTGATAAACTGAACCACAACCTACTTCTTGGTAAGCTAGAAAAAGGTGGAATAGACAACATCACCACCAGATGGATCTGTAGCTGGCTGGCAAACCGTACTCAAGGAGTAGACCTCTATGGCACTACGTCCACATGGAGAGAAGTAAGCAATGGGGTACTACAAGGTTCCGTCTTAGACCCAGTATTCTTCAATATCTTCATAAATGACTTAGATGAAGGAATTGAAGGAGAACTCATCAAATTTGCAGATGATCCCAAATTGGCAGGAGTAGCCAACATCCCACAAACTCAGGATCCAAAAAGATCTTGACAAACTTGAACAATCGGCCCTAGCCAACAAAATAAGTTTCAATGTGGAGAAAAGCAAATCTTTACATTTAGGCAGGAAAAATCAAAGGTACAAGTACAGATTAGGCAAGACCTGGTTTAAAAACAGTAACTTTGAGAGGGACCTTGGAGTCCTAGTGGATGATCACTTGACTATGAGCCAGCAGTGTGCAGCAGTAGCCAAAAAAGCTAATACAATCCTGGGTTGCATAAACAGAGGCATAGAATCAAGATCATGCAAAGTATTAGTATCAATTTATACAACCCTAGTAAGACCATACCTGGAATACTGCAGCCAATTTTGGTCACCATATCACAAAAAAATGTTGAGAGTTTGGAAAAAAAATTCGGAGAAGAGCAACTAAGATGATCAAAGGCCTGGAGACTAAAACATACGAAGAACAGCTGCAGGACTTGGGTTTGGCTAGTCTAAAGAAAAGAAGAAATAGGGGAGACATGATAGCAGTATTCCAGTATTTGAGGGGCAGCCACAAAGAAGAGGAGGTCACGTTATTCTCCAAAGCACCAGGGAGCAGGACAAGAAACAATGGTTGGAAATCAAAGAGAGAAGCAACCTGGAATTAAGGAGAAACTTCCTAACAGTGAGGACAATTAACTAGTAGAACAGCTTGCCTCCAAAAATCATGGGCGCTCCATCACTGGAGATTTTTAAGAAGAGGCTAGACAGTCACTTGTCTGAGATGGTATAGGTTCTCCTGCTGGAGCAGGGGGGCTGAACTAGAAGACCTCTAAGGTCCCTTCCAGCTCTATTCAATTCTAAAATTCTGCTGGTGCCAACTGTGGGGTTTGATTGTTTAATAAGTGCTGCTTGATAGAACAACATTGGAGACTTTGAAAGCTGTGCGGGCTTCTCACCTCTGTATGTTAATAGGAGATAAGAGGGACAATTTATCCCCAGAATTGACTTGGACTTACTTCCACAATGGATCAATTTGGTAATGAGGATTTGGAAGTCTTTCCTCCCCTTAAATCTAAGTTTTGATCTTAGAATTAAAGATATTGTATGATGGCAAATAATCATGTTCTTTTTTATTTAACGATTGGAATGTTCCAAAATTAACAGAAATGTAATATCTTTAATTGAAAAAACAGATGCTACTTTGTTGAAGAGCCTGTTTAATATTAACATACAGATCTTGCAGTTAAGACATGCAGCTACAAGGGAGGCACTAATGCACAATACAGACATATGTTAATAAATACCCATACTGTATGTAAACCTATATACTTACCAATGCCCTGCATGGGGAAGATCTGAAGACCAGTCACATTATGACACATGTTAATATGTCAAACTCTGCAGAATCAAACAAGCCATTATTTGGGTTATATTAGTTTACACAGATGGGATCTATTTGGCAAATTATGAAAGAGTTTGTTAAGCTTTTTACCAGTCTGTTTCTTTTCAAATGAAACAATATTTCAATTAGAACTATTTATTCCATCTTTTACAAAACCAGAGATACAAATTTTATTAGTATCTATCTAGTTTCTTGTCCTTTTTCAACACAGTATAAAGGCAGACATATCACCCCATTGACCAGACATTCAAAACATAGTAAAAGGGGAGAAGTTTATGGCACAATTCTATAATGCTGATTTTTAAAATGGTGATAAAAGTTTTGAATTGTGAGAATGTATTTTATCATGAATATAATATATCTAACCCTTAAACACAAAAGTCCACCAAGCTCAGATGAGTAACCATCTATCCCAGTTTAGGCTTACCCTGAAAGAGCGTCCCTAATTTGCACCTGAGAGCAAAGAAGTAGATTTATCTCTGTCAGATTTAATAGTAGAAGCATGCTACAAAAGAAATCTAGAGAGTGAGTCTAAGCATACTGTAGCTGCTGCTAGGAATGAAAGAACACTGAGACCCATATAAAGAAAAAATCAGGTTGGCTGGAACTGAGGGACCAAATTTGGTTGTCCCTCTCCTTGTGTAATTTGAACACTTTGGTAAAGCAGCAAGAAATGATAACATCAATACCACTGTCACCATTTCTCTCCCGAGAAAGCAAGCATTATGCACACATAGTGATTATAATATATATTGGTATAATATATTTGTAGTAGTCATACACAAGACTCTTTACTTAAATGTCTCTATAAACAGGTAGTGCTCAAGTAACAACCATTCATTTAGTGACCATTTGAAGTTACAATGGCACTGAGAAAAGTGACTTACAGCTGGTCCTCACGCTAACAACAGTCACAGCATCCTCCCGATCTCAAGATCAGAATTCAGATGCTTGCAACTGGTGTGAATTTATGATAGTTGGAGCATCCCTGGATCATGTGTCCATCATTTGCAATCTTCCCAGATAGCTTCCAACAAACAAAGTCAATGGGGGAAGCTGGATTCACTTAACATGCTTCCAAAGACACTGGCAGGTGTACTAATATAAATAAGCAAAATAACAGTAACAGTTAACAGAGTTGGAAGGCACCTTGGAGTCTTCTAGTCCAACTGATTTGTATGATTCATTTAACAACTGCAGTGATTTGTTTAATTATGGTGGCATAGAAGGTGGTAAAATCAGATGCAACTCACTTAACAATCATTTTCTTTAGAAACAGAGATTCTGGTCCCAATTATGATCCTGTGTTTTTTTCTTTCTTTTGTAAACATGCTTCCAAAGACATTGGTAGCTACACTGATAGAAATAAGCAAAGTGATTCATTTATGGTGTTCCATTGTCATCTGCACTTTCCATGTAAGCCTGAATAAAGGTAAGAAATTTTGATCAGAGAAACACATTCAACATTTCTTTAATTTCTTTTTAACAGAAAGAAAGCATGTGGTTTATTAATGCAAACATAATATTTTCTTGAGATCTTTGAGGAAGGCAAGTGGATGAATATCCAGTACCAAAATTCCATTGTTGTTTTTTCTTTAGCCAATTTGATTTTATCATGGATATTAATTGATGTTAGATGAATCCAAACAGCATAAAATCAGACTACTCACAACCATCTGCGATTCTCAAAAATGAGAAATGTTCTCTGATGGCATTTCAGTCTGTTATGTTATTAAATTAGATCTGTTTAAGAAGACTCCAGTGAACTCAACTTGCATTTCATTTTCAGTAGTATCTTGGACAAAGAATGACTTTAGTAGTAACCACACTATCAAATACTCAGATATAGCCAATAGTTTTATTTCTTTATTGCAGAAAAGCTATCCAAATCATGTAATGAAAATAATGAACATGATGCATATTGTAACTCCAGCTCTTCTGTTTCTTCTTTCTTCTTTTGAAAAATATAGAATTGAATATATTTCATCTGCATCTCATCCTATATTTAAGCCAGTGCTCCATTTTCAGGTTTCTCTGGATAAAAGTTAGCTGTTAAATAAGCTTTCCTTCCATAACCATAGTGAAAGTAATCTCCAATCTTTAAAGAACCTCATGAGTTACTAGCTGTTTTCCAGACAAAATATTGACCATTAATGCTCTGAAGATAAGATTTTACCCAACTGCTAATTTCTCCCCTGTCATCTTTATAGTCCAAGAAACTAGGGAATGTCCTTCTGAGATGTTTGCTATGCCTTTCTTCCTTCTGAAAGCTTATCCACCTCTTCTGCCTAGTCTGCTGCTTTCCCTCCTGTCTCCCAAGGTCATTCCCTCATTACACTAAGATCCAGATTATATTACAATATCTAACATATAGGTTTTTATGTTAAAAAATTGCAACCACAGGATGTTCAAACCAGATGAAGAGAATGATAGAAAGAGAGAAGATATGTGTAAGTAGTGGCTTCATCATTAACTTCTTCTTCTTGTGCCATATCCGTTATCGGATGTTGGCGATCATGTTGTTCATCATTATGGGAATTACTAAATGGGAAATGAACAAACCAAACAAAGATCATTTTCCTATAGATGTATCTTTAAAGGAAGGAACAGAAAATATCTAATGGGACATTGAAATATAGTGCTTGTTTGTCTGTCTTGTTTTGTTAACAGAAAGATTAACAAATTGATTGCTGTTCCGCAAAGTGCTTCTAAACAAGGTATTTGAGGGGGAAAGAGGAAAACAAACACCACTAAAGACGTCATCCTCGTGAGCTGTGTTGAAATTCTGGGAACTTTTATTCACAACAACCCCATTTGGAATACAAGTCATTCCGTTACAAGGTTAAAAAGCATTTCATCTGAAAAACAAACAAGATCTTGAAAAAAACGGCAACCAAGTTAATAAACTCTGGCAGGTTGAAATAAAACAAGTTGCTTGATAAGGACAGCTTAAATTGATCCTGGCATTGGGGAGAATTATCTCTAAATACAGGGAGCCCCTTTGCTTATACTCTATGCCAACCTTGTATCACTACTGGGAAGCCTGATCATTATAATTGTTGTTTGTTTACTATGACTACTATGACTACTACTAATCAGAAGCAAAAACAGCTTTGTGAATGCCTTTTGTACATCTAGTACCAAAGCAGGTAATAATTTTGAGCTGCAAGTCTGATTGAACAAATATATAAACACAAAACCATTTCCCTTTAATTATCACTTAAATAAGTGAGAGTACAGCTTCTTGTCTATTTTATGGGGGTGGGTTGGGATGAGAAGCTTTAATATTGCCCAGATTAAGCAGGCCATATGCAGGCAGGACTTCCATTTCCATGCTGGTAATGGTTGGCATAAAAAATAAAGTTCTCTGGGTTGTCCACAAATAAGAGGGGCTATCAGTGGTTCAGAGGAAGGGGTTGCCTACATGTGAGCTATACGAATAAGATGTTTTGTTTTGATTCTTTGAATAGAGCTTTTCTCTTGATCATGATTTTTATCAGTAGATTTTTATACATGATTGTGAGAATGATTTCAAGTTTTTGTGAAAATGATCAAGGATAGCTTGCTGATGTTGGTTTGCTGCTGGACTACAAAACTGATCCTAAATAGTCTTAACAATGGCCATGATCTCATATCTGTAGAAAGTTCAAGTTGACAACATCAGCTCCTGGTTACTTATTCTGTTTGATAGTTGAACCTTCTTTGACTGCTGTCTTCCATTGTTGGGTTTCAACTGCATAATTATCATATCCCATTAATAGAATACAATCCACTCCACTAATGCATCTCATGAAACCAAGTGTACTGGGGATTATGAGAATTTAAATCCAGCATAGTATTAATATTGGCATCCTGCGTAATGCTGAAGTAGCAGACCTGATATATTTGTTGTTACCTCGTAACACACACATAGAAACACAGGAAACTACTTTTGATTCATCTAGCTTGAATTGTGTGAACTGATTATCCTGAGTGGAACACCATAAGAAGAATGTATTTCTCACAGGATAATTAAGAGATGAGAAAGGACAGCCTTCCATATTTATATTCATTTTTATAACCTGATTAGGGAATGTACTTTTCAAAGCCATTTTCTTCAAACCCATCTTCTATGAGTATAAACGTTAGTCTAGCAGTATGAGAATGGATAGTTTTCATGCTAGAGAGAAGTCATATGTCAACGTAGATCAGGTCCATTCCAAAGCCATCAAAAGGATGGTCAAAAATCCCTTGATTCAGAAAGATGAGAAGAAGAAAAAATTCATCCTCCTAGAATTTAGCCCTTGAGCACAATATATACTACAATGTATACATGCCTTCATTCTTGCCTGCAATAAAGAGATTAATCTTGCTCAGTCCTTGAGCTTTCTGCCTAATAAACCAATTCTGAAAAGGGTATAAATTTTCCGGAGAGCCAAAATTTACTGCTGTCTCACCCAACAATTTTGTTTTAAAGAGAACATAATAAACTTATACCAGGAAAGGCCATCCATCCATCCATCTCCCTCAGTATTGGCTATTCTAGTAACTAGTAGCTTCTCAAAACCTTTCATCTTCACTTGAAATTACAGGAATTGAACAGGGGCTTTCAGCATCTAAACATTATGTTCTGCAATTGAGCTATGCCCCTTCACTTAATGTCAAAGTACAACATTGTAACACCCACAGTAAATATTACACAGCAGTATTCAGGAGTATAATTTACATTCACTAGCACATTTCCGCAAGAAATAAGCTGATTTCCTATTTCTTACTTTAAAGGCAAGTCAGATCAATGTGTCTGGAAGATTTTGTGAGCCTCAGATTTGCAAGATCTGAAGTCTGAGGCTAAATTCCTTGGAGAAATCGTTGGTTAAGAGTATCCAGACTTAAAATAACAGAACAACAGAGTTGGAAGGGACCTTGGAGATCTTCTAGTCCAACCCCCTGCTCAGGCAGGAAACCCTATACCATTTCAGACAAGTGGTTGTCCAATCTCTTCCTAAACTTCCAATATTGGAGCATTCACAACTTCTGGAGGCAGGTTGTTCCACTGATTAATTGTTCTAACAGTCAGGATTTTTTCCCTTAGTTCTAGGTTGCTTCTCTCCTTGATTAGTTTTCATCTGTTGCTTCTTGTCCTGCATTCAGGTGCTTTAAAGAATAGGTTGACTCCCTCTTCTTTGTGGCATAGGAACAAAGAAGCAGAGAATTATTGGCCAATATTAAAACACACACACATAGAAACATAAATATAGAAAATATGATAGTTCAGGAAGGCAGTAGTGCCAAAATTGTGAAGAAATTATTCTTGTATTACTATAAAATAGTTATCACCTCAGATGGGGACTGCAGCCAAGAAATTAAAAGACGCTTGCTCCTGGGGAGGAAAGCTATGGCAAATCTAGACAGAATACTAAAAAGCAGAGACATCACCCTGCCAACAAAAGTACGTATAGTCCAGGCCATGGTTTTCCCAGTTGCAATGTATGGCTGCGAAAGTTGGACCATAAGAAAGGCTGAGCGCAAAAGAATTGAGGCCTTTGAACTATGGTGCTGGAGAAGACTCCTGCGAGTCCCTTGGACTGCAAGGCGTTCAAACCGGTCAGTCCTAGAAGAGATCAACCCCGACTGCTCTTTAGAAGGCCAGATCCTGAAGTTGAAACTCAAATACTTTGGCCACCTAATGAGAAGAAGGACTCACTGGAGAAGGGCCTAATGCTGGGAAAGATTGAGGGCAATAGAAGAAGGGGACGACAGAGAATGAGATGGCTGGATGGAGTCACTGAAGCAGTAGGTGTGAACTTAAATGGACTCCAGAAGATGATAGAGGACAGGAAGACCTGGAGAAACATTGTCCATGGGGTCGCGATGGGTCGGACACGACTTCGCAATTAACAACAACAACAATAAAATAGTTTCAGAAATAACTTAAAGGAGAAAAGGTGCTTGGTAAATCAGAATGGAAATCAAATTCTGTGTGTTCTTATATTAAATGCTGAACATTTGAATATGAAAATGAAAGACTGACAAATAAATTAGAAAAATAGATAATAGAGAGAAAGACAGACAGATGACAGATATATAGGGTTTGCCACTAAAGAAATTGTTCAGTGAAAGAGGATATATACAAAATATGTATGTGTCTATGTATCTCTCTCTCTTCTCTCTCTCACTCACTCGCTAGCTACTTATTGTCCATCCATAGTTCCCTCATACATCATATGGCCAGTACATGAGCACAGTTTAGAAAGGCATTGGGAACAATAATAAAAGCTCAAAATGTCATTTGCTCATAGATAGAGCAGTTGGCCAAGATGCAAGATCTAAGCAGACCAATCTGAGCGTACCCTACAAGAAAGCCTACAATTCAATGCCACACATAAGGATCTAAAAATGCCTGGCATTATACAAAGTCAACAGGAGTCAAGAACTCAATGGGACTGTGGAAGAAAACACTAGAAGACAATTCAAGATAGCCCACACAAGTGCCATCGTGTGTGGCATATAAAAAGTTGATGCACTATTCCATTGGTGTTCTGCATAGGCTTGAACCCCCTCAGCCAGATAACAACAAAGATTGGATATGGGTACAGATTCAAGAGTAGAACTACCATCTGTCACCTCCTCTACATAGATGACAGCAAGCTGTTCCCTAAGAGTGAATGAAATATCGACCTGACATGTATCTACAGGGAGGACATTGGGAAGTCATTCAGACTGGAGAAGTTTGGCCAGATGGTAGTCAAGAGAGGAAAGGTAATTAAGACTGATGTGGTGGAACTAGGGTCCACAAGGGGTCACATAGTAGACATACAGACCAGTTACAAGTACCTTGGTATCCCACAGTCATATGGGAAACTACAATGAGGAGGTAAGGAAGACAGCAACATCCAACTATCACCCAGCTCAATGGGAAGAATAACATCAATACCATCAACTTGTATGCCCTGCCTATCATCAGAAATCCTGCCAACAGAGTGAGCTGGCCAAAGGAGGACATGGAAGCTGTTGTTGCACCTAAAGATGAGCTGCTGAGAGAATGCCTGAAGCAGGAGCAGAGATGGGAGGAAGTTCAAGTAAAGGAAATGCAGTGGCAAGATAACACCTTGCATGGAATATACTATTGACAACTGAGGTGGCAGAGATTGGGAAATCATAATAGTGGCCAGAAAAGTTTGGATTAAACACATTATTGAGGCATTGAACATAATAGCACAAGAATAGACACTGAACACCAGATCCACAGAAGCAGAGGTCAACCACACTAGGCAAGGTTCAAGGTACAGACTATGCACAGAGACATCAGAGACAGTCCAATGCATAGTGCAGGGTGAAAGATGCAGGCAGAAACTGCATATATTGAATGGCCCAAGCAAGTAGTTGGCACTGTGTACAGAAAAGATAATATCATAGAATATAGCCAAAGTATATGAATTGTATTGTATATGAATCTGGATTTAATAATAGCCTTTAAACATGGACCAGAAATATATCAGCAGATCATCTGGGCTTCTTATCTAATTCCACTCTGCTAAGGTGAAAGCCTGAATTTCAAAGAAAAAATTGAACAACCTACTTCTTCTAAGGTTTTCACTATAGCTAGTGGTAACTTAATCTTTCAATGGGAACAATGTGAAAGATGATTTCTTTTTCTTCCATGACTAAAACTGTCTACACTGGATATTTTTTTTAAAAAACCAACAACATATCATTTCTTTGTTTTTAAAAATGCATTTGATACATCTTAACTTAGGTATTGAAGAAAAACTTATTTTATAACTTTTGATGAATTTTATGTACCTCCCAATATCTATTTCATTATTCTTTTAGAATTAACATCATTTTTAATAACTTCTGTCATCAAACATTTTTTTTAATACATGGCAATAGTTTAAACTATTTCCTATGGTTTTACTTAACATTTGTATCACAGTGAACACTATGCTAGTTTATTTGGGAAATCATGCAAGTACAATACCACAAGATGATGAAGGAAGATTTCAGAGTCAATACTCACTGGAGAAAATATGGAAAATACATCCAATATGATTTAGTCACATACTAAACTTACATCATTTACCTGACTTGGCCATCTGAATCTGCCTGTACATTTCAGTTCAATATTCTCAGTTCAAAATTGAAACAGACCCACATATAAAATAATCTGTTGAGGTTGATCAATCTCTTTCTTTGGAGATTTTAAACAAGAAGCAAGAATCTTTCCTTAGATATCAAGGCATATATCCATACATTATCACCTTTATGAATGAAGGCACTAGAAAAAAAAATAGAATTGCAATATATAAAAGAAAGCAATTGATCCCAAATGACATATTTTTACAGTCAACATTTTCTCATCTTCCCATCTAATGTCAAATACACAAGAAACCCGGGCAACAAAAATGACTTAAAAACCAATATTACATATTCCAATTATCTTTCTGTTCATGTGAACAATGTGAAAGGAAAGGATTAATTTCCACTCTTCTAGTGCCTTGCAAATGTTGAACATTCTTGCAACCAGATGGGAGCTATACCATTTCATTCCTCATTAACCAGCATTAGAGCTGAGTTGTAGGCATTCATTGACTGGAAACCAGAAGATGGTGTGCCAAGCAGGATTGGCATAAGGTTGGGAGTTGGAACCCAGAGAATAAGTCAGAAGCTGGAGCCAATAAAAAGATTTCTCCTCCAGAAAAAGTTCTTGCTTGAAAAGGAGATTTGTACTGCTTCTCCTGCTGAGGACAGCTAGTAGACATATTGCGTGGGAAGAACATCTGCATACCTGGCCTGCTAAACTACTACTGACCACAAAATATTCTGATGAATTCTTCTCCACACAGAGAACTCAGGCAAAGTATAATTCTATAAGCAATATAAATTTTTACTAATCTGTAGACATATATAATCTTACCAATGAAGACATAATGTTGGCCCTTTATTGTCTGAAATAAAAGGTAATATGACTTCCAATACCTACACTGAAGTTGACTGAAGTGGCAGTAGAAGATGAGTAGAGTTCTTCTGTGTTCCAAGACGGCAGTTCAGTTTAGGGCTTTTAGTATCCTGTCCTTTGAGAACCAGACCCATAAGTAAAGTTAAATATTTCTGGGAGGCTGCCACTGTGGCCTTCTAGTATCTATCAGTTGTAGTGGTCATTGTGCCTTGCTTAACAACAATGGTTCTACTAAATGATTTCGAGATGCTTATTTATTTATTTGTATCTTGCCTTTATTTTAACAAATAATTCAAGGCGGAGAGCATATCTTGCACACCTTCTTCTATTTTCCCTCCAAAAAACCCAACCCCATGAAGTGGGTTCAGCTGAGAGAAGGGACTGGTCCAAAGTCACCCAGTTGGCTTTCAGGCCTAAGGAGGGACTAGAACTGACAGATTCCTGCTTTCTACCCAGATTCCCATTTCTCAGGACAATCTAGACAATGGTTTACTGCTGATAATACGTAGTCAAAATGGCTACCTATTAAGAAAAGTAAACAATTGTCTTACTAATCCTCTTTATCTTTCTTACATATTTTTCCATTCTTTTACACTTAGTTCTAAATACCAAATAACTTCTCTTAGATTTCCTGGAAAACATGGGGAATATATTCCATTTTGTGACATGGAGTTTTGCACTACAAGGGCAATTAGGAATGGACTGTGAATTAATTGTGATAACGATGGTGATGAGCCACAAAATAAGATCTTTACCTGCAACTTAATATACGGCCAGATGCATTGATTTCTTTCTTTCACAGAAATGCACAAAGTGTGGATTCTGAGAATATACGCAGATTGGCACATTCTTGGATGCAAAATATAGTCCTCTGAACAAAGGAAAGGACACAGCTAGTTCTCGACTTACAACAATTCATTTAGTGACCATTTGAAATTACAACGGCACTGAAAGAAGTGATTTATGACTGCTTTTCACACTTAAGACTGTTGCAGCATCCCCATGGTCATGTGATCAAAATTCAGTTGTGTGGCAACCGACTCATATTTATGACGGTTGCAGTGTCCCTGGGTCATGTGATCTTCTTTTATAACCTTCTGACAAGCAAAGTCAATGCAGAAGCCAGATTCACCAAGTGATTCTCTTAACAACTGTAGCAAGAAAGGTCGTAAAATGGGATAAATTTCACTGAACAACTGTTTCGCTTAGTAACAGAAATTTTGGGCTCAATTGTCATAAATTGAGGCTACCTGTGTGTTTAGTTCTTATTGGAGGAAAAACAATTCAAACCCCACGTTTGCCTTTGGTTTATGACTGTTTACTATACTGCCAAATTGGAAAGCTGTATGAACTTTGCAACAAGTGAGAATGAAGCTTGTAGATCTTACTAGACTTATGCTGAATTGTCAGGTACATTATTGTACCTGACAATTATTGTCAGGTACATTATTGTGTTTACAAGAGAACATTTTAAAGTCAGTATCCGATGAGTGACAAGGTAGCGCCTTGGTACACAGAGGAAAATGGTTGCTGAGAGACGTGTATTTCAGGAGCTAGTTGATACCATGAAATCTGGTAAGAGGATGTCAACTGGTGCCCTCAAGTGGAGATGATTGCTATTACACCCAGGAAAAGAAAACAATTTTTACTGCAAAAAGCGTGTAGAAACATTTTTATATGAATTACAAAATATACAACCCCTATATATTCACAACATATAATACATTAAAACAAAGTTATCCCACATACAAGAATTATAAACATGGTCATGCTGTATTTTTAAGATTATAAAGAAGTATTTTGAAAATATATTGATGGGTTTTCTCCCCAAATTTCTTTTACGTTCACATTTACCACGACTGCCATCTAGATTTAGTGGACATCTGATTCCAGAATGACTCTGGGTGCTTTACACTTACTTAAAAAATAAAATTTTAAAAATCCACTTTTTAAATACCATAAAACAGTTACATTGAATCATCAGATGTGATAGGAAATAATTTGTTCATTCATTCTTTCATTTGTATAGCTGCTCATCTTAAGCAGCATAACCCTGAGCAGTTCACAAGCCATATCCCATAAGCCAAATATATTCTAGGTCAGTGTTTCTCAACCTTGACAATTTTAAAGCATATGGATTTCAACTCCCAGAATTCCACAGCCAGCAATGCTGGCTGTGGAATTCTGGGAGTTGAAGTCCACATGCCTTAAAATTGTCAAGGTTGAGAAACACTGTTCTAGGTTATTATATATACATATAAACGTTAAAATTAAAAGTCTTCCGGATTCATCCTGTTATTTTAATGATCAATTAGATCCCTTATTCTCACTCTCAAGAATCTGCTACCCAGTGGCCCACCGCTGCCAAGCATAAAGAGTGAATAAAACTATTCTTGGGGAAAGTGTCCTTGGTAATTCCCATCACTAGCCCACTGTTTTGATCCAGTTGGTCAGTATTTGCACTGGCTATTTACTTGCAGTCCAGAAAAAGAGAACAAGCCAAATCAAGTTACCTCTTATTTTGTATTTTATTTTATTTTATTTTATTTGTTCTTCGATTGTATGCATTATGACAAGGGAGAGAAAACGTTAAGATGTTGCAACATTGCTACCATCTGATGCTACAAGCATGCAAGATAAAATTCAAAGTAGCCATAAGGATTTAGATTATTTGTATTTTGGGGCATCTTCTAAACCAAAAGCCTATTTAAATCTGAATGATCTATTAGTTTAGGGAATTACACATTAGTTCCAGATGTGGTTATTATACTAGATTAGTTCTTCAGAAAGTAATTATTATACCATCTGTTAAGCAATCGTAATATCAAAGCATGCCAAAACAATGTTAAAAATACAGGTCAAATGACTAGAGATATCTCTTTTACACATGAAAACACTGAGGTCACAGCACCTTGGTCTGTATTTTTATTTATCTTTGTATTTTTTTTTACTTGCTATTGCTTCAGCTGCCGATATTTTTGGGAAAATAACTTTCTTTACTTTTTAAAACAGATGAAAACTTGCTCTTTTTTTTATCACTCAGCAGAGTACGGGATGAAATCAAACTCTGGAATTGATGGAAAGTATTGAATGGATGAATTCTCATTCTTGATTCAAATCTGTCTTGCTGTTTTGTCTGATGAAATTGCGGGACAGTTTAGTTGAGTTTTCAAAAGAAGAATAATGTTAACCATAAAAAGTGAACTGATTACACCTATGAAATGACAAAAGTAGTAAGGCTTATTTATCCTCTGCACCACACTTGCAGAACTCCTATTTTTTAACCTCAGTATGCCAGACAAAATTTCTGCAGATACAATATTTAAAGCCAATGATGGAACGAGTCTATCTCTTTGATTTCTGCTAATTATAAATAAATATTATTAAAAGTCCTCTATGGAAGAAACTAAATAATGAATATTTGTATACTTTAAAAAATGATCTAAAAATTCTAAAAAATTAATTTAAGGAGTAAAATACTATAAACCCTCCAAAGATCATCATATGAATGTCACCTTTTGAGGTTTGCAAGTACGTATTTTGAAACAGCAGTTTTCCAAACTCTTTAGCAAGTAATTTATAATGCATCATCAATGCTCTATGGAAAATGTATTTATTTAAAGCTTCCAACAATACATCCATTACTGCTTGTAAAAAAGAAGATCACCACAAAACACAATCAAAAATTGGAAGACAAGAAAGAAGAAAGGAAGGTGGAAAGAAAGAAAGAAAGAAAGAAAGAAAGAAAGAAAGAAAGAAAGAAAGAAAGAAAGAAAGAAAGAAAGAAAAGAGTCTTTTGCAATGGAAAACATTTCAAGGCAGCTGTCATTACATTATTGCTTTTATCTAAATGCTGTAGTTTAGAAGGCATCTGGATACAATATGAATATGTCATTGTCTTAATATTTAAAAGACAATTTAGGGTTATGCTTCCCTAGTTCCAATCAATACATGATCTGTGAGAATTTATTGAATACATCTGCACGAGTTTTACAGGAGGCATGCAGTTATCATCCTAATAAAAAAAGTGATGTTCATAGTTAGGAATGCATTGCTACAGACTTGGGAAAAAATAAAACAAAAACATTATATAAGAATTCCAATGTGGTTATCCCCAACAGAAGCTCTGAAATACCCAAACCTACTGGATATAAATAAGATAATTAGATACAAGGAATTAGTAAATGAACAGGGAAATCTGAAAACAAAACAAGAATTGGAACAAGATATTGGCAGAGAGATTGACTGGTGGACATTTACATAAATTCAATCTAAATATGCAGAGGACAAAAAATTATATGAAATACAAAAAGAGCTGCAAGAATTGGATAAAATTATACATGGAACAGAAATAAAATTAATTAGCAATTTATACAAATACCTACTGAGATATAAAATGGAAGACGAGATTGTCAAAGACACAATGATTAGATGGGCAAAAAATTTTGGATATAATATAGAATTGGAGAAATGGGAAAAAATATGGGAAATAAATATAAAATTGACTATGTCGATGGCATTCAAGGAAAACCAGTTGAAGATGTTTTACAGATAGCATCTTCCACCAGCAAAGCTTGCCAAGATGTTCCAGAACAATTCGCCAACATGCTGGAAATGTAAAAGAGTACATGGAACATATTATCATTTATGGTGGACATGCCCAGTTGCGAAAAAATACTGGACTACAATAAGAAGATGGATCAAAGAAATAATAGACCAACCCGTAGACTGGAAACCAGAGATCTTTTTGCAGGGTATTTTAAACAGAAAATATAGTAAAGAAATACGGTACTTAATTTTACATATAATAACAGCAGCAAGAACAGCATATGCACAGAGCTGGAAAAATGAGAATATACCATCAGAGGAAGAAGTGATAAGAAAAATCCTGGACTGTGCTGAGATGAACAAATTAACAAAAGAGATAAAAGAAAAGGAAGACACAGAGTACTATATAACATGGAACAAGTGGTATGACTGGTTGGAGACTAGAAATAATAGAGGAGAATAAATATGAAAAGGTCAAAAGTGAAAATATGTGTATAATAATAGTAATAGTAATAGTAGTAAAGTTGGAAGGGACCTTGGAGGTCATCTAGTCCAACCCCCTGCTCGGGCAGGAAACCCTACACCATTTCGGACAAATGGCTGTCCAGTCTCTTCTTAAAAACTTCCAGTGTTGGAGCATTTACTGCTTCTGGAGGCAAGCTGTTCCACTGATTAATTGTTCTCACTGTCAGGAAGTTTCTCCTTAGTTCTAGGTTGCTTCTCTCATTGATGAGTTTCCACCCGTTGCTTCTTGTCCTGCCTTCAGGTGCTTTGGAAAATAGCTTAATTCCCTCTTCTTTATGGCAGCCCCTGAGATATTGGAATACTGCTATCATGTCCCCCCTTGTCCTTCTCTTCGTTAAACTAGACATACCCAATTCTAGCAACCGTTCCTTATATGTTTTAGCCTCCAGTCCCCTAATCATCTTTGTTGCTCTTCTCTGTACTCTTTCTAGAGTATCAACATCTTTTTTACATCATGGTGACCAAAACTGGATGCAGTATTCCAAGTGTGGCCTTACCAAGGCATTGTAGAGTGGTATTAATACTTCACGTGATCTTGATTCTATCCCTCTGTTAATGCAGCCTAGCACGGTGTTGGCCTTTTTGGCAGCTGCAGCACACTGCTGGCTCATATTTAAGTGATTGTCTACTAGGACTCCGAGGTCCCTCTCACAGTTACTACTATTGAGCATGGTGCCACCTATGCTGTACTTGTGTATTTGGTTTTTCTTGCCTAAATGTAGAACCTTGCTTTTTTCACCATTGAATTTCATTTTGTTAGTTAGTGCCCAGTGTTCAAGTCTGTCCAGATCCTTCTGTATCTTAAGCCTGTCTTCTGGAGTGTTGGCTATTCCTGCCAGCTTGGTGTCGTCTGCAAATTTGATGAGTTCCCATCTATCCCTTCATCCAAATCGTTGATGAAGATGTTGAAGAGTACTGGGCCCAGAACAGAGCCCTGGGGCACCCCACTACACACTTCCCTCCATATAGATGCAGTTCCATTGAGGACCACTCGCTGAGTACGGCCGGTCAGCCAGCTACGGATCCATCTGGTGGTGGTTCTGTCTACACCACATTTTTCTATCTTGTCAAGTAGTAGGTTGTGATCTACTTTATCAAATGCCTTACTGAAGTCAAGTAAATTATGTCCACAGCATTCCTCTGATCCACTAATTTTGTCACTTGGTCAAAGAATGCAATAAGATTTGTCTGGCATGATCTATTTTTGACAAACCCATGTTGGCTTTTAGTAATGATTTTGTTTGCCTCTAGGTGTTCGTTGATTCGTTGTTTGATTATCTTTTCCAGGATCTTCCCAGGTATTGAGGTCAGCTGATAGGTCTGTAATTTCCTGGATCCATTTTTTTTCCTTTTTTGAGGATGGGAACTACATCAGCTCTTTTCCAGTCCTCTGGTAGTTCCCCTGTGTTCCAGGATCTTTGAAAAATATAGTTAAGTGGCTCCGATATCACATCTGCCAGTTCCTTGAGAACTCTGGGGTGTAATCCGTCTGGTCCTGGCGATTTGAACTCATCTAGGCTGGACAGGTGCTCACTAACGATTTTCTTGCCTATCTTAACTTGTGTTTCTGTTTTGTTGTTTGTGGCACTATTTTTGATAGGTTGGTCTGTTTTTTCCCTTTGTGTAAAGACAGATGCAAAAAAATGAGTTAAATAGTTCTGCTTTCTCCCTGTTGCTTGTCACCTTCTTGCCACTTCCACCCACTAATGGACCAATCATTTCCTTCACTTTTTTCTTGTTTCTTAGTAAGAAGTAGAATATGAAGGAAGAAAAATGTAAATAAGAAACATCGGGGCAATAAGGACAAATATTCTAAAGAAGAATAAGGGGGGAAATGCAAATAATAGAAGATTACCGTTACATAATCGCTGTTAAAAAGGGAGGGGAGGAGTATATACTCTATGTGTATGTGTGTTATGTTTTGCTTTGTTTTGTTTTGTTTTGTTGGTTAAAAATAAAATACAATAAAATAAAAAGAGAAAAAAAGTGATATTGAGTTTATCATACAAAACTGTTAATATTAAGGCCAGATCTATTTGTCCCTTTAACCAGTATGGACCACCCCCCAAAAACTTTTCAAGTGTAGGACTTTACCCCTTCCCAACCGATCACAAACCCCACTATTTTAAAGTACAGTTTCAAAAATACTTTTTCTCTTATTGGGCTGTTGGCCTTTCCAAGCACTTCATCTACTGAGCTTCATTCCACTTAGCAACACTCTAAGCTCTAATTGGCTACAGCATCTGGTGTGCGCCCTCTCCAATCTTTATGTGATGGTTGCTAACCTACATGGCCATTTCATCTTGGGCTGCTATATTTTCAGTTAATTAGCACCTTCCTTTTTCCTCTCTTCCAGTAATTTCAATGATGGCCCATCAACAAGATGGAGTACGATAAACTTTTCTGGCCACCATTTCTATCCCACTTCTTCTACGAGCACTTTCATCAAATCCTTCTATCTTTTATTGGGCACAGTTTTGGTTTCTGCCCAGACTGGTGAAGGTGAAGTATATTTTCTGTTTTCTCTCATCCTAGACCAACAATACCATAATGGCACATTTTCTTTTCCTTTTTTAAAAAAAGTTGCAAATAGACAAAGCTATAAACCAGTGTTTCTCAACCTTGACAATTTTAAGGCATGTGGACTTCAACTCCCAGAATTCCACAGCCAGCAATGCTGGCTGTGGAATTCTGGGAGTTGAAGTCCACATGCCTTAAAATTGTCAAGGTTGAGAAACACTGCAAAAACATTCAGAGAATGCTACTTTTTTTTTTTTTTTTGCTTCTAGTAACATGAACCACCACTTTTTCATTGCTGCAATGTCCATGAACCTAGAATGATAATTGGCTTTAATTATTGTAGCATCGAAATATGGATGGCATAGGATAGATAGGGAAAAGAGTCTGTTAGTGTCAAATAAAAGAATACAGGGAAAGGATCTACATGTATAGACATCTAGGAAAGTAAAGGAAAACAAATACCAGTGAGGAGCATAATCCATAAAAGGAGAACGTGAAAAGGGGCTGACTTGCTGACGCAAAGTGGAACCAATGAGGTTTGCCTTTCCTACATGGATGGGGAGATCAGGAAACAAAGGAACAACCAATCAGGGCCTGTGGTGATCATAGTCCAGACTGAGCCCCAACTTGGCCCCATTGCAATCCACTCCAGTCTGAAATTTGTTCAATTGGTCAAGAACAATGGCTGCCATATGAAATTGCCCTCGAGCTCACAAAATAATATTTTTATTCTTTTAAAACAACAATACTATCAACCTAATAAATATTTAAATGTGCATCACTCAGTAGGTGTACAGAAATCATGTACTTCTTAAATATTTCATGCGGTTTAGCTATGGCTATTTTACACCGAAGATGCAATGATGCTACGCCCTATTTCAGACCTGTGTAAAAAGGATATTTTAATGCAATATAGAAGACCAAACTCCTCTGTTAAATGATGTACTAGAGAGACTTCATCAACAAATTATTTTTAATTTTCCTTCCTCCTACTGTTTCTACTATTCCCAGAAAAACTCAACGGTTACTTTCGAGGAATGTTGTCAGACAAAAAGTGCTTTGTATTAACTTTGCTATTAATTCACCTGTTAACTACTTTGTTTTTATATATAATAGATAGACAACAGGCCCACTTGGTGACAAATAGATATAGAAATTTACAAATTATGGATCTGCTTCACAAGGGGGGAGATACTAATATTGCTGCAATATAGTTATCAATAATCAGCCATGGGGATAATATATGTATATGTGTTTTTGTCTTTTTCCTTCCTAATGCATATTTTTTTAATGTTTGTTCATTTTTGTTTGTTGGTTTGTTTGCTTGTAATTTTTTTGAATTTATATTTTATTTTTTATTTCTGAATATATTTTAAAGAAAGACAAATAGTGCTTTATCATTTTAAATACTAGTATGCAGTTACAAATTTAATTTTTTTAAAAAAAAGATGACCTCTCTAGTATATGTTATTATTAAAATCAAAGTGGTATTTTTGGATTTACAAAAAAAAAAAAAAAATTCAAGAGGAACAATCAGAAGAGTAGTCATATTTTAGAGATCAGAACAGCTATTAGATCAGGACACATAAAGCAACTGAGTATATCTTTCATTTTTCTCTTCTGCTCTCTTTCAAAGTCAATTGATTTCATGTAGGGATACTACATCTTGATTACAAAACTCTAGTTAACCACTAGATGGCAGCTAATATATTTTTTAAAAACCCTCTTTAACCTTTTGCTACCATCTAGTGATTGTCCAAATTTGTCCACATTTCATCACATTTCTATTTATGGCAAGGCTAGGAGGTGTATGAGAGAAAAATTAGATGTAATTTAATATGTGCTACATCAATTAGTGGTGAATGTATTCTGTTCCTGGTGTATATCTTGAAACAAACTTTAAACTGCGAACTTCCTAGGGATAACTTTGAAATTTTATGCTTTTTTCCCATTCCATACTCTCTCGCCCACCTCCCTTTTTTTAAACAGAGAAAGAATACTGGAGAACTTTGTATCATGAGCATCAGCTAGGCTGATTGACATGAAGATTTTGTCTAACTTTTATCTTTCCTTGAAAAATAGAGACCCTATAAATGTGGACCCTTTCAGTATAGTATACTGATGTCATGGCTAAAAACATTACACTATGTCCTTTGTTAATCATAATTTGTTAAACGATATTTGTGCTCACACAATACTAAAATATGAACCAATGTTTTTGAATTATAGTCGTCAAATTCAAACATCTTATGTTTGTTTCCAAACTTGAAATTGAAAACTAGACATTCATTTTTCAGTATAAATGCTACTTCTTACTTTTTCTGATTCTCTATGCCTATGGTTGTTTTTTCTTTTTAGTAGCACATAGAAAAATGTTGGCAAATGAAGACATTTTCCTTATGCTCTGCAGCCTTGAAAAAACTTGAATTGCTGATATGGGAGAATAAAGTTGTTTTTAAAGAAATGAGTTGTTTTTCTTTTTTTTCTTTTTTAGGATTTGGTCAGTTGGCAACTCCTGCAGGAAAGCTAATCCATGCCCACCTTCTAGTGGACAATCACTTAAATATGAGCCAGCAGTGAGCTGCAGCTGCCAAAAGAGCCAACACAGTGCTAGGCTGCATTAACAGGGATAGAATCAGGATGACATGAAGTGTTAATAGCACTTTACAATGCCTTGGTAAGGCCACACTTGGAATACTGCATCCAGTTTTGGTCACCACGATGTAAAAAAGATGTTGAGATTCTAGAAAGAGTACAGAGAAGAGCAACAAAGATGATTAGGGACTGGAGGCTAACCATATAAGTAACGGTTGCTGGAATTGGGTATGTCTAGTTTAATGAAGAGAAGGACGAAGGGGGACATGATAGCAGTGTTCCAATATCTCAGGGGCTGCCACAAAGAAGAGGGAGTCAAGCTATTTTCCAAGGCGCCTGAAGGCAGGACAAGAAGCAATGGATGGAAACTAATCAAGGAGACAAGCAACCTAGAACTAAGGAGAAATTTCCTGACAGTTAGAACAATTAATCAGTGGAACAACCTGCGTCAGAAGCTGTGAATGCTCCAACACTGGAAGTTTTTAAGAAGAGATTGGACAGCCATTTGTCTGAAACGGTATGGGGTTTCCTGCCTGAGCAGAGGGTTGGACTAGATGACCTCCAAGGTTCCTTCCATTATTATTATTACTATTATTATTACTACTACTACTACTACTATTATTATTATTATTATTATTATTATTATTATTATGAATCATCGTTGCTCAGTCAGCCAGATGTTCAGACTGGATTTGGCATTTTGTCTACCTATTGACCTTACCAAGGACCTGGGAGAGGCTGATGTGGATGTTTGATGTTATTACAGATATTGTCACAGGATAGAGGCGGTTCCTAATAAGGCTGCCTTTTGCAATTGACTAATGGCAAATTTGTCAATGCCAATGGTGTTCAAGTGGTGCTCCAGTTGTTTTGGGATTGCACCCAAGGTGCCTATTACTATTGGTACTACCCTTGCTTGCTTTTGCCACAGTCTTTCTATTTCTATTTGTAGATCTTTGTATTTTGTTATCTTCTCCAATTCTTTCTTTCTTTCTTCCTTCCTTTCTTTCTTTCTTATTGATAATGATAATAATGACAATAATAATAATAATAATAATAATAATAATAACAACAAGGATGAAGCTTGGTTAAAAGAGGTGGATGCAAATAAAACAGAAGTTGAAATGAAAGAACTAGTAATAACAACAAAAATGGTAGAAAAAAGAGCAAAGAAAATCAAAAATTGGTCAGCACCAGGTGAAGATGAACTGCATGGGTTTTGGTTGAAACATCTAACTGTTATACACCCACTCATTGCCAAGCAGTTCAACAATATACTACAAGGAGGAGAAATTGAAAAGTGGCTAACAACTGGGAAAACCTACCTAATAATGAAAAATCCAGCAAAAGGGGCAACACCAGGTAACTACAGGCCAATTACCTGCTTACCAACAACTTTCAAATTACTAACTGGTGTGGTAGCTGATGCAGTACAACAGCATCTAGTTGAAAACAATCTCTTTCCACCTGAGCAGAAAGGAAACCGCCCCAATAGCAGAGGAACAAAAGATCAACTCCTAATAGACAAAATGATCTTGGAAAACTGCAAGAGAAGGAAGACCAACCTGAATGTGGCATGGATTGACTACAAAAAGGCATTTGACTCTCTGCCACATGATTGGATAATCAAGTGCCTAGAAATAACAGGAGTAAGTAGAAACATCAGAAAATTTGTGCAAAATCGATGGCACAATGGAAGACACAGTTGCAGATCAATGGTGAAAGCTGGGAGAGGTTAATATCAAGAGAGGAATATTTCAAGGAGATTCATTATCACCATTACTATTTGTTATTGCACTGTTTCCTCTGTCAACAATACTGAATAACTCAGGACATGGTTATCAAACATCAAAAACATCTGCTAGACTATCCCATCTCCTTTACATGGATGATCTGAAGCTGTATGGAAAAACATCATCTGAAATAGAATCGCTGCTCAACACTGTCCGTATATATAGCCAAGATATTGTAATGGAGTTTGGCTTGGACAAATGTGCCACACTTACTATCAAACAAGGAAAAATAGTGAAAACTGAAGGAATCAAGATGCCCCACGAAAATAACATTAAGAGTCTGGATGAGGAAGAGTACTACAAATACTTGGGTATCCTTCAAGCTGACAACATCAAGCACACTGAAGTCAAGAAAAAGATTAGAGGTGAATACATCAAGAGAGTGAAGAAGATCTTAAAGTCCAAACTCAATGGAGGAAATACCATAAAGGCAATCAACACCTGGGCAATCCCAGTCATTAGGTACACAGCTGGAATAGTGGACTGGACTCAAGCAGAACTAAAAGCAATGGATAGGCAGACCAGAAAAATAATGACAATGAATCATGCCCTTCATCCACGCAGTGACATTGATAGACTTTATCTACCAAGGCAAATAGGTGGGCGTGGAATGCTACAAGTACATCAGATGGTTGAAGAAGAAAAAATGGCTTTGGAAGAATATCTGAAGAACAATGATGAAGATGCACTGAAATTAGTATATCAGGAAGGCTTACTAACTACTGGAGAGACCAAACTGGCCTACAAGAAAGACCAAATGAAGAACAAAATAGAGGCATGGGAAGACAAAGCACTACATGGCCAATACATTAAAAAAATAGCTGGGAAAGCAGATAATAATAAAACCTGGCAATGGCTAAGAGCAGGAAAATTGAAGAAAGAAACCGAAGGATTAATTCTGGCTGCACAAGACCAAGCTTTAAGGACAAATGCATACAAAGTCAAAATTGAGAAGACAGCAACAGACAGTAAGTGCCGCCTATGCAAAGAAGCTGAAGAAACAGTGGACCACTTGGTAAGCTGTTGCAAGAAGATTGCACAGACTGATTACAAGCAGCGGCATGACAAAGTAGCAACAATGGTGCATTGGAAGATCTGCAAAAAATATCATTTGCCTGTAAGCAAAAACTGGTGGGATCATAAAATAGAGAAAGTCATAGAAAATGATAAAATTAAACTGCTCTGGGACTTCAGAATTCAAACAGACAAGCACCTGCAACATAACACCCCAGACTTAACAATTGTCGATAAGAAAGACAAAAAAGTCTGGATAGTGGACGTGGCAGTGCCTGGAGACAGCAGAATAGAAGAGAAAGAACTGGAGAAGATAACAAAATACAAAGACCTACAAATAGAAATAGAAAGACTGTGGCAAAAGCAAGCAAGGGTAGTACCAATAGTCATAGGCTCCTTGGGTGCAATCCCAAAACAACTGGAGCACCACTTGAACACCATTGGCATTGACAAATTCGCTATTAGTCAATTGCAAAAGGCGGCCTTATTAGGAACTGCTTCCATCCTGCGACGATACCTATAATACCATCAAACATCTACTTCTGCCTATCCCAGGTCCTGGGTAAGGACTCGATAGGTAGACAAAATGCCAAATCCAGTCTGAACATCTGGCTGACTGTGCGATGATTGATAATAATAATAATAATAATAATAATATGCTTCCTATGAAAGCAAAGGATTTGATGACAGGCATTTAAAATTTTCAGCCTCTGTAAGAATCCAAAGAAAAAGTTGTACATAGTTGTAAGTGGGTGCAGTTATTTACCTGACCTGCACATGATGTCTTGAGCACTGTTCAATTTGTAACAGCAGTTAATCATCCATGTATTTTACAAATGGGGTCTTATGCTTGACTGCAACAAAATTAACCTCTGAAAGTCCCAGTACAAGAGATCAAAACATAAAACAGTAAAATTCTAATTCCAGGGCCTCTCAAACTTAATCTAGCCTGAGGGAGTTGGACAGCGATCACACGGGTTTAAGCGACCATGACCATTTTGAGAAATCTTCCTGAAGTGAGTGAGGCAGTGTGTATGTTTTCAGGATCTGTTTTGTGTCACTAAAACCCAATCTTGCTTTTGCCAAAATGTTTTCTCATTTATAACCTTGCAGTGAAGTCTTTTGGATGTTTACTTGGGCCTCAAAAGGGCTTACTTACATGTAAATATACATGGGATTGTTGTTTAATTGAGCAACACTATCCAAAATAAAAATATTATTCAGTTCAATGTAGCTTTTTAAAAAACTGTTCTTCAAGTCAGATTCCTACTGATGACTTCATGCCAACAATATGGAAATGGACTTCATAGTTGTCTTTTTCACAGATAGTTTGGTTTAGGATTGTCTGTAGATAATTGTTGAGTAGATGAAGGCTGCAAGTGCAAACTGGAATCACATTAGCTATTTAACTCACCAGACTGCAATGAGGCTTTGTTTTTAGGTTCTGGTCTATTAACAAACCTTAATTCCTTTTCAATGCTCTGTTCTCAAACCAAGCACTAACCATTCTATATTTAACTGAAGATCAAAAATTTCTGCTGCAATTCATCTTAATAATTTTGATCCTCTTCTCCTTGTTACAGTTACTCTGAATCCTTGATGCAAATAATTTGTGCAGGTTTTGAACAAATTTGATCACAGGATTGGATCTTTGCCATATTACTTCAAGATGGCAATTAACTATCAATAGGCATTTGAAAATTAAGTATACTATATTTATTACATATCAATATTATTATTTAGCCCATATTTTACCACTTCAAGGACAGCCTTAGGAGCAACACTATTGAAAGGTTAGCTGAAATAAGATAAAAGTGACTGTACAGTTAATGTGGCTTTTTAAAAAAAGAATAAGATTAATGTCACATGATTTCTTTTAAGACACCCATGCTTGCTCTTGTGACCACATCATTCCAATAAATACTCACAATGTCTCATTTATCTACTCTATGTCTCTTTGAAAGATTCTTTACTATTTAAATGTACTACCATATGTATGGCTGCCCACTCAACACACAATTTTAGATCCAGAAAATAAATCTAAAAAAACCAAGGATAAGAGCAAATTAAAAACAATAAATTAGCACTTTACAAAAGGCTGCTAGAATTGGGGCCACCCGAATGTTAATGAATTGTTGTGTAAAAATGATAGACAAGATTTTGAGCTAACAGCTGCAAATGTATTTAATATTTTAGAATGCACGGCAGCCAGGATTGTGTTTGCACAAAATTGGAAAGCACTGAAAGCCCCCCCCCCCAAGAGGGAGAGGTGATTGGGAAAATACTGGAATGTGCAGAAATGAATAGACTAACAATGACAATTAAAGATAAGACAGAGTCAGACTACTATGAAATTTGGGGAACTTTTTATGATTGGCTGAAAAGAGAATACGGTTAAAAGATAGTTAACATCAATTTAGATGGAAGAAGAAGGAGCAGATAAAGAGGGAGACCCAGGCGACACAGCATTGAATAACTGGAGGTTGTATAAATGTTTATAGAAGTATATACCGAGAAGGTTAGATAAATAGAAGTATTAATCTTATTGTATATAATACAGATAGGGAAATTTGGAGAGAGGAGTTGCTTGGACATTACCCCTGAATTGTATCTGAAGAGGGATGAGAGGGAAGAAAGGAGAGGAGAGAGAAAAGAGTAAAGGAGGGGAGAAGGAAGTAGGAAGGTTGGAGGAAAAGGAAAGGGGAGGAGAGTGGTGAAGGAGAGGAGAGGAAGAAGAGGGAAGTAGGGAAGAGAAGAAAGGGAGAAAGAAGGTAGAGAAGAAGGAGTGTGGATACGGTGAAAGGGGAAATGGGCGAGCAACACCAAAAGTTATGTGAATGTATTTATTTCATTGTGTTAAAAGTATCTGTATGTGAGTGTGGAGGGAATGTATGTTAATATCTGATAAGTATTACGGTATATGTATGGGGGAGAGTTTGGAAAAATAAAAAATTATTTAAAAAAATTTTTTTAGAATGCACTTCAAATTGACTTAATTTTCAATCATGTAATTATGATGGAATTTTTACCCAATCTGATGCCTTCTATATGATTTAAATTACAACTGTCCTTCTATATACTTTGGATTACAACTCTTATAGGATTCAGGCAGCAAAAAAAGTGGTAAAGGATGATGGGATTTTCACTCATGTTGGCACGGAACCTTAAAACAGCACATAATTGAAAATAACTAATATTGTCATATGCTGCCTGGGAACAATATGATAAGACTACAATATTTAAGCATTATACATGGGGTTTTTTGAATTATGAACTGCCTGGAAATACAATAAAAGAAGCGTGTAGTCCCATAGCTGTAAGGCCTTGAATCTATCCTAACAACCTTCAAAGACCTTTCTTCTAAACTCTTATTTCTAATTTGACAGAAGAGGGGAAAAATAATGAAATATTTGGAGAGTATTCATGTACATAGCATTTATTTTAAATTAAAATTTAATTACTAAATCAAATGTTTGCCTTGGCTCCATCCATTTCTTTGTCCCAGCCTAGTAAAGGTTAGTCTGGAGGTTGAGCTTCCAACATATCATTCAAGGAAGGGGAAAACAACAACAACCCTTGCATATTTTGGTCCTAGAGCAGTAATTCTAAAATGTTTCTTTGATACATATCACTGTGTTAATAGCTTTAGAGGACCATTACATACGCTAGAGACTGATAATATTGTGTTTGAGGGCATAACTACTCCCTCAGTAGTATCCAAAATCAAACAAAAATCAATGGAATTTGTTTTAAAAGAAAAACCATTGCAGTGCTGTGACATTGCCATTATACAATGTTTCTGCCTGATGTCTTGTGAAATTTTGGATGAGAATGCCAAACTCTTTCAAAATTTCGTGATCTAGGACATTTTGGCTATTGTGACATTTTATTTTATTTATTTTCTTTTTGTCTATGCCAGGGGATTATTTGTAGCATGGTTGTGAATCACCAGTGAACCCCAGTCCACAGGTTAAAAACCTCTGACCTGGAGGTTAAAACAACACAAATAAGCTCCTGCAGGATAAAAGATGTGATTTCAGAAGCTGGCTCTTTCATGGCTTATGTTTGCTGCATCCAACATTTTTCAGGGATCTGCCCCAGACTCCAAATGGATATTAAGACAGTCTGATAGCATTTTGAAAAAAAGGATAAAAATCTTTGTCTTCTGGCAAAGCGTGTCACCTCCCGTTAATTCAGGCTTTTAAAGAGGCAGCATTTCTCCATTCCCACTAAACAATTTCAGATACTTGATCTGTTTCATCACTTTACTGTGGACCTGTAGATAAACAAATCAAAATCTGGACAGTGCATAAAAAGTGTACCACACTGGAGCTTTAGTAAGAAATCAATATTTCAGTAAATGTCATAGTGAATGAATAGCCCAACAATCCCTGCATTGTGAAAATGATGGGAATTGGCAAAAGCAGGGCAAGGGGCACACATATAAACAAGGAGCAGACAGGACAATATTCTAGCTGCAACAAAAGCAATTTTAATGATCCAGACTGGGCATTAGTCAATAAAATGCACTTATTGTCCTCATCCCGTCCATTCACACATTGCACATATTTGTTGTGCTTTCAACTTCTGTCTCCTGTACTCTCACTTTCAAGATTCAGAGTAATGAATTATATCACAAACTATATAGCTTATGGATAAGTAAGAAAAGAGAGCAAAACTGAGATGAAAGTGTGATCTGTGCTTTTAGTGTTACTGGTAAATTAAAATTAGGGAGATTTTTTTTTATCTCAGTAACTTTCAGAGATCACATGCCAGTAATAGATTAGTCAAGCCATGTACTTCCATCACCCAAATGCTGTTCTGGATGTACAGTATCTCTCCAGAGGTGCCCAAGGGGTATGGTAGAAGAAGGCAAGATGGTAACCATGACAGTGTGGTTGAAGCTCTATCTGTTTACGCATGTCACCTTTTTTGACCATTCCCTACTTATTTTGACTTTTTCTTTGGCTTCCACCTCCTTTCCTCTGACCAGTGCTATTCTTTTCAACACATTCATTTGTACCAACATATCTGAAATAGTTGTGAAAAGAGTGAGGACAGAACCACCAGGAAATAAAGCCTATGGATATTAGTGGGATTTTTAAATCCATACTCTATGCTGCAGTAATTTGTGTGCTACAATAGGGGTAACAGACTTAATTAGTGGAATTTGTTTGCTTTGTCTTGAATTTTTAGATTCAGCAAAAATCTAACAAAAGATTCTCAACTCAGAGATACACTTAGAATTAAAGAATGTTCATTTGATCCTGCTCTGAATTTATGACCCCCCCCCATACTAGAACTGAGTTAAAATCCTTTCACACTATAGTGTTCTCCTGGACTTTTCTGTAAGATTATTCCAAGGAGTATTCATTACCCCAAGTAATAGTCTTCATTTCAGCAGCCCAAGGGATGCTTATGAAAGAACATGCAGGTATTGTTTTAGAGAAGGGTTTACCAGTCTAAATTTTACTTTAAGCAACATTAATCTTGCATAGTTTAGTGTTGTGTGCCAGTTGTGCCTTCTCCTGGATCAAGGGTCACTGCTCACTGTCACTCATGTCCTAATCATCTCCCAAGTGGATTACTGTAATGCTCTCTACATGGAGCTGCCCTTGAATAGTATCCAGAAGCTTTACTTGGTGCCAAATGCGGCTGTACTGTTGTTATGTGCTCCCCTAGAATGACAGATGTTTGCTCTACAAGCTGCATTGCTTGCCAGTTTGCTTCTGGGTCCAATTCAAGGTGCTGGTTTTAATCTTTAAAGCATTTCATGGTATGGGACACTGGCTCTCTCCTACCCCATCAGATTTGGCAGAGAAGGCATGTTCTGGGTCCCATCTCTTAGGGAACTAGGTGGGTTTCAGGAGGACTTCTTCCCTGTAGCTCCTGCCTTATGGAATCTTTTCCTTCCCAGACATGAGGTTATCTCCATCCTTGATAATGTTCCTGAAATTTTTCAAGACTTGGCTAGGTCATTAGGCTTGGGGATCACAGGGGACCAATGAGACTTTGAGTTGGCTCCTTTACTGTGGCTAATACTTATCTTCTCTTGTGCCTTGTCCTTTTTTATATTTTTAATCATGATGTTTTTATATATTATTGTTTTTTTAAGTCAGTGTTGTACACAGCATAGCCACATTTTGAACCATATAAATTTTATAAATAAAGACATAAATAAATCTTGCAGAATAATTGTGCAGGCAATCCAATATATTTGAGGGCTCAAACTGGGAATGAGGAGATTTGCTCAAAACTCCCCAGCAACCTCTATGTTCCCTTTGATTTCTTACTCAAAGGACTGGACCCTTGGCATATTCAGAAAAAAAAGTTTCCACTGTATTTAGTTGAGTTTATTTTGAAATGTGGAAACTTATTCTCACTGTAGGAGTCTTTACTTTCCTGAAAATAAAATAAAGGCATATGAGGAAACTGACTGGAAAAACATATTCATAAGAAAATATGCATTCCTCTTTCTCACTTCAAACTGAGTATACATTTTGCTCTGATATCAGAGAGTAAAATATCAATTTGCATTTTTCAAAAAGTGTAGCTCTGCATAAATGAAAAAAAAAACATTCTGCATGTGCGTCAGATATTTGCATTGAAGCGTTGCTATTCACTACTATGCCAATAAATACATGCAATTTTCCTAATGCTTTTGTGAAATAAACTGCTAAATATTCAATTTTTCATAAAGTGACTTGGTGTACATGTTTATAAATTATTTAATATGTGTTGTATATGTTTTGATACAAGTTTTTCATTGAGTAGGTGTATTCTCTTCACTAATAGTTTAAGATTTGTATTTTAGTTTCAGAAGAGTTCTTTGTTGTAGAAAAGTTGCAAACCTAAAAAAAAAAAGTTGTTGTTCAAGATCAAGAAACTTTTCTTAGTACTGTAGATAAAAATCCCCTTGAGTTGAACTGCCCTCCTGGAGAATATATGGCAATATCCAGACAAGTTTTCTTTTTGGCAGCAGTACAGAAGAGGTGTGCCATTGTCTTCATCAAAAACATTTTTTTTTTAATTTCACCATCTAGCTATAGCCTTGGAGTCTCTGGGCTCTATTGACTAGACTAGATGCTGCCTGGTTTTGGAGCTAGAAAAAGTCAGACAGATGGTGCCACCAATTGTGACTTCGAGCTTCTCTTACCATGAAGGAAGGAAACCAAATGCAATTGGTGGGCTAGCTAGACAACTTTCACATATGTTCCCTTCCCCTTCACTCTTTCTTTGGCTTAAGCCAATGTTTCTCAACCTTGGCCACTTTAACCAGTGTGGACTTCAACTCCCAAAATTCCCCAGCCATGATGGATTTTTCTACACAGATTTAAAGGTGTATAGAAAAGTTCAGAGGAACCAGGAGAATCAGGAGCAATGTAGTTTCCCCGAAGGCTGCTATAATTGAGCAATTTTAGGACGAAACTCCGCCCTTTTTGCAATTCTGAATTGGGTCTGGTCTTATCTTTCTTTCCGTGTAATGGGCTGTCATATCAGCTGTTTAAGGTCTTGTGATTCCTCTGCAGAGAGAAATAATGAGAATGGAGTTACCATTTTTTCTTCTTCTGCGAAAAATGCGTCATTTAATTAATCCCTACCCGGGTAAATCCCTAGGCATGCCTGGCACAGCTTTCCCATCAGTTTGGTGTGATATGGGTACGATAGCTCAAAACACCCAGCGGAAACTACAGCCACCTTCCGATGCTAGCGCCCTCTAGGTGCGTTGGAACTACAATTCCCAGGCTTCCTTGCAAACATGCGGCCTGCGTACGCAAAGGATTCTAGGAATTGTAGTCGCAATGGACTGCGTTAACTCGCTCCTGCAGGCCAAAGTAGCTTAATGAATCGCTTTATGCTCGTGAATCAATTGATCCATTTTACGGGAACCGATTCTGTCGGATTATTTTACAGTGCAATTCAGAGAGGCGAAAAAGTTCAGAAGTCTTGAGTTCAATACAATCCCACGTACCGTGAAGATGCATTTTAAAGGTGTTAAGTATTGCAAACTTGCAAAAAAAAAAGAAAAAGGTACTCAACTTATTTTCAAACCAGAACCGACTCTTATTTCTAAACTCTGCACACCCACTCTGGAGAGCCAACCCACGAAAGGTGGAGCTGTTAGGGGGGTGGTACAAAGCGATTGGGTTAGAAAGCGAGTGGCGGCAGTGAGTGCTGTGCTTTCTGAAACCGCAACTGCTCCTGGGCCCGTCGCAATTGCAAAGTAATCGCTAGCAGAGAAAGGCGATCTGTTTCGGGGCCTCCCCCGATCGGCGCATCGATGAGCTGCGAGGTATGCCAACTTCGCTGTCGGGTCGGCCCGGTGGTCGTAGCCGGAGTGCGCGACTTTTTTTCCTGCCAGGTACCCCGCAGGGCTAAGTAAGCACCGAGAAAGGCGCCGACCTGCAGAAGCTTCCGGAGCCCCAGTTTGTCCAGAAGCCACGCCCCCCTGTGGGGAACGAGAGAGACATCACTGGGTCCCCATTGAGGGTCGGGCGTCCTGCGCACGATTCCTTGCTCACACACGATCAGGTGTGCAACGTGTGTCCCGGCTTTTCCCTGAAATGACTTTGGATCGAGCCTATGAAGCTAAGCAAACTCTTATCTCGCAACTACCCCAGCTCCCATAACTCCGGCCTTGAGGATGATGGGCGCTTGCAGTTCAATATGCAGTGGTCTCCAAACGATCGTGTATCCTATTAATAAAAATGCCGAGCATGCATTTTTAATACACGATTTCTTATAAATTATATACCTGTACCACTGTACTAATATGTAACTTTTTACCCATATGCGTATAGAGAGTATAGTTTGTGGATTGAGTAGCTTTTTGAATTAGGTAAATAACAGGTGTTGGGTAAATAACAGGCATTCTAATATTTCTTGTACACCCCATTTGGAGGCCACTGACCATTGTCTGCCTGCATTTTGAAATGTTGAACTACCCATGGATTTATTTCATAAGCGCTTGTAATTCTGAGCAGTTTTCTTTTTACTCATTATTCTAGTTTTTAATGCTGATAATTACAGTCCTTGGTGTCGCTGATTCTAATAGAACTGTGGAGTTTTTAAAAATAATTTTATCTCTACTGGGGTTTAATGAATTTGGTGGTGCTAGAAGTCCATTAAATTTTGTTAGATTTTCTTTTAAGGTTATTACATTTTCTGAAGTTACCTACATGTCATTTGATAATTCTGTTGAACCTGGAGGCTTTGATGAAAAAACCAACTTGAACATTTACACCTCTAATCTCTAGAGAGCCTTTAAAACTTGTTTGACAACTCTCCTGTGTATCCATCCAGGATGAACTGCATTTTTTTTGGGAGTAATTTTACTTCTTCCTAGGGTTGTAATACTTCTACAGCAAAGAGGGGACTTCAGGTGTACTTCAGCTTCTTTGCCTTTGATTAGTTGGGCTGATGCAGTATTTGGAAGATTCCCCTCTCCTGCTGTGGGATATCAATGATACGTTAAATCGTTAAATCGGAGGTACCCATCAGGAGAAGGTAAATGATTATGATTGCCAACCTGGCTTTTTAACCTCCCTGCCTTAAGTTGAACGGAAACAGGATAATTGCAAATTGAGTTTTGAAATGATTTGGTTTCTATGAGGCTGAGATAAGGATCAGTATAGAACACAGGTTTAAATACTTCCTTCTCGTCACTGTCAGTGCATCAAAGTAGTCCATAACCACCAAAACCATGAATATCAACACAGCCTTTATTGTAAGATTACATTAAGGGAATCTTGCAGGTCTGAAAGCACTTCCCCCACCCTTGCCTTTACTTTCCAGGGACCTAGGGAGGAATCCTTCTGAGATGCTGTCTCCATTCCCATTCTTCTCTAACTGCTGCTTAGACTGGAGGTCCTTCTCCTGCCTCCCAAGTCATTCTCACAGCCCACTACAATCATCTCTACGGCCTAAAAGTCTTTGAAATTTTTGCTTCCATTTTTGGGTGATTGCACTTTTTGTTGTTGTTGAGAATATTCATTTCTTTTTTTAATTTGTTGCGACCAGATACCTTTTACAATGTACATACTTTTTATTCTCCTTGTATTTCAGAAACCTGTTCCTTGTAGGTTTTGAATGTTTCCATTACTTTAACTTACATGCCATTCCAAATCTAAAGCTTTAATGTGTTGATTTAATTTTAGTTACAGTGTAATTCTTAAAATGGGGCTAAATTTTACATGTTTCTACTTGCTGCTTGAAACAGGTCACTGTCCTGTATTTTGCCAGAAGTGCTGAATTAGCAGGGCTGCGTACAGAGACCATTTCTGTGCCCCAACAGATAACCTCACTGCAGCTGTGGAGAGAAATTGTCAAGAGACATTCCAGGTATGGTGACTTGTACCAGTAAACAATGCTTTTCTCATGCTCTTACTGTGCAAGGCTGTGCATTTGTGCTCCAGATTATACACTTCATTGCAACCTTAATGTCATGACACCCCATCAAGTAAAAAAGAACAAAAATGACATATTCAGCCAACCACATCAAAAAGATACACAGACACACTCCACATGCAGCTCCAGCCAATCTGAAAGAATAGTCAGCCATCAGGATCGGAACCTCATTCCTGATGGTTGAGGTGGATGCCATAACACAAAAGCCACACTTCTGGCTCACAAGCCTCAAGGATGACACTGTCTAGTTGAAGGGACCCAAAGTGTGCTGACCTTGTCAGCTTAGACTGACCAGGCAAACATGATGGGAGATAGACAGCCACTCAAATTGGAACAGGTCCTGTGTCCTGTAGAGTTCCATAGATAATAACAGCCTCGAATGCACAAGAGGCAAACTGGCAGACAATGCGGCCTCACTGAGAAAGTTGTAGTATGAGCTACAAAGTTGTAGTATATTATTCCTTGCACCACTGCATTCTGGACCAATTGAAGCTTAAGAGGTCTTCAAGGGCAGCCCTATCTAGAGTGCATTTCAGAAATAGAGCTGTGAGTTGACAAGGGCACGAGTAACTGTCTCAAGTTCTTCCTGATCCAGGAAATGGCACAGTTGGTACACTGGATAAAGTTAAGACACAAAACCCCGAGTGACCAGTGACATACCCCTACCTCATAACTTTCTACATAGAATTGTTCAAATAATAGAAAAAAAATTAAAAAAAGAAATTTGGAATATTGTCAATCACCAAGTGGTACTTTTGTCTGGATGCTAAATGGACTCTGTAAGTTTTCTGACAAAAGTGAGGGAAAGAAAGTCCTGTCTCTTTGAAATAGAAAACTGATCAAGGAAAGGAGGAAGTGAGCTGAGATTGTCTGGAACACTCTGCAAAAGAGGGAGCTAGAAGAAATAGCAAGTGATAGTCTTTTACGAATGAAGCTGGATATACGTATCCCAGGATAATGTTGCAGGATCCAATCTGGATGGGTCACCAGTACTGGAGGCTTTGTCTTCTAAGCTATCTGACCCATGCTGGAACCCATATTCAGGGAACTTCTCTCTAGCAGAGTGTGTTCCTTGGACTATGTGTGGTGTTTATATGGTGCTTCTGTTGTATATGGCCTTTTAGATGTTGATTGAGGTGTTGTTGGCTGGCTATTAAGTCGTTGGCTGTTGTTTGCTTGTGCCGCCAAGCCCTCGTTTTCCTAAGCACTTGATAAGCTGGTGGTAAATTAGCACTCCTGTTGACTGATGAGGGCCCATTTCTCAGACTTCAATCACTTCCCTGGCACCATATAAACACCACACAGAACAGCCCAAAGCAAACACTCTGCTAGAGAGAAGTTCCCAGAGGATGGGCTTCAGCATGAGTCTGAAAGCTCTGAAGACAAAGTCTCTAGTCCCAGTGACTGATTCAGATTGGACTCTGTAAGAGTATTTTAAATCAGAGGTTGTGCCTGTTTTTATTTAATCTGGTAGCCTTTCGGGGATGGATGTGCATTTTGTGAGAATCCTCACAATTGTTCTATCCCAGCCTATGGCTGTCCTTGTTAAAGGCACAAGGACAAAACTCCTGTTGAGAAAATAGGTTGGAGACTCAAAAGAAAACAAACCCCTTTTAATATGGGTAACAAACCTGCCAAATACTCCAGAAACAAAAGCAGCAAAACACAATCCAAATGGAGGAAATTGTCCACACGAAACACAATGCAAAACAGAAAAGTAGTCACCGGCAATACTAACAGAACATGATCCCATGAAGTACTTTGCAATGGTTGCCTTCAGCAACCAGCACTGCCAACACCTTCCCTTTTTATAAAGCAGTCCCAAGGCGTTGCCTCTCAGTGCCTTCTCCTCCCCCCCGGAGTTGTCGTATTGACTGCTGCTGATCTGCTCTCGCTAATTGCCTGCGTCTATGAGCATCAATCACGTCCATCAGGTGTGAATTCTCCAAGTCTGACTCATTCTCCCCGCACATCTGAGCTTCATCCATAGTACGACTGGAGGGGCCAGGCTCTTCATCAGACCGTGAGTCTTGTAATTCATCAGAGCCTCCCTCTGACCCTGATGGCCCTCCAAATGCCTCCTCCACCTCCTCCTCAGATTCCCCAGACTCAGCTGTTGGGAACACCGGCTGGCATTGAATCACGACACAATATGTTGGGCAGAATCCAATTCAAAGATTGGATCAGGGATCTATTGCAGAAGCAGATCAATGATCAATTTTTATCTTTATATATTTCCTTCAGTCTTGCCGATATCGAAGATCAAGTTATCTTTGCCATTTGTCAGGAGTACGTGCCCCTTGGGGACCAGCAGTTCATCCTTCACACAGGGGACGAAGTTGCCATCATCCCACCTCTTAGTGGAGGTTAGCTCTAGGAAGATACAGGTAGGTGTTGATGTTTTGCTAAAATATCGAATCTGGAAATTTGATGGTGATGAGGACAATGATGATGGACAAGGAGGAGAAAGAGAAGTACCAAGCTGATATTTCTCTAGAGTGCTTTGAGTTTGGCCTCTATAACATGCTTCAAAGCAAGAAAAATCTTCTTGCATTCCTTTCAAGCAGTCATGTCTTTTCCTGCATGGTCTGATATACCTTTTGGACATCAGTTCTGATGTGCTGCATAGATGAACCAGTAACATTATAATTACTTTTAATGAAAAGTATATATTAATGGAGAATAGCTTAAATCAGCATTCCTCAGTCCCCAACTGATCATGGCTATGGCTCCCAGAATTTCCAGACATCATTGGCCATATTATCTAGAGAGGATGGGAGGGAAAGCACACTGAAGGACTCCAGATTGGACAATGGACAGAAATATTTAGAAAATAATTTGTTTTTTTGCTATTCATGAAAACAATCTGTAGCTTTTCAGGTTTCTACATGTGTGAATGTGGTGGACCCAGGAGAATGCCTACGCCCTTTTTAAAGGGGAATGTAACTTCTGAAATATATTTCCTAAAAATTAAAATCCAGCTCTGGAATCAGAAGAAACCGCCCATCTTGTCTGATTTCAGCCATCAAGCTCACTCATTAAACTAGTGGGCTTAATTTTTACTTATGGTCCATTCTTAGTTCAAAATTATCTTGAAATTCTGGGGGAGATTAAATATATAACTGAGTATCAACATTGCTCCAAACTGGCAAGTGATACTTCCCTGCAGTTTTGTATGTATAATAAATACCATCAGTGATGAACCAGAATTTTATTGAGATCTCCAAGAGCTCAAGCAGAAATCTTCCAGTATTAGTTTCCACTACCGGAGCATCGAAAAATAGGAAGGGAAAAAAGCAGGTCCTCCAGTTTCCTACTCCCCCTGCAGTTACATCACAAAGCTGCTGAGAGATCCAAAGCCATCAATAGAGTCGTGCTGTCTCTGCATTCTTCTCAGCACAAAACATCCATCAGGCCAAACAAGGCAATGATGGATCCTGGTCTGAGGGGTTCTTGATGTTCTCTGAGCTTGGTTTTTTTCTTGCAGATCATTCATTTCCCAAACTAGGTAACATCATCAGTGCTAGTGACTGCAAGAAAACAACCAAGCTCAGAGAGCACCAAGGACCCCCTCATTTCAATCCTGCGCTACAAATATTCTCCTTTATTGGGATCCTGGTCTGAACCCAAACGAGAAAGGATCCATAGAATTCATTTGTCAAGAGGCTATGATATTCCTTTGAAGAAAGAATAGGAATTAATTAATTTAATCTAATTAAGTTAAATAATTAAAGTACTGGCTAAGACACCAGACCAGAAACCAGGAGAATGAGTTCTAGTCCTGCTTTAGGCATGAAATTAGTATTACTTATGTTTGCTGTCTTGAATTATTCATGAAAATAATAAAGGTGGGATGAAAATGGAGAATTAATAAATAGGGCAATTAAACCTATTAATCTGGCTCATGATCTGAGCTGTAATTTAATCTCTACAGCCAGGCAAGGATCAACTTGCAAATTAATCATTGTTTCACCGTTTACTTCTAGAGAAATAATGAGTGAAATTGAGGATGAACCCAAGGATGTGATTCAGTTGAAGTCTGAGAAGCTCTCATTAGACGAAGTAGCAGCACTGGTCATTTCTCCCTGTTGTGGAGCTGCATCTTTCTTTGTAGGTAGGTCTGACACATAAAACTCTTAATCAGAGCTGAACACACAGATTTATTTAAAAAAAACCGCATCACTAGTATTTGGAGATTGAACATTAGATGAACAGTTATAGGAGCCAATGGAACAAAGGCTAACATAGAACAAGCTTAGAACAAGGAAAAAGCATCCAAGCATCTCAAAAAAAGTTCTAAAACTTCAGGATTGGAATCATTTACAGAGAAAGAAAATGGAACCTCTAGTTTTGCCTGCTCAGGATTGTCCCTATTAGGAAAGCCTGGAGCCTTTAGGGCAGTGATTCTCAACCTGTGGGTCGGGACCCCATTTGGGGTCGAACGACCATTTCACGGGGGTTGCCAAACAATGCAATCTGCCATTTCCCCCCCTTTTCCTTAGCCGTGCTACTCCCTTTTATTCTATTGGCTTTTGAAAGCCAATAGAATAGACTCTCTTGAATAGAGTCTAATTCTACTGGCTTTCAAAAGACAATAGGAATTGTCCAGACTGTTTCTGCCCTGCTGAGCCCGCCAAAAGTCCCATTCTGCAAACAGTGCTGCAGCAGTTGAGTAGTCCTCAACTTACGACCGGTTGAGTAGTCCTCGACTTACGACCGGTTGGGGGTCGCGGCATTAAAAAGGTTGAGAACCACTGCTTTAGGGCATCTATATACACAAAACAAGTCTTGATGCTGCACATGGATTATGTGCTTTTGAGGGCTTCACCTTGTGGCTCTGACCATATGGTTGGTTTGAAAGATTTCAGATGACACATAGAGCATCTTATTTGTCCCCTTGAAAAGAATGGAGATTTCAGCCTGCACAGTTGTATTAGTACAGTTTGCATGCCTGAACTAATTTCAACGGCTTGAGTTATTTTTTTAAGGGGGGAGGATTGCTACATTTACAGCAGTGTGCTGTGTCCCTAAAATAAAGATATGGAAGACTTATTTGAGAAGGGCTTGTACTAATTTCAGTTTTCTGATGAGTCCTTGAAAATTCACACAATATATGAAAACATTGAAGTGGACCACATTTAGCTTAGTATTGCCCCATCCAGTCTTTTTAATAAATATATATTATATATAATTCATTTATTAATAAATATTGGAAATTAAATTGAAACCTTTTTGTATATATAGAGCAAGTTTGCCATTGCTGAGCTTGGCCCCTTTTAATAACTGGCGTTATTGCAGGATGCATGCACCATTAGGGAAACTGGGGCTAAACCCTAATGTGGTTGAGAGATGTGTGAACTCATTGTAGGTCTGTAGCCCATGGCTAAGTATTATGCAGAAACCAGCTTATTGGGGGCTCATTCAAAGCATAGGCAAAACCATGCTTAGCATAAAAAGAAATATTCCCATTGATAAAGCTCTTAAACTTAGCTTTCTGTCAAGCTAAATTCTCACTAGCTCAGAATGTTGGTTAAGTGTTGATGTTTTGTTTCAGGCACTACAAGGAATAACTTTGAAGGGAGAAAAGTCATACAATTAGAATATGAAGCCTACACAGCTATGGCAGAAGGTGAAGCAAAGAAAATATGCAAAGATATTCGATTAAAATGGCCTTCTGTGAAGCATATAGCAATACATCATCGACTTGGGTAAATACAGTCAAAGAATGTGCTCTCCCTGTTTTATTTAATTAAGATTTTGTGAATTGGATAGAGACAGGTTTATGGGCAAGCATCTGAGCCTCCTTTCTGAATGAGGCCATATAGAGAAAGTTGCCTCATAGCAAGCTAAACTTTGTCTTACTCTTACTGCAGCTCTCAGACAGACATTATGTTCACATTTCATGCTTGATTCTTCATACAAATTAAGGGTTAAATCTGAAGGTTTAGTCTCTGGACTCTGATCCTTGTTGCTCTGAACATTGGCAATGATACAGCTTGTTATCATATTTAGACTTTCTTATGTTGTGGTTCAAGGGAGAAAAAAATTGAAAGGATAAATACTCTGGAACGAATGTACAATGTATAGATGAATTGTAAGCTAAATTTGAGCACTGTTTTATGCTCACTTTTTAAATGGCATCTCTTCTGTCCTTTCAAGTGCATCACTTGATAAAAAAAACCAGTTGGTTTGTTATTCAGATGATGCAAACATATTTTATTAGTGATGGCTAAGAGATATATTTTTTTCTCCCTATTTACATGGAGTGTTAAATATTTATCTGCACATCACCTCTTTGGATCGTGTGCCGTTCACTTCCCTGACTTACAGTTTTGTTTTCCTGACCAGCCTGTTTTCTAAATGCTACGCTCAGCTTCACAGAACTAACTGTTGCCCTCAACAGTTGATGTTAATGATGCTCAGATCTGCTTTCAAAGGGTTTCTGATGGGTAAAGAATAGATTGAACACAATTCAGCAATCCCCTCTCAATTATCTCCTACCATATGGGGGGGGGGAAAATTAAGAAAAATTGGTGAAGCACAGAACAGATTTTACTTGGGGTTATCAAGTCTGCTGTGGAATGTCTTTAGATACATTAAATAAGCTACAGTATATAATAATACATTATAAAAATAAACATCCCCCCCATTGGGGTGGGGGGTATAGCTCAGTAAAATCCTTTCAAGTATATATTCCTTTCAAGCATCCACGTCTTTTCCTGCATGGTCTAACTAATCTAATGTATCTTTAGGACATCAGGTATGATGGGCTGCATAGATGAACCACACATTGTACAGGTAGTCCTTGACTTACAACAGTTTGCTTAGTGATGGTTCGAAGTTACAACAGCACTGAAAAAAAGTGACAGGAACATTTTCCACACTTATGACCATTGCAGCATCTCTGTGTTCACATGATCAAAATTCACATGCGTGGCAACATGTTTATGACAGTTGTAGTGTCCCTGTGATCCCCTTTTGCGATCTTCTGACAAGCAAAGTCAATGGGGAAGCCAAATTCGTCTACCAGCCTTGCGACTAACTGAACAACTGCAGGGATTCACTTAACAACTATGGCCAGAAAGGTCATAAAATGGGGCAAAATTCACTTTACAATTGTCTCACTTAGCAACATAAATTTTGCACTCAGTTGTGGTTGTGGTCGAGGACTACCTGTAATAACATTTATTGAAAATATATTAATGGTGAATAACTTAAAACAGCATTCCTCAACCACCAACTGATCATGGCTGTCACAGCCAGAATTCCCAGACAGTATGTCATAAGGTAATATCTGTACTGATCTGAGAACTTAAGGGAGAGTGGAGTGTCTACAGTTAGACCTTGCTTACTGACTGCCTCATTTAGTAACCATTTAAAATTATAACAGTATTGAAAAAGTAAATTTCCAACCAGTCCCCATATATGCAACTGTTGCAGTGTCCTGCAGTTACTTGATTCCTATATATGTACTTTGCAACTAATGTGTGACAAGTAAAGTCAGTGGAAAAGGTAGCAGTAAAATTCCAAGTCACAGTCATTTGATGTTTTGCTTAATGACCAAGTGATTTGCATAACAATTGCAACAGAAGTGAGGTGGTAAGTCCAATGCAATCGTGATATTTTGCTTAGCAACTGTAGCACTTAGCGACAAAGTTGTTGGTTTCAACTGTGATTGCTAAGCTAGGACAACTGGTAATAATCAATCTGATAACTATTTTGGAAAGTATTTAGATTTCAGCTTGACTGGCAGACACTAGTTGAAACACAGTCATGACATGTATTTCATGTAGAAAGCTTATGTGAACATTTATTTAGCTTATTTTGAGGGTTGTACAAAAGAAAAATAGCTTTTTTTTGCTTTCCAGATGTTTTGAACTACAATTGGGAATTGCTTGCAGTGTTTAGAACATATGAAAGTCTAAAATCTGAGGGACATTGGGTTCCTTGTTTTTCATAACCAAGAGTATTTAAGTATTGCATTTATTTTTGCTCAGATGCAAAGAAGGAGTAAAGATAATGGAGCTTTAGAAGAGCTGACTGCTACATGTCTCTTTTAAAATTTTAATTATACATCAATTGATTACATGTCTAATATAATTTGTGCAATTTGATTCCTGTAATACCCATGTATAATTTTTTGCCATTTTAATTCCTTATCAGTGTGCTACTATTCTTACTTTTCATTTTCCCTAGTTTGTATGTTATAGTGGATGGAATAATGACTGACAGGCACTCCAGAGTATCCCTAAAAAGTTATTTGGAGTACTGGATTATTTCTGCCTCGAAGCTCTTAGAAAAAGGAGCTCTGCTTTTCGGTCCCTGATCTAAATGATTGCATCAGGCTGCTGTTGCAGATGATGTCTTCTCTAGTTTTCCTTAATTTGTTTTCCTGTTAAATCTTTCCTTGGAACACATAATCATGAGACATGCAGCTTCTCTAATTTGATCTTCCTAGAACATGGCCCCTCTTGTTTATCTATGTCTGTGTAGTAGTTGACAACAAGACTTTTATTTTGTCCTTAAAAGATTACGCTAATGTGGCTAAAAGCCATAGCTAATGTTACTTTTCATGTTCTCTTTAGTTTGGTTCCCATTAGTGAAGCCAGTGTGATTGCAGCTATCTCTTCCCCTCACCGAGCAGAGTCTCTCAATGCCTTGCAATATTGCATCAATACTTTAAAAGCTACTGTCCCAATATGGAAAAAGGTATGTGCGTTTCGGACTTTTGTTTTGAAAAAAAGTACAGTGCTGAACATCACATTGTCCACAGAACCCATTTATTTGTCATCAAATTTGTTTGCCACCCATCTCGTCTATGCCTGTGCCGTGGTATGGCTTTCCCCAGCAGAGGACAGATATCCACTATGATGGATGATTCTTTTTCCTTTGCTGTTTTCCGAGATTGGAAAATTCCAGTTTCCTAAGTGAAGATGCAAAATGGACCAGCCCTCTCTCTTCAGTCCTTTAGGAAACTTACATCTAACTAGTAGCTGGTCTAAATCAGTGTTTCTCAAGCATATCAACTTGGATTTTATTTTCTAGAATTCCACAAGACAGCTTGGTGGCTGAGAAGTTCTAGAAATTGAAGTCCACACATCTTATGAGGTTGAGAAACATTGGTCTAAATAAGTTTTATTGCTTTAAGAGGACAGCAGGTGCAAAATCGACAGCAAAAGCCACTATTTTGAATTTTATTCCCCTACAATGTACTTCCTACTGATAATTTGAAGATAACTCCCTGGATTGATGTTTAGCAGTGTATAGATGGTTATATTGCATAGATTTGATCCAGAGAGTTGATACACTTAAAAACAAACAAAAATATACTGCTTGGGCCCCAGGAAAGAAAGTCTTCATGGGAAACAGATGCCAACTTTTTCATATCTCATCAGACTGATCCTCAAGCTGTTTTTACAATGGGGGCAAAATGCACAGAGAACACATGTGCATCTAGCATGTTAAAATGTCAAGGTCCTTTTGGAAAATATCTGGGGTGATTATTCCTGAATTATATCTGAGACTTTTTTTTCATATTTTAATTCAGCCCTGACAGTAAGCTAGGAAAAAAAATGTAGCTCTGGATTCAGTGTAGCAGATAAGTTAGCTTTGTTACAACAATTCTTATTCATTATGTTCTTTGCTTATAGGAGGTGTATGAAGACGACTCTTCCTGGAAAGAAAATAAAGAGTGCTTTTGGATCAAGGGAGAAAAATAAAATATTAATGTGCCAAAAAAAGAAGGCAGAAGGAAAGCTGATTCAGGGTGTTACACTGAACTGGGAAATGGAATTTAGTTTTTGGTTAATCATTTCTAGAGATGGAAGAAGTATTTGCAACATGGCCAACTGTTTAAAATATACAATGTTTAAATTTCTTTCTCTGTGTTAATAAGCCTTAATCTTTAAAGCCAGAACATTTCAAAAATAATTGTATTCTAAAATTGAACTTGTAGAAATTATAATTCTCCAACTTCGAAAGGGAATGAGATAATGAAATCACCCATCTGATTTATTTAGGAAAATTACTGCTTTCACAGGCTTCTTTGTATCCTAAAATCATTTGTCTGTTCTTTCAGATCAAATGATCTTTTGATGTTTTGAGTATCTCTAAATAATGTAACTCTTACTTAGTTTTGCTCCCTGTCATAAATTTAGGTGATTTTCCCAGTCATTATAAAATTGAGGTGATGGCCATAGAGTTCTCACTAATTATATTAAAAATATGGGAATAAAATTATGGAAACAATTCAAAGTTTACAACCATTTGACTTAGAACCATTCATTTAGCAACTGTTACATGGCACTGAAGAAAGTGACTTGCGAAGAGTCATCACACAATTGTCACATGATTGTCTTGTGACCAAACTCCAGGCGCTTGGCAACCAGCATGTATTTATGATGGTTGCAGTATCCTGGGGTCATGGGATCACCATTTGTGACATTTCCGGCCAGCTACTGACAAAGTCTGGGGGAATATGGATTTACTTAATGACTGCATGGATTCATTTAACTGCAGTGATTTGCTTAATGACCATGGCAAAAAAGTCATAAAATTGGTAACAACTACATTGTGTAGCAGTGGAAATTTAGATCACCGTTGTGGTTATGTCAAGGACTTGTACGTCCATGTGCTCTCATGAACCAAAGCTAGGCAAGAGAACGGGTATTGCATATTCTACACTAACCTAAGCTTTGTTGCTGTTTTGGTGTCTTTGAGTCAGTATTGACTCCTGGTGACTGCCTGAATAGGTCTGCAGTTTTCTTGGCAAGATTTCAGAACTGATTTACCATTGTCAACTTCCTAGGGGTAAGAGAGAGTGACTGGCCCAAGGTCACCCTGCTGGCTTTGTGCTAAGGTAGAACTAGAAAGCATAGTCTCCCAGTTCCTAACTTATTGCCTTAATGATACATCAATTTGGCTTCCTTAGCAGGAAACTTTGCACTAGGAGGATTTAAAAGACCAGCAACAGCAAACCTATGAAGGTGTATTTTTGCAAATGCTGCTTTTCCATACAAACAAATATAATGCAAATTTTTGAACCAAACAATTTGAGGGGAAAAGTGTAATAGATGCTCTGGATGCTCTGAAGTTCCCTGACCTTTCTGCCTCTCCTAAAATGAATGCTCGGCAAAATAAAGAGAAATAAAGTACAGATAGGTAGATGATATAACAATATACTTGTATTAAATAGGTTTCCAGACTATAATTCAGCATTAAAAGTCTACAGTGGGATGGTTTCAAAATTTATTCAACAGGATTCATCTTTCTTTAGAACACAATCTCCAGTATATTCATTTGTTTTGGTACAAAGTGCAAAATACACATAAAGGCTTTGTACAATACCCCTATTTACTGAATTATTTTTTTTAACAAAAATAAAGTAAACGTAAAAAAATAAAGTAAAAAAGTTTAACAAAAAGAAAAGTAAAAAATTGTAGCATACATTCTACAATATTATAAAAGAGCACAAACTATTATTTATTGAACCAATGTGCCTGAACTTTAAATTAACCACAGCAGTTGAGTTCACATAAGCTGGCTACATTTTTGCCAGTCTTGTTCTATGAAACATGATTCTAGGAGTGAAAATGTGTAACATTTTTGTGCCGGATATGAATGTATTACAGAAAGCAATATTTTCTACATCGTATCTAACAGCAGTGAAAACACTTGACTCAAGTAGAATGGTAATTAAAATTCATCATGAACATCTGTATTAATGCTGTTGGGATCTGTAAAGACATACTGAACCAGTCTTCAAGTTACCGTAGTTATCTTAGGCTGGAGGGGAACTCAAGTGATTTTCTTCCCAATGCAAACAAACTGAAGTTTAAAAAGAGCTTCCTGTATTTCAGCCAGTGTTAAACAAAAGTAAACATAATTTATTAGATATTTTCAATAGAGGTAATATATTACAAGTAAGACTACATATCTTCCAGTGTTTACAGACTTGAGTCATTCAGAAGTTATGCCTTACCATAGTCAATAGAGTTTATTGCTGTGTAAGTGTGTAAGTGAAAGATGCATATATGCTTCTGATATTAGTCAAAAGTGCAGAAACTGGCACAAATGGCTGCAGCTAGGCAGAATAACATGATTGCCCATCAGAACATCCCAGTTCCAAAATTAAAATGTTCCTCTTAAAGAATAATGTAATGGGTTCTGAAGGATGGGTTTGAAGATTTAACTACATGTAATGATAATCAAGAACAAACTTAATGGATAAATAATATTGTAAATGAGTGAAAGAATTTGCACGATACTGAAGATATGCAGGAGGAAATTAAGCATACAATTTGCTCCTGTTCTCAGAATATTAATATTTAATTTTTAAAAATCCAGCTATTTCTTGTCTGACAGTTTTAATATGCTTCAAATCCCATTAAAGCAGTGCTCTTTGGAATCTTTATTATAAAACCACATTTAAAAAAAACTACACATCTTAGAAAACTGCATGTTTCTACCAGATTTGCCAGCTTAAAAAGTGTAATTGAAAAGAACAATTGGTGCTGAATTGTTTAAAAAAAATTTTTAAATGATTTTTTAAAAAAATTCTGAAAAGATCTAGAAAACTACTAGTAACTCTTGCTTAGCAACTTCCTCAAGCAGCTGCAGCTTGCAGTTACGACTTTGTTGGAAAAGTAACTTTGCACCAAAAATCACATTTGTGACTGCAACATCTCTCTAAATCATGTTTGGTATTACAGTCAGTCAGTATGCACAGTCCTATGTAAAATCATAAGCACATCACGGTCATGTGATTTTTAACTCGGTAACCACTCTGCTTAACAACCAAGCTGCCAGTCTCAAATGTAGTTGCTAAGGGTTTTTTGGCTGGTATACGTGTGAGAATTCCGGAAACTGGTGACTAGATTATAACATTTACTTCTTCAGAAACCTGACTGCTCCTTAAAACCCTGAAAAGAAACTGAGTTTCTTTTTATTGTTTGTTTACATATTTCTAGAGCTATTTGAAAGCACCACCTGGAAAAAGAGCTAAAAAGCGTAAGAGGTTTACATGTTGTATAAAACTTAATTAAAAATTTCAAAGTGGCATTTGATTAGTCACATATAGCACTTAAATCAGTATTCAATAATTAACAAAGATAACCAGTATAATAAAACCAATTAGAATGAATGATTCATGAATGTTGCTACATGATTTTAGAAGGTCTATTCTTAATGCAGTGATCATACAAGACAATATTTTTACAATATTCAGTATTGAAACAAGGGGTGATTAGACTGGGTTGGTATTTTTTCTGTTTTTCCCATAGTTCTGGTAGGCTGTTGGAATATTTTATAGATTGTACATTTCTCTCTATATCCAACCAAAGATAATTATGGAAAACTTCACTTGAATATATCTTTCTGGTGTTAAGCCCATTTACCATTATCAGTTTCCATTCTTCATATATGCTCTGTATCCAGGTGAGAAAATTTGCAGTTTAATCTTGCAGTTTACCTTCTTTAGAGTCATAATAATGAAGAGATATTCCACTTTATTAAAAGAATATCTCCCATAAAAAGGAAAATCTGCTGTCTTGTTTTTCTGATTAAAAATACCATGTGGTATTTTGGCCAGACCAAGTGAATGTACTGAGTGAAAGATGATCTTAACAGAATTGTTACTTAGGCAAAAGAAACCAAAGCATTTTTTACAGTTCCAAACAGCCAGATAACATCGCAAGTTTAGATGCCTCCTCAATTCACAGATCTATAAGGAGAGCAAGGTACAACCCAATTAGGCTTGTAAGATGCTCTTATAAATACTCTTACAATCTCAGTAAAGGTAGTTTTAGTCTTCTTACAGAGTTGATTTCCTGGACTGCTCTAAGTACTGGAGCTGACACCAATCTTCATCATACATACCCAGGCTGGTCTGTAATAGTGTGTCCAGATGAATGTACAGTTTACTGTTGCATCTTGGGTATGGAACCAGTACTAAGCCAAATCATGCTCATATTGTAAGACATGTTTCTATGTCCATACAATATTACCCTAAAGCATTTAGTAATCTTTGCAATCATATCTACAACTTTTTTAGACAATGCCTGAATTAAATTAATAAGTGCTATCCTTTCTTTGGTGCTACAATGAACTACAAATAATTGTGTACTCTTGAGCAATTCTGTGCTAAGCTACAATGGTCATATTCACATGTCACATTTAGTCACAAGAGAGTAAACAGACCAATTTATGGTTTAATGTAATATCCGAATGCAGATACTGATTGTGAGGAGCTAGCACTGCTCAATGTGTGTAAAGTTTTGAGTAACTCAAGGACAGATTTTGACTGCAGGATGAAAATAACAGGTCCTGCTACTGGTAAATAAAGATAAACTATTCCACATGTACATCAAGGATACAAAACGGTATTGCTGGCAAATTTCAGCATTATTTCTGGCCCCGCCAATTCAGAGGATCCATCATTAACAGTACAAAATATACAAAAACAAAATCTTTATACAACTGTAAACAAAAGCCCAAACCGACCAGCAGTTATATGTATAATATAACTTATAAAAATGTAAAACTTTTTTATAAGGCACTCGTAGAAATTAAACAGTGTGATTGCAAGCACTGCTTGTGGCTCAAGATTCGTACATTCAGGAATATTTCTGCTATGTTTACTCTCTGTCCTGAGTAAGTCCTGTAATCTCATCCATGTCTTCCAAATCTGTTTCCATTTTCTTGTATGTTCTCTTGAAGAAACCAAGCTGCAAGAAATTTTTGAGAAAATTTACATTTGTTATTATTTAATGCTAGAATGTAGCTTCAAGGATATGATCCACACTGTTTCTATTGTTCTTCAACTTTGATTTTTAATAATGGATTGTCTCTGCTCAATTCTAAATTAGAAAAACTATGGTTAACCTTAACTGCAGATGGCCAACCTCTGAGGGTTGCTAAATTGTGTTAAAAGTCTAAGCTAAGGCAATGTTTCTTAACCCTGGCAATTTTAAGATCTGTGGATTTCAATTCCAGGAAATCCCCTGCCAGTGTTGTGTGCGGAATTCTGGGACTTGAAGTCCATACATCTTCAGTTGTGAAGGTCAAGAAGCAACATTCTAGGGCAGGGATGTCAAACTTGCAACATCACGTGATGTGTTGCGATGTATTGCGACTTTTTCTCCATTGCTGGCAATGGGGTGGGCGCGGTTTCAGCGTGACGCATCCGGCTCATGGGCTGGCAGTTTGACACCCCTGTTCTAGGGTCTCACAGTGTACAAGCAGGTAAACCCACCCCCTTGTTTGCTGATCTTATTTTCTTTCCCTAAATGAGTATGAAGACTGAGCACAATTCTAGGACTGAATATAATTACAACTGCATTAACTGAAAAGTAGCAGGTGTTCCACTGGATTAATTACATCAAATAAGCAGTATATATGCACATACTCCTAAATTCAGATAAATGTAAAACTTAAATATATCTGAAATGAGCATTAGACATTATAGCACAGTATGTGCATTTAATAGATGAAAAATCAGCAGGCCTTCAAAACATTTTTTGGGGACAGGAGTTCTAAATTCAAATCGACTTACTTCTGAGCATGAGCTACAAAATGATGTGCCTTGTGGCAATGATTTTACATCCCATGGAAGAATGTGGCTTCATTAATTGGGTAGCTTGGTATATGTCAGAATTGCTTAAGAGATTTGAATCTCAAATTCAAACATTCTCTGTCATTCTTAATTCTCACTGCTTAAAGGTAGTTTTGAAAACTCAAAATATTTGCTTCAGTAGGACACTTTATTCAAAATTTTTACATGGTTGTTAGCAAAGTTGGACAAGGTAATATTACTTAGTGTGGGAGGCCACATGGATGGGATAGTGATGGAAAGTGTTTGTGCGTGTGTATCACTCTCATTGTAGAACTTCCCTTTATCAGATTTTTTTCCTTAAAGGCAGAATTTAGAAGGGGAATTCATTCATTTTCTTAAACTTATTGTTACACTTACATTCAAAAGTGCCATCAATTTGTGCTACCAACATTTAAAATTGTAATATGTGAGAATGCTATGGACTGAAGGACCACAGATAGCCCTGGAGGACTCAGATTGCCTGATCATTAAGTAATTCTTTCAATTATACAAGAAGAAATATTTCATTTAATTAACTTTTACACTTCTAAGCTTTTACTTACTTTCCATAAAACAGCAATAATAATTATTAGCAAGAGAAGACCTATAAGGACACTTGCTATTACAATTCCAATGGGTATTTCTGCTTTCTCATCAGGTTTGATTATTGTAATTGGAATCTAAAAAAAAAATAAATGTAGTTATTTCAAAGATGAAAGTGGTCCTTTTCATAAAAAATGATAACTTTCATTTTGCACATACTCTTTAAATATTAGCTAACAGCACAATGTTAATTATTGTGGTCATATTAAACTGCATAGGAATGAACAAATCCACTAATTTCTTGTTTCAATATTCAGATACATTTTCAATCTAGAGTTAGGAATTTCAGAATTGTAATACGTTTTGCACATGCAATATTCCATTTAAAGAATATGTTAAAAGCTCATTCTGTTTCTTTTTTTAACAAATGAAATAGCACTTTTGCAAGATCATTACCCAAAACGAACTTGAAACATCTTATTTGGAGGAATTAATATTACAACATTCTTGTAAGTAGCCCTGAGCAATTGAGAGGAATACCAAATTTACTTCTAAATATATGTTTTTAATGAAATGAAAGGTCTGTCTTTCACTTGCACAGCCAGGAGAAACTTCTGCAGCACCTGTGTGAGTCTGGAAAAAGGCACAGCTGCTGTAACTATTTGAAGATATGCCTTTGTCTGTATCTCTATGTATTCTGAAGCATCTCTCAAAGAATTTCCTCATTCTAATTTTTAACATTTCTTTGAAATTTCTTGGAAAATGTTGCAAAAATACACCAATAGATTTTGGTAATTTAGATTCCACTCTTAACAAACATACTCACCCAAATCCTCCAAATGTTGAGTGGGATTTAGGCAAAGGCAAATTACGTAAACATTCCTAGTGTGTGCATTGCTTAGAGTTAACTTTGTGAATCAATACATGTCTGTCCTTATTTGTAGAAACACAGAGAAAAGAGATTGAACAGAATTCCTGCAGCATTCCCTCTATTTCAGTTCAATTTTTCAGATAATTATTTTTCCCAAAAGACAAAATATCTGAACTAAGCATGGCATGGGGAACACAGAATTTGTCCTCCTCTTTCATTTCCTTCCTTCTCCAAAAACTATTTTTTTCCATAAATGAAGCTGATTATAAGTAGATGTTTAAAAATGATGTGTGGCCTCAGAAATGCTCTGTAGGATAGGTATGTATTCTTATGACTTGCTTATGTAGAACTGTGTCATGGGCTCACCCCAGGTGCCACAGTCTTCTGAAGAGAGACAACTGCAACTAGAGACAGAGGGTTTTTATTTTGAAAGACCAATATAGACAGAGAAAGTCAAAGAAGTTTGGAAGAAATAATATAATCAAAGCTGGACCCCAAGCACAACCAGAATACAGCAAGAGTGGGACTTCCCCATAAAAACACATGTCCGTTATCTGTCAGATCTGCCAGCAAGCTGCCAACTGCAAAAGGCAAAGACAAAAAGCTTTTATCAGTCCCCAACTCATCAAAAGAATTCCAGAATATCAGAGAAAACAGGCAAAAGAAAAACTACAAAAAATAAAAGGTTACAACCTTCAACAGGAGAGCAAATGACAGAGAACAAGAAACAACTCACCACATGGGAAGAAAGGAGTAGAAACAGTGTTTCTCAACTTTGACCATTTTAAGGCATGTGGACATTGCTGGCTGTGGAATTCTGGGAGGTGAAGTCCACATGCCTTAAAATGGTTAAGATTGAGAAACACTGGACTAGAAGAATTTAACAGAAATTAATTTTCATTTGAAAATAGGAATCAACGACAAAGCAAGTTCACGAGCTGCAAGAACAAGAGCCTGGATATAAATATAGCCATCCTTGTTAGAAACTGGATTGTAGACCAAGCTATTTAGGCCATCAGTTATGGTTTTTCTTAAGCAATGCTGCTACTGCTGCTGCACAAGAATACAAAGCTGAAAACTGAATCATCACTGAATGATGCAGCAGCAAGTGAGAGCAGAAATTTGGTGATGGGGAAAGTTGGGCTCCCAGATGAGCAGAGTTTGTCAGCTAGAGAAACATGGCTGAAAGTCCTGATATCAGGAATGGGGTACATCAAGAATGCCATATCGGAAGCCTTCTTTGAGTCTTCTGTTGGTCCTGGCAAGTATGAAGCAGCTACTTTTGTTCAGGAAGTGCTAGGATCTCTGCTAATCTCCTACCTGTATGAAATCAATGCCCCCTGCCCCAGTGCATTTTTTCCTAGTTAGATGGAAATCAGTTCCAGCAATAATACAACTATTTCTATAATATGCTTCCATCAAATTTATAACACCTTAACATTAAAGTGACTGAGACCAGGATATTCAAGGAGTATTTTTTTCCTCCTTGAGGAAACTTCAAAAAGAGCTTTGAAAGGCGGCACCAGATGTAATCCCATTAAACAAATCAGAATAATTTCTGCTCTTAATTTAAATATTGCTTTAAATCAGGGATGTCCAACTTGACAACTTTAAGACTTATGGACTTCAAGAATTCCCCAGCCAGCCAACTTCTAGATTTCCCGACTTTAAATTACTGTCCCCAGAGAAACTGAGTACAAATCCCACTGGTGATAGGAATCCTTGGAACAACAGTTTTATGTATTGGTGGAATTTTTAATCCTGTTTTATTAGGAGACCTCTTGAAAAGAATCCTCCCCCAAACAAGTAAAAAAAACTGTAGATAGTTTAAGGGAAAGACCAAGCCTTAAAGAAAAGTCCAAAAGAAGGTCTCACTCTGAAGCAGACCATTAAAATAACTACAATGCCAAGTCCAAAGTAAAATCAATTAGATATTTCCCATGAGTGTCCTGTGAATATCTACCATCAGGAAATCTGAATTATTGTACCAATTAATCTGGCTATTTCTCACGGGATACATTCCAGTGTTATGAGAAAGAGGACTTCCTGCCCATTATCTGCAACAATTAATAATAATCATAATAGTGAAATATGAAGGAAATACACTGACAAATCTAGCATATTGGATATTTTATATGATCTGCTACATGTAACATCACTAATCTCCACAGGAGGGCACCAGCTTATATACTTTTTAGAAAGATATAGGCTTAGATTCCAAATAAGATACAGGAGTAAATTTAATTAAATAAAGTAAATTTTGTTTGTCAGCAAAGGTATTCAGAACAGTAAAACAGGTTTGTTTTTAAAACAAAATTATATGCAGTTATTTTTTTCTGCTCTTCCATACAATTACTTTTAATGCTAAACAGAAAGTTGAAAATGACTCCCCCCCCCTTTTTTTTTTCTACAATCTCCTATTTATCTTTTGCCAGATCTACTCCAAAAGCAAGGGTGCTTTTTTCCTAGAGGGTGTGAGGTGTAGTAATCTCCTATTTTAGAATTTTTTTGTGATTATGCAATATTATTTTATTCTTCCAGGTGCTTTAATATAATATGGATTCAACATTAATGCTCAACTGGGTATTTTTAATTTATTTTCTGCTTATTGTTGTTTATGCTTCTAAATCATTGCCTATTGTTTTTAGTTTAATTTAAATGTCACATTTTGATTTCATTACAAATTATCATAGGCCTTTTAGGTAAAACTTGACTTAAAAGAGACAGTAAATAGTTTACAGAAACTAGCCAAAATGAAAAGTTTCTAGCTTTTTTGTTGAATCCTATGAGATGGACAAATCAGATAGCAAATTAGATGTTTTCACTGTATAAATGAACTCACCAGGTGTCCTTTTTTTAATATCAAACAGCAAGCTGGAAAAGTTTAGGAGATGTCTCTCTTGAGTTTATGTGATTTCATAGACATAGCCACACAGTTCTCGCTTAGTGACCGTTTCTCAGCGAACATTTGAAGTTACACTGAGCTGAACAAAGATTTACACACAGTCCTTAAAATTGGGGCTATTGTAGCATTTCTGTGGTCATCTGACCACAATTCAGGCACCTGGCAACCAGCATGCAATTACAGTGGTCACAGCATCTTGTTATCAAGTTATTTGTGATCTTCACCTCTAGCTTCCATCAAGCAAAGTCAGTGGGGAAATTGGCGTAGGAAATTGCAAAATGTGGTCACATGACATCATACTTAATGACCATTCTGATTTGCTTAATGACTGCAACTGGAACTGATACTGTAAATTGGCACTGTCTCGTAATTTTTCATTTAGCGCCAGAGTTCCCAGTCCCTATTACAGTTGTTAACTGAGGACAACTTGTTAAATAGTATGTCAATGCTTGCTTTCTGGATGTTTCTAAGTGCCCGATTTAGTAATAGTTTTAGCTTCCTATTATTCTTATCCAAGTATTAACCAAGACTAATAACCCTGTTTAGCTTGATCTTGTTCGTCACTAAATATTACATGTCCAGATACTTCACCAAACAGAGGTTCTCCTGCAATGAACAGGGCAAGGAGACATCTACAGAAAGAAATAATCCTAAATATGTTTCCAGAAATATATATTAGATTAGAATTGAATTCAGTTTCTTGCTATAGCTCTGTCTTTTTAATTGCTAGATTATTGAAAAAAGATGACTTTCTTCCTTTCCTAAATTTCATAACCCTCAATTTGATTAGTTTGGGGGCAGTTATAGGAGTGTAACCAACATTGATCAGAAATATGCAATAATTTCAGCATATAAAACCTTTTAAACCTTTTGTCAGCCAAATTTGTCCTCATTAAAATTGCTTAAATCTTGAGTAACTTTAAAACTCTCAAAATAACTTTGAACTTCTGGAGAAGAAATTTTCAGAGAAGGCGATAAGTTTCTAAAATTATATTTTAGAATTATATTTGTGGTGGAGAGAAAAGCATTTCTTAAATATTTATTTTATTTTTCTTTACTCTAATTTTTTATTTTCTAATTTTTTTCTTTAAGTACTTTTTAACTACTTCCTTTTTTATTCTTTTAGTTCGTACTAGGTTTTGTCTTTTTAATTGTAACTTTTAATAAAATTACTATAAAAAGAAAGAAAACATCTGAACAATTTCGAAACCATAGATGCAAAGTATAGGGCTAAAAGGACAGATTCATACAACACAGAAAAGCATTTCAACAAAAGCCTCCCTGCTCCAGCAGGAATTAGTTTCACCTAAAGAGAGCCTGGGATTAAGCTGTCTATCTAGATCAGGGATGTCAAACTGCCGGCCCGCAGGCCAGATGCGTCACGTGGAAGTCATACCCACCCCATTGCCGGCAATGGCAAAACCAGTCCGATATGTTGTGCAACGTCACGTGACGTCGCGAGTTTGACATGTCTGATCTAGATGATTCTTTGCTGCAGCCTTTTAGCATTAAAGCTTCAAAAAGAAATTTAGCAGAGTAACCCTAGAAACATAAAGTCACACTCACAGATAAAGTGCTTTCTCCTGTTATAAATAACTCGGAATCTTGGGCGTCAATTTCGGCACTTGCAGATAATTCTATTTTCTGGAAGGCTGACTGCAACAGAAAAATACATCTTTATATACAGTACATTACATCTTACATTTAAAAAAATTACATTTCATCAAATATATAAATTATTTAAGGTAGGGGTGTCCAACCTTGGCAACTTTAAGAATTGTGGACCTCAACTCCCAGCATTCCCCAGACTGGAGAAATTTAAGTTCACAAGTCTTAATATCATCAAGGTTGATCACCCCTGATTTAAGGTTTCAAGTCCATTTAAAATTGTTTGTCATTTAGAGCATCTTCTTGCATCTTCTGTCATTTTAATGAAAGATTGTTGGCTTTACTTTTTGTGTTATTTTCTTAAATATCCAGAGGCTGGTAACAAAATAAAACCCATATATTACTTACAGTTGCAAATGTCCCATTCCAGATTCTAGTAGAAATATTAACATAATTTTCAGGTTTCATGGATATATCTTTTAGCATGCACGTGATTGTATCACATCTGACGTTCTTGCAGTTCTTTTAGACAAGAAGCATGAATATTTGTTGATTAGTTCTTTATTATTTTAAAATATGATAATATAAAAAAATCATGTACTTCACATTTCTCTTCATCCAACCTCAGCTTCTATTTAGGGCCTTCTTTTTTTATTATGTGTATAGTTGTGTTTAGACTGCTGTCATCAAATTTTTCATATTTTTTGGCTTAAATCCCAGAATCTTGAAATTCAGGCAATCCACCCTCCTGTTGAGGTGGACGTGAGACAATTGTAACAAGCCCCATTATAGCCTTCTCACAGAGGAGAAGAGTTAGCTGGGAACCATAACAAAAGAGGAACCTCTACTTTGTGGTTGTGATTTCCCATCGCTACTCCAGAGTAGTTCATGAGAACCTATGTCTCAGTATTGCAGTTATGCATTTAACTCACCAATTCTTTCAAATCTTTGAAGTTTTCTTTCTGAAATGATGCAACAGAGCCTTGTGATCCAATTTTATGTGGATTGATGAGTCCATGACAGTTGATGTCACTGCCCTATAAAGAGAATGTAATAATATAAAATGCACATGAAATATTCAGTTTAATGTCCCCTGCTATTGTTCAGTGGAATAGTCTTAGTATATGTAATAAATATAGAAACTGTTAGACAAACACTGGGGATATATTACATTTTGGTATTCTCTAGAAAGATGAAAAGAACAAGCAATCCAGAGAAGATTTCTACAATTTTAAGAAGCAGGACTAGGGTTTACTATAGCCAAAATTTCCTATAGATTCTGCTTTTGTTCTTTTAAATGAAGGGCTATACTGCATTATTATTCCTTTGTTCCCCCTTTTAAATGTTATTGGCTCTACAAGTACACTTTTGCATTTGATTTCAGGTTACAGTATGTGCACAAGTGCAAAATCAATGTAATTTTATATATAAAGTCAACATGGTCTAGTTAAGCACCAAACTGAGAATCTGAGATCTGAAGATAAAAGATTAGTAAATTTATTCTATTTATTTGAAAAAGAACTGAACTGCCCACCATAGTGTTCAAGAACGACTTTTGTCACAAATGCTTGTGAATATACATGTCCCAAGATAATGTTGCAGAATCCAATCTGGGTCAGTCACTAGCAGAAGTTTTAGTCTTCTGAGTTGTCGGACGGGAAGAAGTCCATTCAAAAGCTCATAAGTGAGCGGCCCAGATGGGATCCTGCAACTACTTTTGTCATTTATAATAATATTGATTCATCTGTAGATGTTCACAAAAGCTGGAGAGGAGGAACAATCCATTATAAGAACTCTTACACAGTGCAGTCTTAATGTATTTTATGCCCTACTGAGTATATACAAAATTGCACCATTAATCAGGTATATAGATCAGCTCTTGACAGGCTTAAATTTGTCTCATTATTATCAGTGCAGTTTCTGTTTAAGTTAGCTTTGTATTATCTTTGTTATTGTCTTATACTTAAAATAGAACTTTGTATCACCTGACTGGTGTGGACTGCAGTCACATACATCAAAGGGTTATTTTCCTTAGTTTGATTAGGAATATGAATTTTTAAAATTGCCATATTGATTGGATTACTTCCTCTTATGACCTGGAAAGCAAGAGAGGGATTAATACCAGACTTAATTCTAATAGTAAATGGGCTACGTTATAAGAATCATTTTCTCTTAATTAATGTTAGAAAGGAAGACAAGCTGGCACTTTTACAACTATGAAATAGATCTATACTTTGAATTGTTCAGATTGTGGGCCACGCTATTAGCTGTGTTAGCTAATTTCATATTATTTTTATCTCTAAATCACAAGAGGTAGGTGTCATCACTATGCTAAACCAAAAGCAAGACGTATTTTAGTTTACCATGATTTATGAACAGATTATTTTCTATATATTTAAAAGATACTTGAAAATGTTTACAGACCTTAACTGAAAAATTAAATACAGGTCCAATTTCATCAAAATTATTCACCATGGTGTAAACGTTATGATTAGAATATACTTCATAGTAGTCCATACTGGTAAACCTGGGGAGAAATAAATCAGAGCAGATATTCAGGATACAGCTTTCCTTTCAATATTAAGGAACTCAAAATTTGGAAATACATCTGGAAGAATATTGTTTTAATACAGGCATATTTTTGTTTACTTTAAAAAAGTAGTTTTATAGCAATAGCTATACGTCTATTATTGTGAATGTCTGGACATTTATAAAGAAGGTTTGGAATGACCTGTGTCTCTGTGAGAATGTCAACAACTGACAGACATTGTCTGTTCCAGCAGCTTATCTGAAATTCTTCTCCCACTTCTCTGCATCCCTATTCTTTTTCCTGGATCCTTTGAATGCCAGAAATACACCTCTGTCTTTACACACGCAGGTATTTTTTTGCTTTGGAGGATGAGTCACAAATTCATCCTGGGTTAGAATCTATTTTTTCCCTTGATCCTTGGACAAGTCCTTCCAGTTTTCTTGGCAAGATTTTTCAGAAGTGATTAGCTATTGCCTCCTCCTTGGGGTTGAAAGAGACTGGCTGAAAGAGACTGGCTTTTTGCCTAAGATGGGACTAGAACTCTTGATTTAGTTTCTATCCTGATGCCTTGACCACTATATCAAAATCTCTAGGACAATGTATCTCAACCTTAGCAACTTTAAGCTGTGTGGACTTCAACTCCCAGCATTCCCCAGCCAACACAGAATATAATACATCACAGAATAGCTAGGGTCTATTACGCCAATAGAATTACCTCATTAAGTGAAATTCTGCATCATAACGAAGTGGAAGTGTTACGTTCACCTGATTGTTTGTATAATCTTCTTCATTACTTGCACTGTTCAATAAAAAATGAAATATATTTGAAAACATTTACAAAGTTATAATCTCCAAATGTATAAATTCTAGCAGGAGGCTCAAAGGAAATTTGACTAAGAACAGTTCAGAGATGGAAGGAAGTCACAAATTGAACATCTAGCTGTATATGTGAGATAGAGTAGATGCAATGTATGTCCATCTGGATGGTTTTTATACTCTTCACCCTAAACTTTTCCAGTCTAAGGGATTGTCAATAAGCAGCTTTGTTTTTCTCCAGCTCTAGTGGATATGTTCTACTGTGTATCTTCAGACAGTAAGTTATAATAAAGCAAGTTCTTTTTAGAATAAGCAAAACCTCCATAATGAAATGTACATCTCTTAAAGGTGGCCTAGCAACTAATTCACTTTTTGAAAACTTCAGGATTATGTTATTTAACATTATTATGAAGCTATTATTATTTGTTTAATGACTTCTTTGTTTGTGAAAACGGATATCTTGAAGAACACAGCATTTCAAAATAAGGAAGTATGGGTTTGGCTGCAAATATTGTTTTGAAATGTAACAGGAAATTTACAGTGTACCTCAAAGCTTGAAAATGTAATACTGCCACATTCTGAAGGATTTTCAAACTGAAGTCAAAATTAATATCAAAGGATACCTATGAAGAAAACAAAGATGAAAAATAACACCAAAATTAGGAAAGTCATTATCACTAGTAAGCCAATTTGCTTTAAAAAATAAGATCAGATATTCCATAAGGGGGTTCTACTGTATACACTTCCAATTTTATTTTAAACAAATATTTGATAAGCATAAAAAAGGCAAAGACAAAGGTGTCCAACTCTAGACTGGATAACCTAATCTTCGTTTCCTAGCCGAGGGAGCTAGTGTTGTCTGAAGACGCATCTGTGGTCATATGGCCAACATTACACTGTTACCTTCCCACTGAAGCAGTACCTATTTATCTACTCGCATTTCCATGCTTTCAAACTATTAGGTTGGCATGAGCTGGGGCAAGAGTGGGAGCTCAACCCATCATGTGGTACTTGGGCCTTGAACTGCCAACTCACTGGTCAACAAGCTCAGCCTCTTAACTGCTATCAACATGAATATAGCATGTTTGGAACTAATTAAAGCAACTGCATGTATTCCCAGGATTATACAGCTGCTCTGGATATACCAAAGCACTAATTCAGAATTGAACTGCAAATATAATACATCGCTATTCTACATTAACATTATGCCTAGATTAACCTCTGATTGCTAAGGATTCATCCTTATGTTCTGCTTACAGCAGAACAAAAATACCTTTGAGAACCATTTTTAAGAGATATAGCCATGCGTTGTTGCCTGTCTCATCCTTAACCCACTGAAAAGGCAGCCTAAAATAATTTTGCTGCTAAAGTGATGCTTTCCTTGCTTTCAAATAAATCTAACTATATGAACAATGAATGATAAAGCTGGTGATGTTGTGGTCGAGATTAAGTATCCTTCCCTCCACAGTCCTATTGTGGGCCACTGCCCACTATGACCAGGTTTACCTGAGCTGTGAGAGAAGGGACACCTGCCTAGACTAGGCCTTTCTGTTGTTGATGCTTTTGACATGGGAATATCAATCTTCTGGAAGACCATGTCTTTGCAAATGAATGATTGTCTTCCAGGAGACCAATGTACCTAATGTACATCTCCAAATGTTATTCCGAATGCCAATTAAAGCTATAACCTGGTATAACATGGATTATAACAATTTAACCTACAATTGCATATTCCCCACTTTTCCTTCCCTGCTTGATGAAGAGTTCTTGAGAATTCAATTTTTTTAGGTTACATATTTTGCATTGCTGAATATAATGCCTTTGCTTTTTCATTTTGCTTTTGAATATTTAAAATATTTCAATCTGATGTTGAATCTGTAGCATTTCTTATTTAGATACCTCTTGCCCTCCTTTAAAAACAGGATAGCTGATTTGGCAGACAACAAGATGATGGACAACTGCCATCTGACATAAAACTTCGCTTTCATCCACCTAACAATAAAAAACAGATATTTTATTAGAATTACATTCAAGATTATTGTGTAATGAAGCTTCCACATGAAACTTTGAGGAATAACGATGCAGATAATAGATGAGATTAAGAAATTGGTCTTCTGCCAATAGGAGATTTTTTTTTTGTTTCTGGAAGAACTGAAAAAACACGGAGATTCCTCATTAGAGGAACAGGGCAATTAGCAGAGTTAATTCTCAAATGTGCAACTGCGTTATATAATAAGCAGCATTTTATTAGCATTCAACAACAATGTTCCAAATATCAACTAGGAAGTTAAGATATTCATATATCGAGCATGCCCATCTCCCAAAACTACATGAGTCAGTTTATTTTCCTATTTCCATGTAGGATAAGCAGATTTAATTTTGACTTTATCTTGCTTCTGAATTACAACTCTCAAATCTATGAATAGCTAATTCAATAGTGCTTATTTCAGAATAAACATGCCAAGGTTTAAATCTGATAGGATTGATTTTTTCTTCTATAGACATACTAAGCAGTCTTCCTCTTTTAAAAAGTGTAGAATAAGAATAATGACCTGGATTGGGACATGCAAACTTTGTTGCCAAGGCAAAAAGGGGTAAAAATATTTTAAGTTCAGAATAATATTCAGGAATCGCTCAAATGAAGACTTTTATAATTCACTGAATTATAAGAAACAAGAGGAAATATAATTATGAAATTCTTGGTGGTCCCTGAGATTAGTTATTTGCTTGCAGATGTTTCAATTCTCAATTAGGTAGCATCATGTATCTAATGTGGAGTGTCGAGTTTGTTCCCTGTTTATACATAGTAGGCCAGTGTTGGCAAGAGTGTTGTTTTCTCTTCGGTAATTCTTTGATTGGGGTATTGATTTCTGCTTGATTGTTTGTCTGGCATTAATTCCTATTTATCTGGGTATTGGTTGCTGGAGAGGCTGTGTTCTGTTTTTTTTTATTTCCTTCTTAGCCTTTTTAAAGTTCCTCTTTGAATACAAATGTGATTTATCTCTATTGATAGCTAATTTGTCTAAATCCCAAGTTTCCAAGAATTCTCTAGCCTTTTTGGATTCAGCTTGATCTAGGATGCTCACAGCTTCCCTTACTTCTTTCTATATTCCCATTCCCTCCATATAAACAGGGAAAAAGTTCCACACTCTCTAGTACTGATGATGTTACCTAGTCAAGTAATGAAACGTTTTGCAAGCAAACAACCAAGCTCAGATTGCATGAAGTTCAACCCTGAGCTGTACATAATCTCTTCTATTGGAATAATATGATTAGACTTGAAAGATTTTATTATAATAGATATTCTCAATAAAAATAATTTTAGCTTTCCTCTGGAGTTGATTTCTATCTAGTGTGGTTGAAAAGTATCTTTACAAGGGTGAAGAGATGGGATGGGATTTACTCTCAATAATTATGAGCATACATCTAAAAGAAGATACTATTATTTAATAAAATAATTGGTATTATTAGCATTGAACACAACAGTAAGAATAGAGATTATAGATACCACTGAAAAAGATGAAGCAAAAAACAAGTTTTCAGAAAAAGCCACTTGAATTCTGGTGTTGTATGAATTTTCATTCATGTTTTTCAACTTCACGCCAAATGTCAGTCTTTTGTTTTTACTGGTAACAAGAAAATACTGTTTGTTGTTTCTGGAGAAGGAAACAAAATAAAAATGAGTCCTGGGTTTCCTAGAGGTCTGTTTCTGCAGACACTTTCCCTGCTGCTCATTACCTCCTTCATTCTATTTTACTTCTTAAAGTTTATTTTAAATTTCAACTTAATGTTAAAAAGCTGCCATACTGTAAAGTGGGTGTCCTCCATGTATCCATTTCCTTTAGTATCCACAAATGTTAAAGATATTCACTGATCCCTCCAAAAGTAGAGACTTATTCTCATCTAGGAAACATTATGGATTATAGTTATCTTATACTTCTTTAAAAAAACAGTGATATCTTCCCTCCTTTTTTCTTTCCTTCCTCCCTCCCTGCCCACCCACTCACAAAGGGCTGGATATGCATTCAAGAGTGATATGAGCAAACATTCAATAATTCACGTATGATAATTATTACTCCCATTTATTTTTTCCCAGTGATAGAATCAGTGTAAACTTGTTCAATCCTAAATTCTGGATTTTAAAGCTTTATTCTTCTCCTTTCTAAACATCTACGTTTATTTTCAAACCAGACAGCTCACTTTCTATTATGGAACAGAATGATGAGATAGTAATACAAGCATTTCTTACCCAATGTTTTTCTGTTCAACTTCCAGAATGAGATCTGTCTTGCAAACTTCATCTTCACCGCAATCTTTGACAAATGGTATCTAGAAAATATAAAAGCAACCCAAAGCTTTTCATCTTCTTTGTTCAAAGCAAAGGATCTAGGTCTATGTCTCTCTTATTACAGCATTTCAACTGCTGATTTGTGCTTTTATGATTGGAACAAGTATATTTCTGGGTATAAATCTGCATTAAGCAAATACTAATGCATCTCCAGATTTCACCTTCTGCACAAAGAATAGAAAAATTCTGTGAGATATATAAATATGGAAAAGGAAACAAGCACAGAGAAAACAGATACAGACCTAGATAAACAGATTTTGTCAACTAAGCCATAACTTGCAGACACAGTAATGCAAGAGGATGCTTTGAAAGCTCTTTATTCACTCTAGAGAATATGCATTACCCATGTTTCAGGAACTTCTTAACACCCTCTTTCTTCATCCAAGTATTCTCTGGATTAATATTATGTTACAAATATTCTTCCCACACCTTCTTATTTTACATGTCACGTTTTAAAATCTCGCACTATTACCTTTATTACATATGCCACTTCAAAATGTTCTGACATCAATTAAAGGAAAATATTTTTTTTCATTTTTTTATAACACCAAGATCACTTATTGACCACAAGAAACAAAGTCATAAATCTGCAAGACTCAATTAACAACCGCATCACTTAATGACACAGGTTCTGGTCCAAATTGGGACCATAAGTTACTTGTAGGACTATCATGTCCTACTTACTGTGGGTTTTTTAATGAATATCTTATTCGGTATTGTGGGAAAAGATGTTGTATTATATGGGCCTTTAGTTTGGTCTGTAAATGAAAGAAAATTCAATTACTGTAAATGCAAGTGGAGTCTTGTTAAAAAAAATAATTTTATTGATTTATAAATTAAAATTAAAAAAGTAATAGAGAATTAGAAAAGGGGGAAGTCACAACTTTTTGCTTTTACACAACAATATGTACAAACCATTTCTATAACAATACACCTATCTGGTTTACAAAAATAAAGTTTTCATTTTCTTTTTCATTGCAAGCACAAAATCTGGAAGCAATTTCAAGATAGAAGCTAGCTTAAATGTAGGAGGAGAGAGCAAGTGGAGTCTTCAGTAACTGGTGACTTTGTGCCTCCTAACAGGATTTTTTTGGCTCAGCATCTTTATGTGGTATGGAAGAATCTCAAATTTGTAATTTTCACCCCTCTCTGGAGGCAAACATTTGCTATAAGGTTTACAGGAAAATGCACTGGTAACTTCTGTATAAAAGATGCAATATATAAACCAACTAAATAATCGACATTATTAGTACTACGACTATCACTACATTTTATTTTTGTTTGTTCTAATTATGGAGCTGATACTCAGGCGGGCGACATCCTTAAATCAATAACATTGTAATATTGCAATCACACCTAGTTTTCAGAAACCATGAACATATCCATCCTGTCCGTGCAGCAACTTGTTAAAAACACATAAAAAGAAAGCATATTAATTTACTTACGCTGTAAACAAGAGTGGTAGGAGATGTTTTATCAAGAACAGGGCTTGAGTTGGGGTTCTTCAGCGCAATATCAATACGCACGTTAAGGGAGTCAATAGCATCAGAAGGAGTCTATAAACATATAAATGCACACAAAGCATAAATATCCACACAAACCTTTAACTTGCTTGCTTGTTTCTTATTTTAAATTTTTATAGCTAATGGCTGATAACATTAAAATATTGCTTGATAAGGCCCTTCTGAACATTTCAATAGGACATGTTTACAAATAAAGTTATTTTTAAAGATGCAACTTTTTCTGGCTTGCATTTATTCAATTGATATCCAATACCTTGGGAAGAAAAACTGTCAAGCTAGCCAGTCAGATGAAATTGCTCCCCTAGCAGATTAGCTCAATGCCAGAGCACAAGAGATAGGCTCAAAGCAATATTTGCTCTAATATGAACCTGGCCTAGTTGAAATTGTGATTGTGCTCTTATACAAGTAATATCACTTTCAGATTTGAGATTGTTGGCAACTGGAGACCCTTTGTTTGTTGGTGGTCACATCCCAGTGATAACAGTTTTCCCAAATGCTTCTGACACTTTTAATTTTAAACACCAGGTGAGAGCACATTTACTCTGATGAGCATTTCATGGATAGCTGAGTTTATTCTTGATGTTACTGTATTCTTGTTCTATTTACCTCTGATTTTATTAATACTAATTACAAGGTTTTATAAATCAGAGGTCCCCAACCTTTTGCACACCAGGGACCGGTTACATGGAGAGAGGTTTTTCCACAGACCGGAGGGGGCGTGGTTTTGTGTGCTGCCTGCATCCTGTGGGTGGGGCTTTCCTTATTTGTGCAGTCCAGTTGCTGGCATGCAGCAGCCTGGTATTGGTCCAAGGATTGGGGGTTGGGGACCCCTGTTATAAATAACCAAATATATATCATGTAATACTAATACATTATATGAAAGCTATTTTCTAATTTTCCAGACAAAAATGTCCATTATACATATCTGCAGATTTTATTCCACTTCTTCAGAAATACAATCTGATCAAACATTTAATACTATGTCCTTAATTTGAAAGCACCTAGATTCATTTTTTTACACATGTCAAATATTGGTGAACAAAATTATTGCCAATGGGCTACATATGCTTCTCAGCACCTAATTTGTGATCCTTAGAATACCCCAAGATCATTGCGCTGCAATTTGGTGGCAAAACAGCCCATTTTTTACAGCTCTGGGGAGAATTTAAGGATAGGACTGAAGGGCAAGACCTCCATGAGGCAAAATGCTCTCACTGCCATCTTTATGCTGCTGCCCAAATTGAAACCTGAGTGAAAAACAGGCTAAAATGTCAGACCTGCATCTTCTAATGACATCACATCATAGGAAAGGTTTTGGCTGCCTGCTGTTCAGGTCAGGAAGCTGAGAGTTAAGGACAAGGGTCTCAAAGCAGCAGTCAAGTTCTGATACATGGCTTGGGTAATTCTGGGCTATTTTTTACCTGCACGTTAAAAGTATGATTCACACATGTCTTCAGAGGGTGGACTACGATACTACTCTGCAGAGACCTCTCATTGTTTTCTTTAAATAATCCTCTAGAGATAACGCGTGAAGATAAGAGATCCGCATCCAAAGTTAGGTTGTATCTAATATCTAAAGGTGGAAACAATGATATAAATGTCAAGATACAGCCTCAAGTTGCAAACCAACCTATTTTTTAAACTGAGAGTAAGGCCCTCTATACATTTTCAGATATATTTCTAGGCAAACAACCAATGAACTTAAAAAGAAGAGGTATTCTCAGTCATGATAGTATCAAGAATAAAAAAAAAGCCCTCTAACCTGGATTCTCCAGGTTGCACTAAATGTATTAGATTACAAATTCTATATGTCATAGCACCAGTGCGTAGTAGGACAGCACTGCATTGGGAATATTGCCATAAACTAACAAAATAGTCACAAAATAAAGAAACGGTTATTGGGAGAAAGACTATGAAATACTTGAAATGTTTCAAATTTATTTTCAAATTTGAAAACAATAAGATAAAATAATGGAGAAATATTCATCATTCTGTAATGGTATTATTATTGGATTTGACAATTAAAATGTTCAAAAACTACTATTTAATTGCTATTATTTCTGAATACACAGTACTAAGTACTATATATTTAGAAATAATAGCAATTAAAATAATATTATTGTTATAGTAGCAGTTAAAAGTAGTATGATTATTATATTTTTGGTAGATTTTGCAGCAATAAGGCCAGTTCATTAAAACAAATTTATACATTTTAAAGAGTTTTGCATTGCATCCAGATTAGTTTGTGTGTATGATAGAGAGAGAATTTTATTTAGCTGACAATTGCAAATGTCTCCAATGAAAGGATGTGTGCAAATTAACTTTGGGAAATACTCACCCACTTTGTCACTCCTATGGATAGGTCTAAAAGTTACACCAAAACATATATTTAAATCTACTTCTGTGTTCTTGTTCTGCAGACTGATCTTCGTAGGAGTAGATAAAGCATGTAAAGTCACATTGGCTATACTCTGTGACCTAAAACAGAGGCAGGCAGAATTTTCTGTGATCCCAGTCATAAAAAGGGAAAAAAAGTGCTCCAGCTTTATATCTAGAATTTACAGAATTAATCTGAAACCGAAATAGCTGCAATCTATCATTAGGAAATACATTTCTCTAAGTATCTGATTGCAAAATTCCTGATTAATTATGTATACAGGAAACACAACAATTCTTTTAAAAGTATCTTGAAAAGATAGAGACATCCTAAAGAGGGCTTTTCAACCTTTTCACCCATTGTACCACTTTTAGGATACGGTAACATCCGAGTACCACCAGTCGCCTAGCAAGGTGTCAAAAACTTGATGACCCCCCAAAAAGGAAAAAAGTGATAAAGTACAGATAGTCCTCAACTTACAACAGTTCGCTTAGTGACTGCTCGAAGTTATAATGGCACTGAAAAAAGTGCCCCCCAAGCCACAGCCAAGCAAGACACCAGCCTGCCTGCCCAGCAGCACTTTTCCTCCTGTCCGAGGTTTTCTTTGTTGTGAGCATTTCTGTTGAGGATTGACAGTGGGGGTGGGATGGGGGGATGTTTGGTTTTTATTCCCCCCGTCTGCTGGATGGTTGCAGGAGATTTTGGTCACTTCACATGATCCTCGGACACTGTGACCATCATAAATATGAATCAGTTGCCAAGCATCTGAATATAAATCACAAGACCCTGGAGATGCTGCAACACTCCACCTGATCGGCGCGTCTTCTGGGCTCAGCAGAAGTGCCAGGATCAGTGCTGCTTTCCAGCTGATTGGTGCTTCTTCAGGGCTCAGCAGAAGCACCAGGATCAGCGCCAAGCTCCAGCTGGAGCCTGGCGCTGATCCTGGCGGTTCCGCTGAACCCTGACAACCCTGCAGCTCCAGCCATCTCGCTCAGGCTTGTGCGGTGCTGCCACTGGTTCAGCTCATTCCCCTCCCCCTCTCTTTTTCTAGGATGGTTGCATACCACCTGCCAGGTGCCAATGTACCACAGGTGGTACCCGTACCACTGGTTGAAAAGCTCTGTCCTAAAGAATGGTAAAAAATAAAAGGCTTTCAGGCATGTGGAACAGCAAAAACTAAATACTTCGCCAACTGTAAATCTATTTCCTGTCCATATATCTGTGGATATACGTCTATGTGTCCATATGTATCAGGGACACATGTACATACTGTCCATATGTATCAGGGACATGCAGCACTTCAAACTGAAATGTCAGAAGGTGACTTGACATCCTGACAACCATATTTTCTTCTGGTGTAGCATGTTTGTCCTTTATAGTTGGCACATAATCCCAGGAAAATATGTTTTTATTTTAACGATTTGGCATATAGAAAGAGAGTGTGTTCCTATCTCCTCTGAAAACTCTTTTGCCTCTGAAACTGAAACATAACCACAATTATATCTAATCTTTCTTGAGAAGCTATGTTTTTTTTCTTCCATTCAATCATGTTCAAGTCTCAGAGATTACGTAGACAATTCTCTGCAGAAATAGTTTGCCATTGCCTCCTTTCTAGGGATGAGAAAGGTCACTTAGGTGGCTTCATTTCCAAAGTAGGACTTGAATTTGTAGTCTCCCGATTTCTAGCTTCATGCTTTAAGCACTATACCAAACTGGCTCTCTAAGTTAAATCTATCAAATTAGTCTTGCCTTAACTTATCCTTTTTGCTCCTTACACTATATTGTTCAAAACCTTTATGTTTTTCTTTCAATGGTTTAAGCCTGGTTTTAAGAGCAACTTGTGATCATACTGCTCTCACTGGCTTGGAAGACATATTTCTTTGCATTTTATATTTGCTCAAGGACAGACACTGTACTGTCCCATTCAAAGTGGCCAGCCCAGCTGTTGGATATAAGATTCAGATCTGTAACATGATCTATAACTGATGGCTGCATCTTTTTATGAGAACCAAAAGCAAGAAATTCGAGCTTTATGTTTAAATGTTCAAAATGCTATTGATTACATTATAACTATGCTAATAATCTTTTCTAGATCTTTTTCTAAATGCCAATTAGATTGGAATGAAATGCATATTTGGAGGATCAGGTCTGATCACATGGTGGACCAAATCTTCTGATGTTTTTTTTATATACATAGAAATGTATCAATAGCACTTAGACCTATACAGAGCCCTCTCTAAGCGGTTTACAGAGTCAGCCTATTGCCTCCAACAATCTGGGACCTCATTTTATAGATCTAGGAAAGATGGAAGGCTGAGTCAGCCTTGAGCCGGTGAGAATTGAACTGCTGAACTGCTGGCAGCTGAATTAGCCTGCAGTACTGCAGTACTGCATTCTAACCATTGTGCCACCACTATGTACTTAAACCATGGTTGTAGATTACACTGGCACAGCATAAGTCTTCATATGTGATAATCATGCTGACCCAGTCTGAGTCTGGCTGTATGCATGGATAAATTCATTTTATATGCAGTTTGTCAATTAGAGTACAGTCTGGAGGAAAGCTAATTCAAGTGGGGAGTTTTTTCCTTTAAGGTATTTTCTTTATTTCCTTAAAAATCTTCTACTCACCAGAGTTGAATCACATTTCCACTGGCACCCACAGATACATCAGTAATTCCATCATCATTTAAATCAATATGGCCATCTACTGATCTTCCAAAATACTGGAATTGCTGAGCAAATGCGGGGCTTGATCCAGAAATTTTCTTTAAAGTTAAAAGCAAAACAGGAATGTTGACAAACTAAACAAATAATTAGCAATTAATGTTACAATCAAAGCAACAATATCAGATAGCATTAAAAAGGTATACCATCATACATAGTTAAAAAAAAACAACAGCGCAACTGATCTGGTTTTTAAACACAATATAAATTTAAACATTGACTTTCAATTGATCTTAGACTATAAGGTCATCCATATGAGAAATTTCATGATTGGCAATTCACCAGTGAACACACTGCAATGATAAAAATGAAGCCAGCTGAAATATTAGCTACATGCCTGCCAATGAAAATATATAGCAAAATAAAATTTCTGCAAGTCTGGAAAAATATTGTTTAGGCAAAGAACAAAAAATAACACATCCTAAATCAAAACTGTTCTGCACAATAGAGCATCATACTCCTTACCTGGGAATACTTAGTACGTAAAGTCTTTTGTTTACCATTATAAATGTATATAGAACCAGTATTCTCATTTTCTAATGGTGCTCCAACTATCACATCATTAAAACCATCCAGATCAATATCAGAAACAGCAGTGATAGCAGATCCATACTGAGCATTTTCCAGTCCTTCAGGACCTTCAAGGAATTCTCGTTTGTCCAAAATTCCCTTTGATAAAAGATCAAAAGGAATGGAAATGAAACACAAGGGAATTTAGGTTAGTGTTCTATTAATTTATTAACTTAAGATTATGATACTGAAATACATTTTTTAAAAATAAATATAGGGAACATTGGAAAAAATTGGGGAGGGGAACCTAGGGATATGGAAGTTAGCCATTTTACAGAATCCTTTGTGTGTTTTTTTTGCTTTTAACGGGGTAACAGAAAAAGAAACAAAACACAAAGATAATTATAATATAAATACATACAATCTTAAATAAAAATGCATAAAATTGCTTTTAAAAATGAAAAAACTGCATCAGAAAACAGAAAAAAATTCCCAACAAAACCCAAATGTTCATTAGATAAATATATTGTAACTGTTAATTGATATGATATCTTATACATTTTATAGGTACCTTTGTGACTGTGAACATGTAGACTCTTCCTTCCTCTTTTTTAAAATTATTCATAAACATTGGTGCACCAACCAAAAGCACATCTGTTATGGAGTCTCCATTGATATCAACAGAGCACACAACACTGCCAAAATAAGAACCAATCTGAAATGACACAATCATTGCTATCAAACGGGGCATGGAAGCCATACTTCATCGGAAATTTATGTGAATAGTGCACAGCATTGTAAACATGTAAAATTATCATTACGAAAATACAAATAAAGATTTGTTATAATGTCTACTTTAGAAGCAGAGTTTTTCACTACAAAGAGAATAAATATACAACTGTGAAAGCTTAGCATTAAATGCAATACTTGCCTGCTCTCCTTTTTGAGAGTCAATGATGATTATGTTGCCATAGTCATCAACCTCATACACCACAACTCTGCCAGTGTAATTGGAACGGGGAGCACCAGCAACAAAATAGACTGAGTTTTCCATGGAAAGAACAGCGAGAGAATAACCTGAAAGTCCAAATTATATTTATAAGAGCTTTGAAATATTTGCAAATGGGAAAAATCAAGATACTAAATTTATACTGATTAGTTTAAATTTGTAAATTTATTTAAAATTTTTAACTATCTAATTCTTAAATGCTGCTTAGAAGTTTCAGTACTTAACACTCAGGAAATTTTCCCCAACCTAATCCTTCTAGACCTATCCTCTAAAACTGGTACCGATATCCAGATATTTTGGACTATAACTCCCAGAATTCCCTAGGAAATATTATCTGAGACAGTGATTTTTAACTTCAGTCATTAATTTGTTGCCTTTTAAAAGAACTAAACAGGACTTACAAATGTTCAGCTACATTGAACAAATATTCTACTGCGGCTTTTTGAATTAGTGTTCTCACCTAAGTAGGAATTCTGACTGTTTTGCAAAACATTTTGAAATGTTGTATTGGGAAATATAATGTCTTTTTCTCCTCTCTTCTGGACCACTGTTCCAGTCCATTCATAGGCTCCAACAGCACCCAACATGAGCACTTCCTTAAGAGAAAACCAAATCAAGGCAAATATTTAAATTAATAACTTCTAGTGATGCAGTTAAAATATTGTGAGTAGTGCTCACAAGTTCAGAGACTTCTAATAATATCCTATGAAGTTTACTCCATTCTTTATTCTAAGTAGCAATACCTTCCACTGTCATAACTGATATTCTTGAAATGAGAGATGCAGGTGTCAGAGACTAACACATTTTTCTCACATCACTGTGGCAATTTAATCTCATGAAATATTGAAAAGGCTAAATCACATGAGCAGACTGGCTTACACAACTATTTTTACAGGTATATTACTAAATCATATTATTTATACATGCCTGTAAATCCCACGTACATATTACCACCATGGGAACGGATTACGGACATCATAAGGGGAGACTTCAGGCTCCATTATGTCTAAATCATATCTTTGGTCTATCTAAGGGAAGCAGTGATAACACAAAGTCATGATCGGCTTCTAATTGTCTAGATAATTACTAGCCAGTCTCATATCTGTTTTAAGAAAGATTCTGGAAAGGCAGTAGTGCCACAACTTCAGATTTTCTGAATAAAGAAAAATGTCTTGGAGATTTGCTGTTCTTTATTCACTGTATTGGTTTTAATGTTATTATTATAAGCAGATTAAAAGCTATTCAGAGTCTTCTCTGAAATGGAATATAAAACTGAGCCAAACAAACAAACTGATCCAGTCTTAATCTAAGTTCAGCACTTTTAGGGGTGTGTGTGAAAAAAAATCCAATTTAAATTGGCATTCCCAAGATAGTGTGGGTGTTCAATGTTGCTCCCATTCCAATACATTTTTTTATAGTATCTCCATTACCTTTTGATGTGAATAAGAAGCACTGAAACCCACTTGTGACATTTCCATCTGGAATAAATCACCTTGATCAGTGCCTGGTGAGAAGAAAAAAATATATAATTCATATACTTAACACCACTATTCCAAACAATAAACAAGGATATTACACAGAAATAAGCCACAGTTTTAAAGAAACAATAAAGAATGGCATGGTGGCCTAGTGATAAAGATGCTCGCCTTTCACTCGGAAGATTGAGAGTTCAATTCTAGGTAGCAGCCTAGGAGATGTTTTATTCCCAGGACGCAAAGAAAAAAAATATCTGCTGCAAATTCTGCATAGACATCAGGAAGGGCATCTGGCCAGCAAAACGCTCAGTTCCATCCAATCACCCTGACTATACCCCAAATAGGGACTACTACAGGGTCATAAAAAGAGAGTTTTAATTGAGATACAATAAGGACTGCAGGCTTAGATAAAGGCTTTCATCCATAGTGTGAATATTTTAAATAGCTAAATACCTAGTCATAATAACAGAGTTGGAAGGGGACATTTAAGCTAGTGAGTCCAACGTTATGCTCAATGTAGGAATCCAGATTAAAGCATCCCAGATATACGCTTGTCCATCTGCTGCCAAATCTAGCAATTTAGCCTGCTTTATTCCCCAACATTTCTGATCTTATGTCTTTTCCCTCACACTCACATGTAATGGATTGTTTGCTATTTGTTTCTGGCTTGGGTATGAATCCCATCTGGTTTTGATTCAATCCTTCACAGATTTAGCCTCACAGGGTTTGCATGTGTGTGTGTGTGTGTATATGCAAAAGAGAAAGACTATATATTGTATATGAAAAATGAGTTAGGGATCAACTGCATTTAGAAATGAGGTATTTTATTTGAAAGATAATTAATTTTAACCAGTAGCTTTAATTCATTTTTTTGCTGTTAATATTCTTTTTTAAATGCAACCTTGGGTCTGCCCATATGCACCCAGATATACAATGTGTTATGTCTGCAGGCAGAAAACCATTCCCAAAATTAGTTTAAGAGAAAGCTGTAAACTTAGACAAGATAGAGAGGTTGGGCAATATGAAAGAGTTTTGGGGGTCTTGTAAGCTATTTGATTTTTCTTTGGGTGGGGAGGCATTATCAGGCCTTGTTATTTCAGGTAAACATGATAATATGCCCTGCAACAGAAAATTTGTCATACTTTTTTGAAAAAATATGAGTTATAAGATTCTTCTGATATTGATAAATATCTTTAGGAACATTTTTTTAATACTAAATCCTATTTTTGCTCTCTATTTACTGTAAATTGTCTATCCTTCCCCTTATACATAGGATTTGCCTTTAATAACTTAACAACTCATCACAGAAATTCCAGAAACTGATCATCACATATTTTGCATTTTTAAATGCAGTTTAAAAAACAGTATATTTGTTACCTTCCAAGCTGAAAATTCGTTCCCCAAGTGTTCCTGCTTGTTCTAAAAGAGCTTCCTCAGAGGACACATTAAAAAAATATTTTGATGTAGGGTGGCTAGCAATTGCTTTGATTTCTTTGATAAGTTTTTCAGTATCCATAAAATTTCTAATTAAATATCCTAATACCTAGAAAAATATAAGAACGAAAAAAACATATGTAATAAGAAACGGAAAGAAGCACTATACAAGGAATCTGAAATTTATTTCTCTTTTATTACGTTAGCAGTGAGAGATCAATGAAACAAATCATTGAGTTTTTTTAAATAAATTTAATTTTCTCCCTTCACCAAAAACACAGTAATGAGAACTAAAGACGTGTAAAGATAACTTTTTAAATTCAACCAAATGCCTCTTTTCTCAGGATCATGCTAAACTTATGGAGAGCAGCCAGGCAATCCTGAGAAACGATGTAACAGTTTAAAGAGTTGGTGTTCTGTAAGAAGCTTTTTGCTTTCTGAAGCCCCTTTTTTGCATTTGATTTCAAAATGTTGTGTGACGATTTCTATTGCCATCTAAAGCAATGTTTCTCAACCTCAGGAACTTTAAGTCTGTGAACCTCAAATCTCAGAATCCCACACATCTTAAAATTCTTGCAGTTGAGAAACACTGATCTACAGTATCAGAGCAACATAGTTTTTATTCAATTTTCCCACAAGGCATACATCAATAAACCTATTCAAGGAGCTTTATGCAGAGAAGTGATGCAACCGAACTCTCAAATGCAAGATTAAGACGCAGGCCTGATCCTGGGTGGGATGGCTACATTCACCAAAAGAAGAACTGATTTGAGGATATGGCTCTGGCTGTTGTTTTATCAAGAGGTGGTAGATCTTTAGACAAAGTCTTAGAAAACAGAAGATAATTAAAGACAATTATATTTGTCTGAACCTGATTCTTAGAAAGGTTTATTGATATACGTCTTGGGGGAAGATTGATTTCTAATTTGATTTAGTACTATTGTGATTTCATATGTATCAAAACTCACCCAGAGTCTTTTGATTTGAGTGTGCTATAAATATTTTAAAACATTTTTTTTAAATTATTTACATAAGGCCAACAGAAACTAGAGCAACAAGAATGAAAATTTTACTTACGGCTATCCCAAACCTTGTAATATTATCTGCATTGCATTTAGCTATTACTTCTGGCAACTTTGAGCCATCATGCGATTCACCATCTGTGACAACCACCATGACCTTTGAGGCTGTTGGTCTCCCACCTGCTTGTTTTGTGAAAGCATGTTGTCTGTAATAAACCACAAATGCAATTCACATGACATGAATCTTGCTTTTTATACATGATTCCATTACCAGTTTTCTCTAGCAACAAAATAAAATTGTGGGAACAGTAACCTTTTGGTATAGAAATAATTATTCCAACTTCATTTTAATCTGGGATCTGCAACCACATGGGGCCACAGGACTTCATTTTCATCTTCCCAAGTCCTCAGGATCAGGCTGTTGAAATTCAACAGCAAACCATCCAATTGCAAAGATGTTTGCTCCTCATGATTATCAGAAGACAATCAAAGTGAGAAGATCTGTATGCTATTGGATTTGCTTAATATATCTAAAAAAATACATAGATCCCAATCCATCCAAGCAAATAAAAACACTAAAAGTCCTATCCATAACTAATAGGTTATCAGAACCATGCTTCATTGTTGATTTAAAAAAAGGCTTTTTCATGTCAAATTCAAGTCACCATATTTTATAGCACTTAGCACTCAGATTCCTTTGTATTAAAAAAAAACCATTTACCAGAATTGGACATTGCTTTAAGTTTTACCTGGCATATTCAATGGCTTGGAATGTATTAGTTTCCGCACCTCCATTTTGAATGGTTTCTGACATTGCTTGTTCAACAGCTTTTTTGTCAGTGTAGGTATTCAGGTTGAAAACAACTGTTGGGTAAACGCCATACTGAATTAAGCCTACCTAAAATAATTGTTAAAAGAAATAAAAAGTAAAGCAACACAAACACGCTTCATTAATCTGTTTCCCTTCATTCTACAAACTGTGGGCTTATTTTTCAATTTGTGCATAGACCAAAACTTTCTTAGTATGGTTGTATCCTATGGATGCAAAACTTTAACATTTATTTCTTTCCATACACTGCAGGCCAACTCTTGCTTCCAAGAACAGTTCCTGAGGACTGTGGAATTCAGTAATAACCCAGGTAAACTGAACTTGTAAAATAAAAACTATTTTGGTAGAAAGAGCTTTAGAAGATTTTTCCATATCAATCAATTTTCTGCTCTGATCTGGCAACATCTGGAATATGATATCACAGGACATTGTAGGTGGGTTGTACCATCCAAAGTTCACTGTTACATTTCATGCAGCAAAAGTGTTTTCTATTAGTACAAAGACTGCCAATATACACAAAACATTGTCTGAGAAGGGAATATAATCAAGAAGGAGCATTGTTCTATACAAAATTGGATTAAAATTCTTTTTGAATATTGATTCCAAGAAAACACGATAACACTATGGACACCAAGTTGAAGCCTTAGTCATTTCTTGCAAATGCTTTTTATCACCATACATCATGATGTCTACCATTTAATTATACTACCCTGAATTAAGTATAATTGGTTGGATTCACACAATATCATAAGTCAAAACCAGATCAACCAAGTATAGTTTAGTGGGTACTATGAACCGGAGGGTACTCTATTAATAAAAAAATGAATTCAAATTCTCTATTAAAAATTGGATTTCTTCATAGCAATGATAATATTGGCCCATTTCTTCTCTATAGAGTCATTTCATCAGGCAAGGTCAATGATTTGCAGGCCAATTCGATACCAGTAACAATGAAATGATACATCACAACAGTAGTAAAAATGGGTTAATTCAATTGTTCCTTATTTTCTAATAAGGAACAACAAACATCCATTTGCCTCAGCTATGGAACAAAAATACATAAAAATAAGAAAAGGAAAAACTAGTACTAATATTATGGAGGCTCCCTCAATTTATCTTAGGAGAAATTGAAGACCTAGTAGTAATTTGATGATAACAATAGCACTTTGACTTATATAGTGCTCCATAGCCCTTTATTGCACTCTCTGAGCAGTTTGCAAATGTCAGCATATCACCCCCAACAATTGGGTCCTCATTTTACCGACATAGAAGGGTGGAAAGCTGAATCAACATTGAGCCCCGTCAGGATCGAACTCCTGGCTGTGGGCAGAGTTTGTCTGCAATACTGCATTCTAACCACTGTGCCACTAGGGCTCTTCAGCTTTAATTCTTATATTTTATCATTTTGTTGTTTCTGCTTCTCACGCTAAAATTGCAGAAAAAAGGACTTTGTGGCTAAGAAAAATAAATATTTTGTCAAGGAACCAAAATCTACATTTGCATTTATATTGTTTTAATTTGCTTACCTGTGTTTTTGTTGGCCCTATATCTAAACCTTGAACAAATTTTTTCAAAAAGTTTTTCACAGCTTCCCATGGATAAATACTATATGACGCATCACATATGATCACCACATCAATGGCTGAAGAACAGTCTGATAAGAAGAGGATAGAAATCATATTTCGCTAAGAATTCTCTCCTTTGAAACCTGTGTCACTTGGTGTTAAATATTCACAGAGTTAAAGATTTTTGCAACTTGCAATTAAATTCCATTCCTCCTAACAACGAAGTACTGTCAGTAGCGCAAGAAGACTATCCTTAATATATTGAAAGGAAAGCTGCCTTATTCAAGTGAGGAGAAATCACCATCTCCATTTTTAAGAGGAAAAAAAGATATAGGTAGTCCTTGTTTAGCGGCCACAATTTGGAGCAGCAACTCAGTCTTTGAGTAAAGCAGGTGCTGAGTGAAACTGCAACTATGCTAATGGTTTTCCTTCAGTTTTCCTTTGCTTTACAGACCTGCAAAGGTACGAAATGCGAGGATTTGTCAGAATCACTATCCTAACTGCAAATGGTCACTAAATAAGACAGTCACTAAATGAGGACTACCTGTATTCTTTTCAGGATTACAGGACATTGTGAAGTGGAAAGTACAGAGATTTAACTCTCTCCGTACTAAATGCAATGAGGCAGCCACAGCTTCTACTTCAATCCTATTGCTGCCGTCATTCCCCTCCAGAAGCTATTTGATCTTCTAACGAGCTGGAGAGAGAAGATAATGAAAAAGATTAGGAAGAAAAAGGGCAGGAGGAGGCATATATATCTAGACAAAGCAGAAAGTGAGATAATTACATTTGTATGGATGTTTGCTACGATCATTCAAAATGTAAATAGTAAATACTAAAACATAATATGGAGCCTTGCTTTCTTCTATATTATTTTGTTAGTTACCACTTAAAGTGGTCCAGTATACTTGCTCATCTAAACTGAAAATATAAAAGCTTTTTAAAATTCCCCAAATAATATGGGCAAGGGGCCAAATATACCATTAAACATTTCTATAATCACAGCATTTAGCCTACAATCACAATGGTCTAAACATATAAAAAAAAATCTAGCAAAAATAATTATTGCTAAATAGCTCTCTCATGCAAATCTAGAAGAGTAACATTTCTAGTTCGAAAGGCACATGAAAATTCATTATACTTAAAGGCTGCACCGCTTACCCTATATCAGTGATGGCAAAGCTTTTAGAGACTGAGTGCCCAAAAACTGGCCCTGCCCCCGCTCTGCCCCCCATCCCCTGCCCCGTCTGCCCACAGGACCACTCCCCGCCTCCAGGGCCCACCGCAGATTGCCCAGGCAGCCCAGCAGCACTATGGCAGCCACACCCTCTGCCCACGCCCTGCAGCATCAACTGCATGATGGGGTGTGAGGGCAGAGTCTTGTCTACGCTGCCTGGCTGCCATGTCCTTGGCTGCGCTGCTCTGTGTGGGCCACGCTCGAGGGCGAGTCTCCTTCAGGGGGACTGCTGGAGAGGAGGGGGTCGCGGGAGGAGGCAAGGCTGGGGCAACAGCACGTGTACACACAGAAAGGGCTTCGAGTGCTGCCTCTGGCACCCGTGCCATAAGTTTGCCACCACTGCCCTATATTAAGTTTCCAAATATGGGCTGCAGAAATCTTGGTAATTATTAGGTGGCAACAATGAGATTCAAAAACTTCTGAATGCTTCTGCCACTTAGTAACCACCTGGAGTTTTGCAATCCAAATCTGGCAATCCTATATTTCATGCATTTATTGTGTCCCATTTTTCATACAACTCTTATTAAAGTGTGTTGGCACTTATTGCCTTACTTTGCACTGCAGGTGAAAAACTTCTGAGGATCTGAAAACTGGGATCAAATTCAGAACAGATTCCTGTTGCATAGTACTGGCTTCCACACTGTTGAGCCCACAAAGGACCACAAGCCTTAAAAACAGAAAGTGAAATAATATTCTAAAACAAAACCAAAAATACAGCATCAGACAGTAAAGCAAACATAGCTTTGATCTCTTTTCCCCCACAGATGACAGATTTATGGCATATTTTTCACAAATGTGCCAGAGCTTTTTAAACACACGCTTTGATGAACAATCCAAAGGGACTAGCATAATGATCAGCCTTAAAAGGTGAAGCTCACACTAAACCAAAACCAAGCAAACTACACAGGTCTTTTGCCTGATGGTGCAATGGACTGTATTTCTCTTATAAGTTTGTACTGCTCACACAATGTCCTAAAATCACCAGCTGTTTGCCTAGCACACTCAGCGCTCTGGCACTAGCACATTTTCTTTGATAAGTATTCCCATTGTATGTTAGTTTATTCTCTTGTAATCCCTTCTTCTCCAATTTCTCTACTCTGCAAGGGGAATGGAAAATGTATCACACACTAGAGAGATTGCCTAAAGAGGGTTTTTTTTCCTCTTTTTTCCTTCCCTTGCATTCTCCTTTCCCTGACACTTTATTTTTTCCCACTCCCCCACCTCACAGAGCAGAGAGATTGAGGTGGAAAGGATTACAAGAAAGTAATCAGGGATACAATGGGGAATATACTAGTTTTTCACCTACTGTGCTTGGGGCTTTGAATATTTGTGCAGAATCTTAGTTTAAACACGCAATGTCCATAGTTTTTTGTCTCCAAAAACAAAACAAAAAAAGGAAGACAATGACAAATTCCAAGAAAAAAAGCAGAACTCCAGGCAGTTTTACATTATTATTAAAATTATTTATTTATTAATAACAGCACACAACATTTATCACCTATGTGTACAGGTGAGCTACTTTTGCTTAATAAACAATTGGATCAGACAGATCTTGGTGATTGGCTCAGAGAAGAATTGGGGAACCCTGAGCATTTCTAGCAGACCCACAAATTGAATTACACCATAGACCAGGAATGTCAAACTGCCGGCCCATGGGCCGGATGCGTCATGCCAAAACTGCGCCCACCCCATTGTTGGCAATGGGGAAAAAGTCACAATATGTCATGTGACATCGCGAGTTTGACATGCTTGTCATAGCCCAAGGGTAGCTAAACTCCAGTAAAGTTGCTGAATTTCTGAAAATATCTATATTGCAGTATGCATAATTTTTCAATGCATCCGCTTTTAGTAGTTCCCATAAATGCTGCACTATGTTGGAATAATCTCTGTAGTATAGGAAACATTATCCACAATGCAAGGAAGTCATAAGGGACTTGTCTGCAATATATAAAACTAAACCTACTGAACTGCACTTTTCAAGACTATGTAAATAATGTACTCTAAAAGGTTTCTCCAAACGTAATTTCAAATCTCATTATCAGTAAGCACAAAAAATGTTGCTCGAACTGCAAAAGTGAACTCTACTTTTAAGTTTACTTCCTCACACTTCTTGCATTAGAATTAAATACATATGTAAAATTGAATTAGATTAAAAAAGATTTTAAAGAAATAATTCCAAGTACAGTACAGTTCTTCACATTATGGCCACATGTGGACATGGAGTTGGATCTTCAGAAAGTACGTTTGAGGACAGGGGCCATCATAATTTTGAATGGTTGCTAAGCAACTGATCGTAAATTGACAACTATCTGTAAATTACATTTAACAATGTATAATACATAAATTACTTATTTGTTATGACAGAGTATAGTGTAGTGGTTAAGATCTTCGATGTTGATCAAGAATTTGCATGGTCAAATCCCTAGCCACTCATGGAATTCATTAGGTAACAAGAAATTAAACGTTTATATGAAAAAACTCAAAACCTATATCAGATTTTAGATTACTGAGTCCCAATCCAATATGGTATTTTTAAGTGTTTGTGATAAGTGTTTGTGACAGGAAAACAAGAATTATAATAGGACAAGTAAAAGGCATTTGTTACATTGTCCTCCTTGTTTAGAGCTTATCTAATGGAGTTCTCTTTAAATATAGCAGAAAGACAGAAGCTTCCTAATGTGAAAAATCCCTGGTCTAAAAGTCACCTTGTTCTGTTTCAGATTTCTTAGAACTAATTCTGAATATTGTAACAGTTAATAATAAATCTAATTTTACCATATAGGAATTAAAAAAAAAATAAGTCCTCTCCCGAAAATAAGCTCTAGCTTGATTTTTATGCATGAACCTAATGTAAGCCCTACCCCCAAAATAAGCCCTAGTTTTGGAGCGAGGTGCATGTGTAAAAATCAAGCTAGGGTGGGGGTAGAGCTGCCTAATGCGCCCCGCACCAGCTTCCCTTAGGACCGCTGCAGCCAGGCCTTCCACGCCCCGACACCTGTCAAGCCACTGCCCAAGTTCTTCTGCTGCCGCCACTCGTGGTGCGAGGCTCGTTGCGCTAATCGCGCAATCGGCCTTGTGGCGTGAGTTGCTCAATGAGTCTTGTGGTGCAAGCAGCGGCAGCGAGATAAGCAGCACAAGTCTCGCAGTGCGAGCGGTGGCAACGGTACGATCGGTGGCAGTGGAGCAATATGCTACGTGATGTGCAGCTGCAAGCAGCCGCAGAAGAATTCAAGCAGCAGTGCAACAGGTGTTGGCTCCAGCGGTCCTAAGATAAGACATCTCCCGAAAATAAGATCTTCTGCCTCTTTTGGAGGCAAAAAAAGACTGGGTCTTATTTTCAGGGAAACACGGTACATATAAAAAAACAAATGAAATATTATATTGTAGGTAGAAGGCAAAAGTATTAAGTAAGATTCATAAATCTCATCATGAAAGATTCCTGAATGTGATATGCAAGTTAAATGAAAAGCAAAACTGACATTTGGTTTGTTCATTGTTTTCCAATCCAATGATGGAGGGCTACTGCTTTACCATTCAACCCAGTCTCTATAATAGTACTGTGATTATAATTTTGTTAACAACCCAGGAAGGCATCACAACTGTAACATACCTTAGAACTTTATAAAGTTGCAACAAAAAATAATGTAGGACTTTGGTCCTTATATATCAAGATACCCCTCCTTTCCCCCTCTTTTCCTTTAAATATACACAGATCACTTTTATTTTGCTATTTTGGTGTTATAATTGGCTTGAATATAATGACTTTAATTCCAACAAACCCTAGCATAGCTTCAGTAATTATTAGACTTAAGTTAGGATAATTTTACATTCTCATGGTGTTTTATAAATTCTAGTATTCCTTATGTCCTTTTGTAGCTATTTATACCATTTAGATTATTCATTGTAAAATGTAATTGTAATTTTATAGAATTGTTTTGTGTTTTAATACCTGTATCTTGTATTAGATATCTGTACCTTGCAATTTTACCTTAATTCTATCTTTATCTTTTGTTCTATCAACATGATTTTTATTTTTATTTCTATTTTAGTGTAATTCTTAGTTATATGCTAGTGTATGACGAAAATAAAAATTGATTATTTGAGTGAAATTTATGGTTAGATGAAGGATAATTGTAGGTAGTTCTAGGCTTTGTGGGTGAAATCTGGGATTGTAGGTGAAGTTGGCAATTCCCTACTATTTATGATATGCATAAAACAACTTTAAATATAAAATCAAACAAATTGATCTTTGCAGTTATTCCATTTATAAAATAAATGTACTTCTAGAAATGTTATCTACATAATACCTGTACAGAGAAAAGTAAAAATTACTATAATTTAGCACTGACATAGAGAACTTATATTTGTAGTGCCCACATCTTTATACTTACCAAAAAGCCTCCAGTTCTTTGATTTCTTACTAGAGTTAACCCTAGATTCATGTCCTTCTTTATCTCATTAACATTTGGTATGCTTGTAACAGCTAAAAAGAATAAATGAAAGCAAAACTGAGCAAAAGTATAACATGAAACTTGGACTATGAGTTGAACTGTGGAGCAAAAGTAGTACAGTGTTTCTCAACCCTGGCAACTTTAAGATGTCTGGACTTTAACTCCCAGAATTCCCAGGTCAGCTATGACATCTTAACTATATTTTGTATTCCATAACTTACTGTTATCTGGCCAAAAGGGAAGAGAGAATTAATTTACAATTTTCTAGTCTCTGGACACAGCTCCTTTGCTAAAGGAGAAGCCGTACGAGAGTCCTCCAGCAATTGCATGGATTGTGGGGAAGAAGGAAGTGCAGGCTTTCCCAGACCAATGCATAATGGTTTCATTCCCCAATTTACCAGAAGTTGCCTAGCAATCTATTGCTGACTGTGGTTTGGTGTAGCACCAGTAAGAATATGACCAACAGCTGGGCTTCTCAGACTCTGGTCACCCACTGGACAGTGAGATGTGGATGCTGAAAATAAAATTTATTTTATGAAGTAGCCATCAGAGAATGCCAATCACAATAAACTGATAACACAACTTACTCTGTAGGTCCATCTTTGAACATTTGGATCCCTGTTGATGAACAGCACATTTATAGATATCTCCCATTCTATTTTCACTCCAAGGTGAAGAAACAAGCAACCTGAAAAATGGATAAACTCTTATTAAATGTGCTGACATTAAAGGTTCAGTTTAAACGAAAAACTGAAAAGAACTCCTTTCTTAATGTGATACTAGCCTTTAAAAATCACATTTTTGGCTCTGTCAGAAGCCTTTTCCTACATGTTGCTCTCCAGTTGCATCTCTATCATTTGTTACCAATAGCCACTTTGAGTACAGATGACAATTATATTTGAAGGGTCTGAAAGGCAGTGTGTCGGGCAAGGATACCTGTAACTGACGTTAAAATAACTCGTCACTGGTGTGATCAAAGCTCTACCTATTTTCTATTTGTCTCACACATACAGATATCCGTCCTGTAGACACCCCTGCTAGAACATTTCTATAAAGTCTGCTTTTGAGTAAATTGCAATTAGCATATAATGTGCTAGAAGTAAATTATCAAATTCTATCAAACTTCTCTTTAAAAAAAAATCATTTATTATTGATGCATTTTTAAGAGCAAATTCTGAGACATTTCCAATATTATAGAGGGAGTGTTGGGGGAGGTTGTCACATGCATTTGCCAAAGAGATATTTAATGATAGAGTGAACTACTCCCTATTTGTAACTTGTTCCTAGAAAGCGTAATTTCTCCGTCATGGTGTTTCTCTTGTGGAACAGCCTCTCCCCAACATAAGGACAACTTTGACTACTGGTTTTCCAGAGGGCAATTCTTTTTAATAGATTTCTATAGATTGGTTGATGTTTTTATATTTGCTCACTCCCCCAAATTTCTGGGGAGAAGTTAGAAACCCAATAACTCTTCCCCCATCCTCTTTTCCACTCTTTTTAAAAAATTATTTTTGGGCATTTTAATTCTTGTTAAATGTGTGTTGCTTATCTTTCCCCCCCCTTTTATTCATGCGAGATATAGAAATACATACAACATACACACACACAGGTCCCTGGAAGGGACCTTGGGGTCTTTTAGTCCAACCCTCTGTCCAAAGCAGAAGTCTTTTTATCATCCCAGACAAATGGTTGTCCAATCTTTTCTTGAAAACGTCCAGCAATGGAGCACCCACAACTCAGGGAGGCAAGCTATTCCATTGATTAATCATTCTCACTGTCAAAATTTTTTCCCTTTTCCCAGGTTGGATCTCCCTCTGATGAACTTCCACCCATTGCTTCTTTTTCTGCCATCAGGTATTATGGAGAATAAATTGACCCCCTTTTCTCTGTGACAGCCTTTCAAGCACTGGAAGATGGGTATCACGTCTCCCCTGAGCTTTCTGTTCATTAGGCTAAACATACTTAGTCTTCTTAGCCATTCATCGTATGATTTAGCCTTCAGACATTCTTACTTTATACATCAACTTGTTTTTTTTTATGAATTGATTCTCTTCTTTACACAATACTGTGACTAAGCTATTGTGGCGAACAATTAATCAGCCTTCTGAAAGCCCTCCTCATGAATATTCTTGTTAAAGGTTGAAATTCTATGACTTCAAGGACTGTTTAACCATAAAACAGACTGTGGGAGGAAACAGATCTAAGTACAAAATGACTTGTGTAAGTCAGCCTATGACCTACTCTTCAAGAGTAAGTAAATGCCTAGTAGTGCATATCAAGTCCCACATAACCAAAGATATATGCATTTCAGAAAATTATATTTCAAGCTTTGTTGACACAAATACAGAACCTGGGAAATTGAAATGGAAATGTCTTAAGCTCATTGCTAATGAATTAATTCCTACTTAAGTACTTTGAAGCTCTTTTCCCAGATTTGTCCCTTCCTGGGTTGAGTTCCCAAGTTATTTATGCACAGCTATCTTTTCTCTTACCAGCCTGCCCACATTCCTCACAATGGAACAAATTGTTTTGAAGCCAGTCAATGTTTTAGTGTTCTCTCAATATGTCAATATGTCCAACCACATGAACATCTTTTATATTTAGTCAGTCACATTTTAATCCAACCCTTCAATTTTTCTTATTTCCACCTCATTCAGTTTATTTTTTGTTTCTTCTGTCATACTTAACTTTTATTTCCACATATAATATTGGACAGAAACATGGTCTTTTGCATTGCCCCATTTAATTTTTCAAACACTCTTTTACTTCTTGCTAAAGATTGAAGCCTGTCCGCAACCTTCCTGCCAGTTTCTCCGTCCATTTTCCTATCTTTAGTGAAGAACTTACTAAGGTAACCAAATTTATCTGCTTGTTGTAGTTTTTTAACCATGTGTTCCTAATCCTTTTATAGATGAACCATCAAGGGTACATCATATATCCTTATCTTATTCGTTGCTTAGTGTTAAATTATTCACTAAATATTCTATTTATTCTCATGCATACTTTTATTTGATTCATATACTGTTCTGCAACCCTTTTTCAACTCTATATTTGCACAAAAAATCCATAATTTAGGCCTAACAGCCATCATGTTTCCTGTAAATCAATAAAGGTACACTAATCTTTATTTCTTACGTTCACATATGACCTGTTGAAAAGGACAAATCTGATTGGCACATGTGCCTGGCATAAAGCCATACTGCCCTTCCCAAACTTGACTTAATGTCACCTTTTGTTAAATATCTTAAGCATACTTATCAAACTAAGCAACTCCATCAAGGAACCACATTCTATACTTTAACATTTATAGAACTTACACACTATCTACAGTTGCAACGTTACCATTTTCTCACAGCAAATAGAGGTAGTGCTCAACTTACAACCATTCATTTAGTCACCATTCGAAGTTACAATGGCACTGAAAAAAGTTACTTATGATCATTTTTCACACTTAGAATCTCCATGGTCACATGATCAAAATTCATATGCTTGGCAACTGGCTCATATTTATGACTGTTACAATGTCCCAGGATCATATGATCATGTTTTGCGACCTTCTGACAAGCAAAGTCAATGGGAAACGAGATTCACTTAATAACCATGTTACTAACTTAACAACCGCAGTGAGAATTTTAAAGAAAAAAGAATATATGTATCTTTAAATGGATATTGTAAAAACAAAAATGCCTTGTAAAGGCATAAAAATAGGAAGATGTATATTGAGGAGTGGCCTTGTAAACTAAAGGAATGGCTTTTTTCCTTATTTTTAACCTTCCGTATTAATTTCTTTGGATTACTTAATTCTTTTTCAAAATTTTCATAAGGTTGCTTACCCCAAAAAGGAATAGTAAGAATAGTATACATACTAATTTTATCTACAGCTTTTTGAAAAACAAGGAGAAAAATAAAGAAGAAAGCAAATTATCATTTCCTTAAGAAATAAAAAATCCTACACAGTGCAACAAATTTGATTCTTTCATCCTCTTCTTTATTGTATAGAAAGTACAGTAATGCTTACCATTTGCCTTTTTGGTTTGTAATCTGTTGAACTAAATATCCAAATTGTTCATTTCGGGAACCAGAAAACACTTTAGCTCCTTCAAGGCCAATATTATATGCTTCACAGCAATTTTCAAATATGTCTGTTAAGAAGAACAGAAATATTATCATAAAAAATCAAGACAGTGGTGCATTTCTTATCTTAATATCAGTTATAATCATTCATAATAATTTTATCATAATATCTAGGTATATTCTCTGTTTCCATGAATATATATTTCACTCGGCACAGGATTTGTGGACCAGGATTTGTAGAAAGAATTCCACATCTATATAAACCAAAGTTTGTTCATACATAGTTAATTTATGTAGCAGCTGATTACCTCCAAGCAAAACTAAAACCCAAAGAAGCCACTCTGTAACTTAGCATGTTCTGTGAACTAGCCAAGATCTCAGCTTCTACTGGATAGGTACCAACAGAATAAAACTCTGCCCTGCCCAAGGGAGCAGACACATTTACAAGTTCAGACCATTCAAATGCAAATTTGAAGAAGGGATCTCAGAATAACAAATGACTCAACGGTAAAAAAAAAAAAAAAGTAATGAAATAAAGTCACCTTTGAACTGAATTGTGGCAACCCACATGGTCATAGCCAGGCAATTTTCTTGGAAATGATAGCCAACTGTTTGATACTGCCTTCTTCTTCTAGTATGTTTTTTTTCTTAATTTCGCTGTCTAGCTACAATCCTGGATTTTCCCAGGGGGCATATCTTTTAAGTCCACTGATGTTTCCTATTGTTTTTGTTTTGATTTTAAGTTCAGGAAAAACTATGCATTAGCAATTAACCCAACAAAATATAATTGTTTATACTATTTGCTATCATTTTAGAGTTCATAGGAATAAAATAAAATATATCTAAAATCTTCTCTTGCTGATACCTAATGAATGAAGTGGTTTAGAATTCTGTACAAAGATAAACAGTGAAGAAAAAATTTACATCCTTCACTGTTGGGCTGAAAATATGTGGGAGTAAATTCAAGTAGACACAACAATTTATCCCTTTTCCCAGCAGCCTTCCTTGTGACAATCATAGCTATTTACCAATATTTTGTTAACTTTTCAGATCCAAGAACTCTATATAGGCAGAAACCTCTTTCTCATTTGCAGCGTCATAAGGACAGCTGTTCAAAAACTGCCATTTAAGTTTTTTAAAATCTGTGTTTCTGTAATTACCATGGAAGGCATGCACATTACCAACTAGTTTATATTTCAAAAACAAACAAATGTCCAACAATCAAGAATAACCTCATTAAAATCAGGAAACCTAATGCATGAGTGAGCATTTCTGAGCATGAAAGGCCACTATCTGTTGTAGAAAACAGAAACCTTTTCATCAGTCCCCAGGCTGTTTATAGATAACAGTTACTGGAACTACACAATTGTGTGTCATATTCCCAGGCAAATCAAGGTTATGGCATCTGTATGGCAGTCTAAACAGAAAATGCAAGTTCTTTGTGACTGGCTAAGGATGGATATCGTCTGAGGTTGAAATGCTTGTTTGCTACTACAAATGAGAGTAGTCCAGAATGGTATTATTTTACTACACTGTGAAAGTTTTGTTTTGTCATTATTGTACAAGTAACATTTAAGAACCACAGCTTACCATTCACTTGTAAATTACAGATCAATTCTTGATATTATATAGTTGAAATAATATTGAAGTTTCTTATAGTTATGTATTAGTTTTCACCATAAAGTAATAGCATTAGAAGACTTTCTGCTGACACTAGAGGGTATTATTATTACTTTAACAGACGACTAAAGTCTCTGTTTCAGCTGTAACTGTGCTGTCCTATAGCAGTCGCTTCTTTACTGACAATGTCACTTCATTCTTCACTGGCATTTCAACAACTGAAGCTGTAAGAAGCAACATCAGTCCAGACCACAAATGTGTTATGCTGGACTTCTGCCTGACCACTTCCTATATTAAATACAATAAAGGTTTCTCCAGACAAAATCATGGCTGTGCCACAGGTTTACCCTACTGTGGCCAATCTCTACATGGAAGAAGTAGAAACAAAAGCCCTAAACTCCTTCACAGGAATTCCACCCACTCAGTGGTATAAGTATGTGGATAATACTTGGGTCAAGATTAAAATACAGGAAGTAGAAGTCTTCACCACGTAAAACTCTGTGGCTAGATACATTAAGTACACATGGGAAGATGTTAAAGAAAACAGTCTGGCGTTCCTGTACTGTGCAGTGAAGATTAAAGAAGACAGAAGCCTTAACACTGAAGTTTACAGCACCCCCCCCCCGCACCCAAAGATCAGTGTTTACATTTTGATTCTCACCATCCATTGGTGCACAAAATGGATGTGATCAGAACTCTAAAATACCAGGCTGAAAGTTTGCTTACCAGTAAAGAGGGGGAAGAAGAAGAACTAAAACACATCAAGAACTTGTGGCTATCCTAACTTCATCAAATTCACCCCGCCAAGAAAAGACCCAGCAGAAGCTCCTCCATAACAGACAAAGAGAACAACAAACGAAGCAATGTTGTCATTCCATATGTTACAAAAATATATGAAAAGCTCAGGAGGATTTTCAAACAACACAACATACATACACACTTTAAACCCAAGAATACATTAAGGCAGAAGCTTGTCCATCCCAGGGACAAACATCCAGACAGAAACTGAGCAATACGTATTTGCGATGCAATGCAGTGAGACACTCCAGTGCAGGTCTGTGCATTGGAGAAACGAAACAACTACTTCACCAACACATGGCCCCACATAAGAGAACAAACCCATTAGAATAAGATTCAGCAGTCCATCTGCATCTGGAGACAAAATAGTCTACATTCTGGGCAGAGAGGACCACTAGCTTGAAAAGGAGGTCAAAGAGGCCATCTATATTAAAACTGAACAGCCTCACTCAACAGAAGAAGAGGGATACAACACCAGCTATCTCCTGTCTGCAATACAATCCAGCAGTACCAAGAAGGTTCCACATCCATCTGCACTCTGATTCAGAAGAACCTGAGGATAGAGATAAACCTCTAAGTGGTCTCAATGACTCTCACTGCGAAGAATATAAATCCTTCCATTCCCTACTATTCAGCCAGAACTGAAAAGGGGCATGAGAAGTAAAACAGTTTCAAAGAAAAAAACAAAAAAGTCTAGTTGCCTTTTGAATAGCACTGTTGGGATAGCATTTTTTGGGACAGATTGAGCAAAGTGATGGAGACAGACCCCAAATTACCCAGTGTGCTGTGCGGTTAACAAAAGTTTTGAATTCCAGTTCCAATCCAAGATTGCTGCTACTGTAGATGCATAAATTATGTCAGTTTCATCACTATATTATGAAAATAAACACATGAACAAGAATCCCTTCTATACTTCTTGAAGTTATTTAAAATTAGGATCTGGTGACAGCATATCTGTCAAATAAAGGACAGGTGAAAATGATCTAAACTGCAATATGTAAAGTAATCCTTTCAAACCAATTGAAGTTTGAGGCCTGCTCTCTTTCTCACTAATTTTGGCATAATTTTCTATATGAAGTAATCCCCAAAATGTCCACTTTCTACAAGTCCCTTGTAAATTCTCAAATGTGCTTAATGGAAATGGCAATTAGAATACGTACATCATTTCTTTTGTCATTTATGGACAGGCTAGGATTCAAGGCTGGGTAAAACTTTGAACAGTGGTTCATTACCATATGATGAAGTTTTGCCTGGAATAGCTTTCAAAGCTATTTTGTGAATCAATATAGACCTTTTTCCTAAACAGTAATTCCATGTTCATTCTACATCATTTCTGGGGCCTCCTTTGCCACTACTGAGAGAGCTGGAATAGGCCCTAGGAGTGACCTAAAAGGTCTTGTCAAGGTCCTTTATTGTCAGTTGCTGCATCTTGATGCTGCAAAAGAATTTTCTCCAAAGTCTGTCTGCTGTGCATGGGCCCAAAAGCAGTACTTTTTTTCTTAAAAAAAAAAAAAAAAAAAAAAAAGGTGCCGGAACTCACAAACATCATACAACCTGCCTTGCCTACCCTACAAGGTTCCATCCAAAAAAGGTGCCGGAACTCCGTTCTGGGTGTTCTATGAGAAAAAAAGCCCTGCCCAAAAGAATATTCCACTTTATACTTTTAAATTAAACTGCAGTATGCAGGAAAATGTATTCAAATATGGAATAAATCTGTCTTAATCTGTGAATTTATAACAATTAACAATTTCTCCTTGTTAACTGTGCATTTACATAGCACTGTTAGGAGAAATTTGTGAATTTCAAGGTAATTTAGAAATAAAAATAAAATAGTAAAATAAAGCTAATAATTACAACTTTTTAATGAAATGTTTCTTGTGAATCGCTGTGGCAAGAGTTATACTTCTCATAAATTATAACTGTATCTGATTACATAGTCAAATACACCCATTCAGCCATAAGCAAGATGTGTAAGCAGGTTAGGGTTAGGGTTGGAAAGGAATGGAATAAATGAATGAACAAAGGAATGAAAGAATAGCTAGATGGCAGGCTATAATCTTGAACAAAAGAAATATTTCACAGGGCAACATTTTCAGGCATATCTCAGTTGTATTTTATGATTCGCCTCTCCTGTAATTTAAACAAATAAAACAGTTCATCTTGTTGCAAATTTAGAAGCAGGACAATATATAAATGAAGTTTTTGGAAATGATTTTTTTAGAAAACTCAATGGCTTATTTTGCAAACACTTAAACTTGACAGTTGTAATACTGTAGTGTAAGTGTCAAGTTTTCTAATGTAAATAAGCCCAAAAGCCCAAAATATCTGTCAGTTTCTTCAGACCCTGTAATTAAGAACTTGAGCTTGAATATGGAAAATGAACACTTCTGGCAGGATGCTTTATTCTCTGGAAAGATCAAGTCTCCAGAGAGAAAATTATGTGACAATAATGTTCCCATTGAGAATATAATCCTACCCCAATAAAAAAAACAATTAGCTTAATGTATACAACTTATAATGACCTTTGAATTTATTTCTTTGTTTTATGCTGTATGTTTCTATTCACATACTCATTTGGGTAAACAGCAGAATAAAACTAAGTCAATATTAATAAAATAATAGGGATGAATAAGAAGTAACAGAAGTAGGACATTTAAATTTGAGACAAAACACGACTTATTGAAAGAAAATGTTTTCTTAATTTAATTTAAGTTTTTGGGATGGTATAAAAATTGAGACTGAATGCTATAAAAAATTAACTCTTTTTAGGATTTAAAAGCCTGTGTGATTTATATTGTTTCCATAGCTGCTACATGAATACAATACTGAAATCTCACACAAACAACTTTTTATTCAGGTGGAAGTCATAGAGTGTTCAATTCGTATCTTCTAAATTGAAGGTTATATTTTTGATCTCCTGTGATTAAGGTCCCTTTGAAGACCAAACAAATGCTGGTGATTGGACAGGAGTTAAAATTTAACTCAGACAATGCATTAGGCCTAACTACTCAAAAATATGTCCATATTTTGAGTTGCGAGTGCATGTACTATATTTTAAACATGTACTATCCATGAAATATAGAATCCCTAAAGATTTTTTTATAAAGGAAACTGACAAATGAGAACAAATGGTATTCAGATGCATCCATCATATGCTCAAAGGAGGCAATGTTCAAAAATGGCAGAGCCTGTATTATGATGCCACAATGCTGCTTTTATCATTTTGACAAAATGTCTCCAATTCTGTGAATGTCTCAGGAAGATACTAGTAGAGTATCACATATAGAACAGTTGTAGAAGTAGAAGGTGGACTTCTTTCTTCTAACTATTTGGGAGCAGGCTAAAGAGAAAAGGCATCTATAGAAATACTTAGTAAGACAAGATAGGAAAGGCTTCATTTTCCATCTTCCATATGACCAAGATGAATACCTACCTCTCTTCAGAAATCTTTAATGCTGGGAAAGGTGGAAAGAAAGAGAAAAAGAGGATGAACAATAGCAAAGTTGACGCATTCAATAACATTAGTTAACACTGGAACACCAGAAAATTCAGGACAGCGATCTTAAATGAATTCTGTCTATCTTGTCACTAGGAGCCATCATCAGCTTGATGAAGCATAATTCAATCAAAACTGTAAACATTTTTACTATCAAATATATTACCTGTTACTTTTTGATCAGCTCTAAAATCAGCTTATTACAAAACAGCAAGTGTCTAAGCAATCATGCTTTTATTGATGTATTTAAAACATTTATATAGCCATCCCTCTTATATAATCAACTTGGGACACCTCTCTTGAACATAAAGTCAGTGGGGAGAGACATGCAAGAGGACTTGCAAGATTCTGTTACTGTAACCTTATAATAAAAGTAGTGTTAGCATTCGTAATTTTGGTTTCCTGGTCTAGATTACCTCAAATGGCTGACACTTAATGGTGATTTTTGAAAGTCTTTTTGTATTGTCTGCTTTTAATCCAATGATCAATATCAAGTCCTTTATAGAAATACAGAGCAGGGCTAGGAACCCTGTAGCCCTGTAGATGTTGAACCACTAGTTCTCAACATTCTGCACCACTGTCATGATGGTTGAGAACTGCAATTCAATCATGCTTCAAAGGCCACAGGTTTCCATCTCTAACGTAGAAATAAATCTTAATAAACAGGAATGAATAGTATTCTGGGAAAGCTGTATTTATTGCTAAGTAAGTAAGTAAGTAAGTAAGTAAGTAAATGCATACATAAATACATAAATAACAACCTTTCTCCCCAAGTGTTTTTTATAGATAAAAGAAAAACAAAAGTTCCTCTGGGGCTTCTTCTTTGGTATGATCTCTTCCCTTTGTTTTTGACATAGGAAATGCAAGTAAACTTGCTTCATCTCTGCACAGGGTTGATATAACGTGGAGTGTTGTTGTTGGTTTTTTTTGCATTTATATTTCAGCAGACAGGGATTATTAACAACAACATTCCATATATGTTTACCTCAGAAGTAAACTCTGCAGTATTCAACAGTAACTATGCACAGAAGAAAGGATAAAAGAGATTGAGAAGTGGGGGGGGGGGAATAGGAGCTTTTCATGTAAGAAGGTCAAGGTTCTAGTCCACCCTCAGCCATGGAAGCTCACTTTGGGTCAGCTATTTTTTCTCAACTGAATAATCACAGGGATGTTTTTTTGAGGGGGGGGAAGTACTGTGCGTGCAACCCTGAGATCCTGAAGGAAAGTAGGATATACTGTAAATCTAAAAAATAAAAGAGTCAAAGGACATAGAAATCTTTAATGGACTAGTTTGCTAAAGATTCTTTTATTATTAATTTGCAACGATGGGGAAGGGAAGAATGTTTTTAACACTTATCTGGTTCACCCAATACAGGAAGCATCTATTTATAAGTCTGCTTCTACTGCTCTCCACATCCCTATTTGTATCTGCAACAGTAAAAAGAATCAAGCAAATTAATCAATGAAGAATAATCCTTATTCCATCCTTTCCACAAATATATTTTTCTTTCAAATTAGATTTCTTCTTCCTAATTTGATCTAATTGCCATAATAATTAAGAAGTTTATTTCCCAAAATGTCACAGGTGATCCGAAGACAATCTGGGGCCATGAAATTAAAATTCCACTAAATACTACCATGGAAATCAGTTAATTAACCATGGGTACTAAAAATGAATGTTTTCTAAATGTGCACATTCTGATAGTGCTTGCCAAACCCAAGAGTATTTTGAACATATTATCTGTATTTATTCTGTTCACAAAGAAGGCTACTATACTGGTAATTCAGGAAGAGGGCTGAAACAAGGACTAAATGTGGAATGGTTCTTGCTGAATTTTTAGAAAGAAAACTTTGTGAATGCCAAGAACAGAAATATGTGCTTGTGCAGAACACTGTCCTAAAGTAAGCAAAAATTAAGCCAAAGCTACAATCCTAATTATGATTTCTAGGAAGTGTGACCTTCTTACAATTAAGGGTCACATTTCCTCAGGGTACAGGCTGTTGTGACTGCATAATGGCAGAGGATGGGACCATAGCCAAAATGGTAGTATGCAGAACTGTACAATTTCCTCTCTGTGTTGGTCCAACTATTTCCTCTCTATTTTCCATTCTATGCCTGCCTCTCTGTGCCCCTTCTACAGGACAATTAGACTCACGGTTGATTTAAACTAAAACTAAACTACTTGCAACCTCCTTTTACCCTGGACCCATGAGTATAACATGCATTATTTATTCATATTATCTGAATCCATCTACTGCAGGATGAAGATCTATTCACTGTAATCTACCAAACCCAAAGTAGGTTGGTAGACTGATGTTTTTTTTTAATTTCTCCACATAGGAATCAGGCTACAAAGCAGGAGACCATGAGTTCAAGTCCCATGAAAGCCTGCTGGGTGACTTTGGGCCAGTCATTCTCTCTCAGCTCAACTCACCTCACAGGCTTGTGGTTGTGGGGAAAGTAGGAGGATAAAGTGTGTTCGAACAAAAGTGATTGACTCAAAGTCAACTGGTTTGCTGGTCTCCCTACTCCCAATTCAACAACTTAACTGCTATATCACACTGGATCTCATCTTTCTCTCTCTATCTTTCTCTCTCTCTCCCTCCCTCCCTCTCCCTCTCTCTCTCTCTCTCTCTCGCCCTCCCCCTCTCTCTTTCTCTCAGCAGAATCACAGGTATCTCTTCAGACTGCCTATTAAAGACTGCAAAACAATAAAGAAGGTCATTATCTGCCTTTGCATTCATTTTTCCCAACAGTGGATGTTGCTTTGATCAAGCTCTGATGCAGAAGCCATGATTTCTTTAATAGCATTATTATGATTAATACTTCCCCACAAGGAAAAGACCCAACACAAACACATTACTAAAACTTAATTGGCATGGATATAAAGAATAAAATAAGCTTATTAAAAGAGCCACTAATAGCATTGTTTAAGAATTGCTGGAACTTTCAGACTTCTGCTTCTGTTATAAGACTTCCCAGACTATTCTGATTGGCATGCAGTTTGTGTCTCATATGCCTTTCAATATTGTAACCATGGAAATAGTGGCAAGTCTGCACAATGCTGCCCAAAAACACCTGGAACGAGTAAATGAAAATAACTGCCCTTTATGAGGAATGTCCCAATCTTTTAGCAGACTTCATAGCTTAGCCAAGTCTTTCTGAAAAATGATGTAGACTCCCAAACATATCCATTGACTTCAATGTCTCTAATCTGAATTATATTCACAGTGTTCTTAAACATTTTGTTAATCTAGCAGAAGTTGGAGTTCTATATGAATTATTTTAGGGCTATGTGGTGAATATACATTATATATATAATAACTGTTATTCTTTTCCTTTCTACACTATTTCATTACCTCTGTAAAATAAGTCTCCTTTATAAATACAACTTCTAATACTAATTGTGCCATATTCACTCATAATCCAGTGAACATTGGGATCTCAAAGGAAGTGATTCAACTTCAGATCCCCTTGCCCAATCACCAGAGAACCTATCAAACATAAAAGGAGCAGATGGGCCTTCATGGGAAGACAAAACAACAACAACACCCAGCTTGTGATCCTTGCAGTACCCTAACCCAGAGGGTGGCAGAAGAAAATCACGAAGAGTTTAGCAGCATCTTTTCTAACACGTTTTATTAAAAAGCATGAGTGAGCTCACTTCTTCAAATGCATGGATTAATTAAACTAATGGATTGGAAAACAACTAGAAAGTGGGGAGAGAAAGGGTCATTATGCAGATGCAACTTAAATATGAAACAGATGACAAGTATTTCATTAATGAGCAATTATGTCTTAAAAACCTGTTACATTTATTAATGGTTTTTGAAACTTGATGTTTGTGACTTTAGCAGTCTTTCTTTGGATAATGTTGGCAAAGTTTTGTTATTCTAATACAGTTCATTAACAACTTCTATAATTGAATTTCTTGGGAAGTAAAATTCTCTAACATTACTTTGTCCTTGTTTTGAGCCCTGATGTCAAATTTATAACAAATACGAGCTCTCTAGGTGATAACACATTTATTTTCCTCCCAATTAATAGGTGAGGGAAAACTTCCCAAAAAAAGGGAGGAAAAAGAAAGTTTCCTGAATGAGAAGTTCTATTGGTCTTCAAATCTTCCTACAGTGAGTGGCTGGTTGGGTTATTTGCTAGTTGCATGTTAGATATCTTCAGGCTCTGAGGGCTAAAAATACTGTTGGTTTATATGCTATTTGTTTCTCATGAACAGATTAAATGTTCCTTTTTGTCCACTCTTAGTCAATGCAAGGTCTCTGCAAGTATGTTATGGATGGCAGCAGTCAGTCAAGAGACAAACAGTCTTAGTATTTTCAAAGCTGATAGAAGCAACCATTTCTTTTATCCTTGAAGACAGTGTATATCTAACATCAACAACAGTTAATACAAGGTCTGCCTTTGACTTATCACCTTCAAACTGATTTTAAACTGCAGAGTTCACTGCTTAATCAACTGGCCTAATTTTGGGATTTGTTTTCCTTTTTCCTCATTTCTATAGTATTATACTATAAGAAGATACAAAAAATGGTTCCCTAACACATTCTTAACTATGATGACATAAAGTAGAGGTCCTCAACCTTTTGGGTACCAGGGACTGGTTCCGTAGACAGAGGTTCTTCCATGGACCAGAGAGTGCATGGTTTTGTGTGCTGCCTGCATCTGCAGATGGAGTTTTACTTGTTTGGGCGGAGCGGTTGCTGGCATGCCATGGCCTGGTACTGGTCCACGGACCGAGGATTGAGGACCCCTGACATAAAGATCTAAATTGAGTCATGAAAAACTTTAGCAAGTTTTATATGTCACGCAAATATTCTAATGCCTGATGCTTTTAAAGTTCAAGAAGTAGGAATTAGGAAGTGGGAAACCCTTTGAAATAACATGCATTTAAAGTAGTTAATGCCTCTGCATTTAGCTATTAGGGACACTAATTTGACTAACTTTTCCTATTCAACTTTTAGAAAGTTGAAATTTAACATAATCAATAATTTAAGTCATTAATAGTCATTTACAGTTTGCTTATAAGAACCGCTCCATAGATTATGCACTTTTGTGCTTCATTTGTTTGGCGCACCTGGAGGAGAAAAATATTCAAGTGCAAATGCTGTTTGTTGATTTTAGTTCAGTGTTCAATATAATCATTCCTCAGCATTTGGTGAACAAAGTGGGCCTATTAAGTTTTAATACTCCTCACATAACTGGATACTTGACTTCCTTATTAATAGGTCCCAGTTTGTGCAAGTTGGAAGAAAACTTTCCAGTTCCACCTTTCTGAGTATGGGTTCCCAACAGGGCTGTGTTCTGAGTCCGTTACTGTTCACCTTGATGATCCATGACTTCTGTGCTGAATCTGCTACGAATCATATTGTGAAGGCTGCGGTGGGTCTTATCCAGGATGATAATGAAGATTCTTATAGGGAGGTGAAGGCTTTGGTGGACTGGTGCAGTAAAAATAAGTTGGTTTTGAATGATAATGAAACAAAGGAGATCATTGTTGATTTTAGAAAGAGGCAGCATAATCATACTCCACCTTGTATCAAGGCTGCAGCTGTGGAGGTCAATAGCATTAAGTACCTGGGGATGTAGATAACTAACAATCTGACTTGGTCTCTTCATATGTTATCTTTAGTGTAGTGTGTGCAAACCAGCATTTGCATTTCTTGCATCAAATGAGGAGAGAACATCTTTCTCCTTCTGTTCTGGCCACTTTCTATAGAGGCACAATTGAAGCATTTTAACAAACTCACTTCCTGTTATTCAGGATACTGCTTATAAGCATGATGTGCTTAAAGCTTGAACCATTGTTAGAGACCCCATACACCCACTTCACAGTCTGTTTCTGTTGCTGCCGTTTGGGAGAGGGTTTCAAAGTATTTATAGCAGAACTACTAGATTCTGTAACAGCTTTGTTCCTTATGCATCTGTTTTGTAAATTCGCAGGATTTTTTCTTTTTTTTGCCTACATTTGAACTAGACTGTGATGTTTCTCTGTGTCATATATGTGTGTATGTGTGAGTATATGCATAATGGTATTTTTTTGAGAGCTGAATGCAACGAAATCTCATTTTGATATATGCTGATTATTGAACATTTAAAGTAACTCTTATGTTCTGTTCTGTTCTGGCATTCTCCTTCCCAGAAACTAGTGCATCTTTTTTGACACCACTGAAAATTCAATAGCCAGATTTGCTCTTAAAATGATTTAATAGTCTTGTTTCCCCCCCCGTCCCCCCCCCCGCATCATTTTTATATGTTTAATACTTTGGCATCATTTCAGAGAGAAGAGAATTTATGCAGTCCCACCCATTCTTCTGGGTTAGCCTATATATGTTTTGATATAATTGCTGACTCACATCAGGTACAGGTGGGGCAACTGGAGGAAAATAAATTGTGTATTCCTTTTTTTGCTATTGGAACAAGAGAAAACTCCTAGCAGGGACTGCAACTAATGGATAAAACTTTAAACTATATCCCACAAGGTAAATTACAGTTGCATCTCTTTTGCAGCCCTGAGACCATTCAGAATAATTGCAAATAAATCTTTAGTCCACTTAGCTTTTGAAGGAGAGAGTCTAAGTAGCAAAATTCGTTTCTTAAATCTTGCGAAGAGGTAAAGTAGGATTTTCATCCTTTAAGAAATCCAACCATTTCAATACTAGGCAGATTTTTTTCTGATTGAATGGAGTTTAAGAGGCAAAAATGGATGCCTTTAATACTTTGTAAGATCCTACCCCCACCTCTAAACTTCAGCAACAGACTGGCAATGTACTGCTGGTCCTATGGACCAAAACAGTAGCACCTGCCCATCCCCCCAAACTATAGTAAGTGTAGCAAACCATAACATGATTAAGCTAAGTATTGTGTGAATGATCCACTTGTAGATAGATATGCCACAAACTGTGGTATAAGCAAATGTAGCTTAACATTAAGGCTAAGCCATTCTTTAAGCATTTCTCCCTATTCAAATTTTAGAAAGTTTAAACTCAGTATAATTAGTAATTTAAGTCATTAAATTATGAGTACAAGCTTTTCTTTTGCTGTAGCTCTCAGCAATGAGGCACTCAGTTTCACGTTCCAACTTCCACCCATTATGTTTTAACAACGTTGGCATAACTCCGTTACTCTAGCCAAGTGCCTTTTAGAACCCAGTGCCTTTGTTTAAGCCCCAGTCACTTTCACCAGCAGAATAAAGGACAGATTAAATAAAAATGCAGAGAGAATGTTCCATGTTCTGACAAATTCATTCTTTCAGAAAAGAGCACAAAATACAGGCCGTTCTGCATGCACCATTCTTGCAAAAAGTTAATGTCTCTGTATCTGGTTTGGTCCCTGAAGCGCTGTTACATTCTTAAATGTCTCCCTTAGTTAGGAACAAGTTGGAACTTCTCACAGGTAAATATTTCTGTATGCCATCCAGCTTAATAACAAGCTGGGATGAAATAGCAGACTGATTTTTTACACTCTGGAATGTTAGGGTGAAAATATTATGACAAAAAATGGCTGTAAGGAGTCTTAACTCATCAACCGAATTCATATATCCACAGTTCACATTCACTTAATCTAAACAATAAAGTGTACTTTATCTCTTCTGCCTCCTGTTAATAAAAGGGCACCATCAATGTCTCCAAAATCATGTAACCAGCTCTGGTGAAGAAAAGATGCTCTAGTGCAGTGGTTCTCAACCTTTCTAATGCCGTGACCCCATAATACAGTTCCCCATGTTGTGGTGACCCCCAAGTGGGTGTGGCCACCAATAAGAGGGAGTAGGACAGCTAGGGAAAAGGGAAAAAAATGGCGGACAGCGTGGTTTGGCGACCCCCATGAAATGGTCATTCGACCCCAAATGGGGTCCCGACCCATAGGTTGAGAACCACTGCTCTAGTGAGTCTAGTCCATAGATTCTGGCATGAATTTAATGAACAAACTGTAAATATAAATTAGACTAAACAGAATGATGCCTGCAGTCTGGAAATGATTCAACCTCATCCTGAAGTTAGAACAATTAACCAGTGGAATAACCTGCCTCCAGAAGTGGTGAATGCTCCAACACTGGAAGTTTTTAAGAAGAGACTGGACAGCCATTTGTCCAAAATGGTGTAGGGTTTCCTGCCTGAGTAGGGGGTTGGACTAGATGACCTCCAAGGTCCCTTCCAACTTTGTTATTATTATAGTCTTCAGATAACATCTCATTTTTGAACTGCAGTCCTCCATTTAGGTATGACTCTGACTAAATTCAGCAAAATTCCTTTATCTATTTATTTGGAAGCTAATGCTACTGAAGAAGCTTCTTGGATGAGAAGCGAAATGTCTTCAAAGAACAACAAGAAAGTCCAGTTGCCTCTTGCAAAAGCACCTTTCGAACAACCATGACCTGGATGACCAAGAATCTCCATAGACATTTAGTGCCACTGAGTTCAAACAATCTTACTTCTCAAAATCACACTGTGTCTGAGTTCATCCAACACAATAAGCCATAATATGATTTATTATGTTACATGAACTCTGCATTGCATTTGTAAAAAAATGGCTAAAATGAAGCATGTTATGTGAAATAACTCATATAAATTGGTGATATCAGGAAGATAATATTAATTTATTTTACAACAGGGGTATAAGAATTACTGAAATAAAGTATTCAAGTTTGGTTTATACAGGCACAATTTGGAGTAGTGGCACCAAGCGAGAAACTGGGAGACAATGAGTTCTAGTCCTGCCATAGGCACGAAGCCAGTTGGATGACCTCAAGCCAGTTACTCTGACTCAGCCCCAGAAAAATGGCAATAGCAAATCACTTCTGAATTCTTGCCAAGACAAATGCAGGGACTAGTCCAGACAGTCTCCAGAAATGAACATTGACTTGAAACCATATATCAAAAAGGTTTATAGCTAAACTGATCTGAAAAGAGTAATATCAGTCTTAATGTTATATTTATTTACATATATAGCTCCCTAAATGCTTAAAGGGGACCTGCAGGGCTTCACCTCAAGTTTATTTATTTAGTTATTTTATCATATTTAAGAACTGCCCACCCCAGGGAAATCATATAGTAAAAGCATAAAAACAGCATATAAAATATATAAGTTATCTTCACAACAACCCTATGGAGTAAATTTAAGATCTCTGTGATCAACCTGAGCTCAGCCACTAAGTTTCATTCCTTTTCCACAGCTTGAGTGCCCTACTGTAATCCAATAAGGACCAGGTAATTGAGAGCTTCTCTTTCTGTGTGACTACTCATCCCGTTGCTTTTATGGGACAGCAGTACAGAGAACGTTTCTCCAACAGCAGTTTTTGGAAATGCAGCAAATAATAAGCAAAAGTAAAGAGAGTCACCCAGCCTGGAGGTTCATCAAAACCTCCCTTCCTTTGACCTCAACGCGGGACCTATAACACAATCTTGCACACTGCCTTCAGAAAGTACACTGTAGACTATCCACTGGTGTTCAACAACGCTCATAGCTCCCGGGGAGCTATGCAGGATCGCCAAGCTTCCATCGGGCTAGACGGCACCTGTTCCAGCCTGCTCGAAGGAGAGAGGGAAACGTGTTACAATTAAAAGCGTGTTCGGAAAGGCCTCTTCCCCGAGTTGGGGAACTTTTCAGAAGAGCATCCCTCGAGTCTGCGTGCGACTGGATGGAGGAGACTCCCATTCTGGAGTCGCTCACAGCTGAAACAACACATACACACAACACACACACACACACACCGTCGCCCGAATAAAAGAACGCCACAACTTACTTAAGCCGAGGAGGCTCAGGAGAGCCAGGCAGCCCAGAACTCGCCTGCGATCACCCATTGTTCCCAGAAGGAGCGGAGATTGCAGCAGCGCCGGCAGGCACAGGGCAACAGCGCTAAGTACCCGAGCAGCTCCGCCCACCTGGCGCGCTCTGCATCGCCTCGAGGGTCCCTCGGAACAGGAGAGCTGTTCCTGCCCTCCCCGCTCGCCAAGTTTTTAAGCCCCTCCTCTTACTCCCTCGCGCGCCACAAATAAAAAACTCTTCCGCCCCGGTGTTTTAAGACGTGCAGCAAAACGAGCTTTCTGGCCTCGTGCCCGCTTCCTGCTAGCTAGTCGGTGAGGGCCAAAGTAAGAAGAGAGAGGTAAAGAAGAGGCGGGAACGAACATAACCTCGACAGAATTGTGTGAAAGGAATTCAGAGATGCGCTGTCTCTTCTCATCCTTCGTGGCTCCATCAGGGCTCGTTTAGGAGGGGAGGTATGTGATGTATAAATTATGCGGGAAAACCCACTCCGAAGGGGGAGAGAAAGCTTTGGTGATTTTTGTTGGTGTGGGTGCACTATGTGGTCTTATT